>NC_058131.1:421821591-421873027 GCF_016433145.1 Gracilinanus agilis | reverse complement strand
GTTTTATTTCCCAATGGATAGTTTAACTACTCTTCCCTCTCCGGGTTGATTACACTGAGAGTGAGGTTTGATTATTACCTCTTTATGCTCTCTTCCTCTCCTTCTTATAATAGTATTTGTCCCCTCTCTCTCCCATGCCCTCTTTGTGTGTAATAGAATATTCTATTTTCTTATTCGCTCAAGTTTCTCTTGGTGACCCCTGCTATTCTCCCCCTTTTTCCCATCCCCCATGCCATCTTAGATTATTTAGTGTTCCACCCTCACCCTGTTAATTATTCTTCTGATTACTATAATAGTGAATATTATAATAGTGAATAGAATTCACTACAGAGAATTATACATAATATTTCTCTACAAAGGAATACAGATAATTAGATCTCACTGAGGCCCTTAAAAAGGCAAATTTAAAAATTATAAGTTTTCTTTCTTTCCCCTCTGTATCTTATTTACCTTTTCATGTTTCTCTCGATTTTTGTGGTTGGATATCAAACTTTCCATTTAGCCCTGGTCTTTTCTGTGCAAATACCTGGAATTCTTCAATTTTGTTGAATGCCCATACTTTCCCTTGGAAATATATAGTCAATTTTGATGGGTAGTTGATCCGTGGTTGCAGGCCCAGCTCTCTTGCCTTTCTGAATATTGTATTCCACGCCTTGCGGTCTTTTAGTGTTGAGGCTGCCAGATCCTGTGTGATCCTGATTGTTGCTCCTTGATATTTGAATTGTTTCTTTCTGGCTTCTTGTAAGATTTTTTCTTTTGCTTGGAAACTCTTGAATTTTGCAATGATGTTTCTTGGTGTTTTCCTTTCTTGATCGAATGCCGCAGGTGTTCTATGAATCCTTTCAATGTCTATATTGCCCTCTTGTTGTAGGACTTCAGGGCAATTTTGCTGAATTATTTCTGTTAGTATAGAGTCCAGGTTTTTATTGATTTCTGGTTTTTCTGGAAGACCAATTATTCTCAAATTGTCTCTTCTAGACCGGTTTTCTTGGTCTGTCACTCTCTCATTGAGATATTTCATGTTTCCTTCTATTTTTTCAGTCTTTTGGCTTTGTTTTATTTGTTCTTGTTGTCTTGAGAGATCATTAGTTTCTACTTGCTCAATTCTAGCCTTTAGGGATTGATTTTCGGCCATAATCTTCTGGTAATCGGCCATAATCTTTTGATTTTCGGCCATAATCTTCTTGTTTTCGGCCATAATCTTCTGGTATTCCTTTTCAATCTGGTCATTTCTTGTGTTCAATTTGCTTATCAGTTCATTTGGTTTCTGAGCCTCGCTTTCCAGTTGCAAGATTCTACCTTTTAAGCTGTTATTTTCTTGCCAGATCTCTTCCATTTTCCTCAAAATCTCAGATTTGAACTCTTCCATAGGTTGTGAGGAGTTTTCCTTATTTGGGGAGGGTCTGGATGGTTGTTTGTTCTCCTCCTCTGTTTGCTCAGTTGTCTGGATTTTCTCTGTGTAGAAGCTGTCGAGTGTTAAAGACTTCTTTTTTTTGTTATTATTCTTTCTCTTCTGAATTTCCTGTAACTGGTTAGCCATCATTAGCCCAGCAGCTTCTCAGGTTTATCCTCGCTCTCAGTGTCTGTCTGAGATCTATTGGCTCCTGAGGACTGAGATCTAGTTTTTTCCAAGGTCAAGCCCCCTGGTGGATTCCCTTGCTTGAACCTCTGCAGGAGGTTTCTTTACAAGTCTCAGGGCGCTACTTCCACAGTCGTATACCCGTCTGCACTGGTTCCCCACTTAGGCTTTAGTTCCTGGTTGTGTTTACCTCCACCCACGCCTCTGCTCAGCCGGTGCTCCGCTCCCAGCGTCCACTCCAGCGCGCGCTCAGATTTCGTGCTCAGATTTCGCGTGCGTTCTTGACTTAATGGGGTCCTAAGTCTTGCTGCTCTCAGGAACAGGTCCCGGAGCTGCTGATGACTCGATGGGTGCCCCAAACTTGCTCTATTTCTTTTTAGCTGGGTTCAGAGCTATAGGAGAGTGTGGAGGGGGTGGGGGTGGGGCGGTTGCTCAGCTTGCGCTTGAGTGAGAGCCCTTTTTAGCTTGGAAATGTCTCGATTCCACGTACCTTCCACGCTGTGTCCTGTTGTGGGGTTCCTCCGTTCGTCTGGACTTGTTTTTATGTCCCCTTGAGGAGTTTTGTGTGTTTCGGTCAGGAGAGGTTTAGAGCTGCTTCTTACTCTGCCGCCATCTTAACCCGGAACCTCTTCTAACCTCTTTTTAAAGGGCATTTCCCATTGTAATTACAGAAAGGAGGAATTTTATTTTGTTTTATTGGATATTATTCCTGTGCAAACTCCTTAATATGTTGTAATGATTACTATTTCTAGTATTTCTGGATTTATATGAATTCCTAAATAAGAAATAACCATTGTTAGTATGGGGGAGGGAGGTTCAACATTAAAATGATAGTCTCATACCAACTTATTATCTTGAATTTTTTTTTTAGCTCTGGCTTCACATCAGTCATTCTTCTTTTCTTTTTCTTTCTTTTTTTTTTTTTTTTTATATAGTTAAATCGAGTTAATGGAACAGCATCACCACAATCATCCTTGAGTGCATCTGGGAGAATAGCAGCAGTGGGCCCTTATATACAAGTTCCTAGTGCTGGTAACTATTCTGTACCAGGTGACCCAATAAAGCCGCAATCTCTCACTATTGCTTCAAATGCAGGTCATGGAAGATCCAAATCTGGTAAGTAGAATCAACCTTGTTATTGGGAACCACCTTGAAACTTTTAAGGAAATAATCACATATGTCTACAAATGGATACCCAAATAGCATTTTTAGTATTCCTGATACTGAGGTTTATATTTCTTGGTTTTTGTTATTTATTAGCTGTGGAATAATGGATAGAGTTCTAGGATTTCAAGTCAGGAAGACTTGACTTCAAATTCTGTCCCAGATACTTCTAGTTGTGTAACCCTAAGTCACCTAACCTCTTTGTGACTCTTTTGGAAATTAGATTGGGTTCAATGGTCTCTAGTCTCCTCCAGTTCTAAACTATGAATCTGTTATTCATATTTCTTTCCCTTGTTTTTCACCATGGCTAGCTAGACTTCTGTATACATGTGGAATTGTCTGACATCTTAAACTAGATAATCAATAGATGTCTTAAACTCAGCATGTTACTATTATCTTTCCTCCTAAACCCATCCTGCTCTTCTGCTTTCTCTATTACTATAGAGGACAATCCTATTCTCCCAGTCCCTCAGACTTACATCAATGAAGTCATCCTGAACTTCTCACTATCTGTCATTCTCAATAGCCACGCTGTGGACAAGGTTTGTTGATTTCACCTTTGCAACACTTTTTGAATATGCCCCTTTCTTTCCTCTGACCATGCCATGCCTGGACTATTCCAATATTTGGTGTGGGGCTGCTAGTTGGCTCATTGGGTAGGGTGCCAGGCCCAGAGTTGGGAGAAGCTGTGTTCATATCTGGCCTCTGACACTTCTTAACTGTGTGACCCTGGGCAAGTCACTTAATTCCAGTTGTCTAGCCCTTATTGCTCTTCTGCTTTCAAACCAATACTTGAATTGATTCTAAGAAAATAAGAATTTTTAAAAATATCCTACTGGTGGGTCTGTCTGCCTCAAGTTCAGCCACCAAAGTGATTGTCCTAAAGCTTAAAAGCTTACATCTGACTGTCAATAAACTGGTGATTTCTTTTTATCTCCAGGAGCAGATACAAAGTGCTCTATTTGACATTTAAAGTCCTTCATGACCTTGATTCTCCCTGCCTTTCCAATTTTCTAAGACCATACCCTTATCCATGTACTCTTTGCTTTAATGACACTGGCTTCTAAGCTGTTCTGTGAATAAGACACTTTGTCTTTTCACTCAGGGCATTTTTTCTGGCCATCCCCTATGCCTGGAATTCACCCCTTCCTCCACTCTACCTATTGGCTTCTCTGGCTTGCACCAGAAGCCTTTCCCAACCCTGATTAATTCTAGTGCTTACTCTGACTTAAAATCATAACTATTCATCCTGTCCAAAAACATGCTTCTCCTTCCAACTTTTCCTTTTTCTGTCAGTGCCACATTTAGTTAGTTTCTGATATTCAACTTTGGTATAATTTTTTTCTTTTAACTTTTTCTCATCTCTTATCCAAGCTGAATTTCTATTTATCCTAGTCACGTAACAGCTTTTGAATCTTTCCCTCTCCTTTCTTCTCCTAGTACCAACATTATAGCATAGGACCTTGTATTACCTATTTGACCTTTTGCAATCATATTCTAACTTATCTCTCTGCTTCCATACTACTCTCTTGTCCAATATATCCTTCACAGTATTACTAGACTCTTCTTCCCAGTCCATAAGTCTATGTCACTTTTCCTCAGATATCTTGTATTGCTCTAACTGCCTATATTGAGTAAAGTTCAGATTGTTTTGACATTCAAGGCCCTCTTCAGCCTTGT
The DNA here is from genome assembly GCF_016433145.1 of Gracilinanus agilis. Taxonomy (NCBI): domain Eukaryota; kingdom Metazoa; phylum Chordata; class Mammalia; order Didelphimorphia; family Didelphidae; genus Gracilinanus; species Gracilinanus agilis. The sequence continues at coordinate 421,868,604 of NC_058131.1, read as the reverse complement.
ACCACCCCCAGTCCTGTTGCTTATTCCACCTTTTATAATTCTTTGCTGCAGCCTAATTGTGGTTTGTTTCCCAAAAGCATTCTTTGTTTTCCCACCTCCGTGCCTGGAACATCTTTACATTCTGAATTCCTACCTATCCTTTAAACTTGGTTACCTAAATATTGCCTCTCAGCTGTAGCCTTCCTTGATCTCATGATCTTAATTTTTTGCTCAGGGAGTTCTATAAAACAGTAGATATTATAATGATGTCTTCATCTTAACTCCTATTCCTCGATTACAAGCTTCCTAAGAGAAGTATTTTAGATGTATATTATACCTTCCTAGTGAATATATGTTTGGTGACTAGCATGTTAGTGGTTTTCAAACTTTTTGGTTTTGACCCTTTTACACTCTTTTAAAAAAACAAACTCTTACCTTCTATCTTAGAATCAATGCTATGTATTGGTGGTTCTAAGGCAGAAGAATAGGAAGTGGTAGGCAATGAGAGTTAAGTGACTTGGCCAGGGCCATGTAGTTTGGAAGCATCTGAGGCAAGATTTGAACCGAGGACCTCTCATCTCCAGGCCTGGCTCTCTATCCACTAAGCCACCCAGCTTTCCCTTGCCCCACTATTAAAAATTATTGAAAATTCTGGAGAACTTTTATTTATCTGAGCTGTATCTATTAATTTGTAATGTGTTAGACATTAAAATGGATAAATTTAAAAATTATTTACTTACTAATTCATTAAAAAAACAAGTTCATTACATGTTAAAAAATAATATATTTTTACAAAAAAGAAACTTCCAAAACAAAAAAATTAGTGGGAAGAGTACATTGTTTTATCTATTTTTGCAGATTTCTACATAATGTCTGACTTAATAGGAGACTGCTAATGTCCCATCTGCTTCTATAGTGTTTATTGCAATATGTTGTTTTGCTTGAAGTGTACTAAGAAAATTTGACTTCTCACACATAGGTAGTTGGAAAAGGGAAAGGCATTTTAATAGGCAAATAACAGGTTAGTATCATTATGAAAATAGCTTTAACGTCATGAACCCTCTAAAGCAGTGATTAGCAAACTTTTTAAAGAGGGGGCCAAAGGAGAGGCAATGCTCATCTGTCAGTCTGTTTCTAAGGCAACTCTTTCTAAGTTTCATTGTATTGTATCCTACTCATTGTATTAGTCAGATTAGTAATAATGTCACAGCTGGCTGGATAGAACATTTTAGGGGGCTGCATCTGGCCCATGGGCTGTAGTTTGCCCATCACTGCTCTAAAGGGTTTCAGGTGCATGAATTACACAAGAACTGCTAAGCTTAGTAGATGTCTGTTGAATGAATAATGGGCTCTTAATGATGATAAAGAGGCAGCTAGGTGACACAGTGGGTAGAGTAGTGGGCTTGGAGTCAGCAAGGCCTGAGTTCAAATTGGGCCCCAGATACTAATAGTTGTATGGCCCTGGACAAGTTATTTCACTCTGTTGCCTTAGCTTCCTAATTTATAAAATGAGTTGGAGAAAGATATGGCAAAACCAGTATCTTTGCCAAAAAAAAATCCCAAATAGGTTACACGAAGAGTCGAACACAATTGAAATGACTAAACAACAAATGATTATACTATGAAACATTGTGGATCAGGAGAGAAATTTGTAGGGTCTGATTATAGTATGTAGTATGTCCTGTAACAACAATGCTAAAATGGGATAATGCCATCATTTTTATATCCCTTCCCTATAACCCCTCTCCATATGTTCTTAAAAGGGTAATCTCACCAAGTGCCATTTTAAAAAATATATAATTTTATTTTAAAAATATTTTTCCATGGTTATATGATTCATTTTCTCTCCCTCCCTTCTTCCCTTCCTTCTCCCAGAGCTGACAAGCAATTCTACTGGGTTATACATGTATTATTAGTCAAACAAGTGCCATTTTCTAAATCAGTCCCTCCTAGTCAATAGTACCATGTGTGTCGTACCCCTTTCCCCCTCCCCCATTACTTCAATTTGCTTTTTCTTCTAATAAAAATCTGATTTAAGAAAAACATTAGATTGCTTAGAAAGTTATTTGCATAATTTTGAGCTGTAATTAGTGATGGACCCATTTTTAGCAAATGTAAATAAATAATATGTGAAAGTTGAGTCCATTGCCAGTGTGACTCCAGAAAGATCTTTTCTTTAAAGACATTAGAAAAGGGGTAGTTAGGTGGTTCATTTGATAGAGAGCCAGGCCTGGAGATGGGTTTTTGCGTTCAAATATGGCTTCAGGCACTTCTAGTTTTGTGATCCCTGGCAAGTCACTTAGCCCCAATTGCTTAGTCCTTACTACTCTTCTGCTTTGGAATTGCTTAGTATTGATTCTCAGAAGGAAGGGATTTAAAAAAAAGGTAAGTCACCAGAGCATGGCTTCTGCTGTAATAGTAGGAGCTAATAAAATAGTATCCTATTGGCTTATTGTTTTTTTAAGGGTGTAAAACATTTCTTCCTGTGGAGATTGGCTCATATTTAAATATAGGATTAAGCAATGTCTATGCTTGCTACTGACGCCTTTTGAGGCTGGCCTATGAGATTTATATAATATGTTACCTACATTTTTTTGTGATCAAAGTGTAACAAAATAAATCTTATGGACCTGTTACACCTGTGGCAGTGTTCTAACCTCTCTTTAGCATTTATCAATATCAGCTACCTTCTCCTTTGGGATATTCTCTGAGTTTCACTATACTCTTCTTTTATGGTTTTCCTTCTACCTGTCTGGCATACTTCTCATTCCACTTTGCTGGATTATCATCCTTCTCTACTTTAAAACTTATGGATGGGTGTCCCTCAAATCTCGTCCTGATTGCCTAACAATGATTTCATCAGCTTCTATTATTTCAGATAGATGAATTTTAGACCTAGTATAATATAATAAGCTATAAATAAACTCTTTCCTGAACTTCAGCCCTCATCCCAAATGCACACTGGACATTTCCAATTGTATTTCAGACTACCTGTCCAGAAGAAAATTCATTATCTCTGTTCCCCAAAACCTGTTCATTTGACCTTCCCTATTTCTGTCAAGGGCGTCACTATTCTTTCAGATAACTAGGTTTAAAACCTTCTATTCGTTCCCAAGTCTTCCTCACTCACCATATATCTAGTTAGTTGCCAAGGCTCATGAAAACTAATTTACCTGTATCTCTTGCATACATCCCCTTCCTTTCCACACTGAAGTATTGCTCTAGTTTAGACCTCCTCATCTCTCACTTGGATCATGGAGTAGTCACCTGTTGGATCTCCTTGCCTCAAGTTTCATGCTCCTCCAGTTGATCATCCTAAAGAGATATTACTAAGGCATGGACTATCTATGTCATTCACTTGCTCAAAAAATTCCTGTGGCTTCTTGTTGCTGCCAGGGTAAAAAATACCTCTGGTTAATTTTTATTGCCTATCAGTCTGGTTTTAGCCTCTTTTGACATATTTATTGTGCATGTCTCCTCTTCATGAACTCTGTAGTCTAGTCAGACTGGCCTACTATTCCTTATAAATGACATTCAGTCTTTCGTACTGATGTTTTTGCACGTTGCCCTGTGCCCAGAAGTTACTTCCTCTTCACATGTTCTCCTTAGAAAGCTCAGCTCAAAATGCCATTTTCTAAATCAGTGCCTCCTGGTCACCATTCATATCCTATTCGAATCATCACCACCTCACCCTCATTTCCTCCCCTGGCCAATAACTTGAATTTACTTTTTCCTCTCATAAGTATAAATTACAAAAGTGTTTCCATTTACTATGATAATGATACAGATTTACCATCACTAGACAGTATATATTGAGTTCTTTTCCTTAGTGAAATGGATAGTTTTATGTTGGTATGTTTCCATTTTCTTCTTTTGTCCACCTTCTAATGTCCTACATTTGTGAAATAATTGGCAAGAGTAAGGCGTATGATCATATGACTAGAATAAAGCCAAAATCTCCTACCTTGAGATATAACATCCCTGAGACATTGACCTTATTTGTGCTATGCCCTAATTAGCCACACAGAATCCAGCTTTTACATGCAACTTCTTTGGGTGAGCTATTCTGTATTTTGGAGAGTTCTCTTCCTTTAATAAAAATATCAAAATTACATTTATTTTGTGTAATTCCCTTGGCTATCTCCAATTCAGTAACTATTTATAAAGTGCTTATTCTGTATAAATCACTATGCTAGGTGCAGGGGGAAAAAATAAAAACTGACCCTCTTTTTGCCCTCAAAGATAATTGATATTTTAAAAGTGTATATACGATAAGGAGAGGTGGGCATTTTTATGTGATAGCATCTAGTAAGTTATTTGTCTCTGATATCTTCTTAACTACCAATGTCTCTCTTTTCTTTAATAAATAGCTCTAAAGAAAATGCTGATAGAAGCTGCTTCATTGCTTCTTCATGTCCCTTTATGGAGAAAAAACACACACACACACACACACACACACACACCACTTAGCCATAAGAAATCTTATTTTGCATTTGTCCTTTAGAAGTTAATCACAAGGCTTAAACTTTCTGTTGAGATTAGTGAGATTTGGCTATAGGTAATCTGCTTAAAAATATGGTTTCATTGTAGTATGACTCTGGAAAGTCCTTGATTAATCATGAATCTAAGATAAGGAACCATTGTAACTGGGGGCACTAGTTTCTGATTCCTGCTTTTTCGCCTCTTGTATTACGCAGATGGTCATATTAAACACCAGGTGCCTAGTTCATGGACAGTGTCAGATCTTGATGTTGGGCCTGACTACAACTCTTCCCATCATTCTGCAAACTCTGCAGTGCACTTTATAAACTGTATGTCAACCAGAGAATCTTGGACGATGCTTACTCATCTTTAATGTGTACTAAATCAACAATCATTTTTCCTTTATAAATCCTTTCTTTTCTAAACTGATAAAAGTCTAATACTCACTGAACCATGACAACTCCTTCTTAGAAATAAGTAAGAGCATATGTAAATGAAATCTAGTGGAATTAAATTACCAAACAGATAGCTTAGAACCAAAGCAAACATATGAGAAACAAATATGACCTAAGTGAATATGGATATTGAAATGGAACAATGATTTGCTTAGAAAGTAGGATCTAGTAACTTGAAATTAGGCTTTTCATATGTTCTTGAGTGCAATCAGTAACTGATAAAATCTTCTGTCAGACTCATACATATAAATTATATATTCTTCTTTCTGATCCATTGAACTCTTCAGTTTATACCACAAAGTATGAAATATAATTTTTGTTTAATACTTAATAACATTGCTAGCTTTCATGAAGCTATCCAGATGCCATAAACTATCATAAATAGCTAAATCTTTGTTTCCTATGAGGGAACCCTTAAAAGAATGGCCAGATGTCAATATTTGCCATCATGTAATTCTTTTCCCTGTGCTCTGCAGACTTTTTACTTGTTAGCTGGAACTGTTTCAATTTGATCACAGTTCTACTTTGATAAAAGCAAACATTTATGATGAACTTTGGGCACATAGCAGGGAACATTATGTGCAATTAAACTGGATTTATTTAGCAAATATTAAGACTCTTTTATGTATAGAGCAATGTCCCTGAATTTTTGGAGCTCATCTAATATATAAGAACATAACTGAAATATAGCAAATTCTCAAATTGGATGCTTTGTTAGATCTGAAGGGAAATGGTTCTAAGCATGGACATTATACTGAAAGGAACTATAGATAGCAAATCAATATGAATGTTAAATTTATGTGCTCCATATGCCTTGGTAACTTAATTCACAAAAGAAAGATTAACATAATCATATAAAGATATGGAGGACAACGGTTATAGTAGGAAATTAAATGTTCCTCTTTCAGATTTGGACAAATAGAAAGAAATTTTCTCTGTTTAGAGAAAATATATGATTGAATAAATTTCTGGAGAAACTAGAGTTATGGCATCTTCTGAATAGGACCACTGAAGAATATACCCATTTCTTACCTCATGGAGCTTTTATAAAATTTTACCATATTTTTAAGATACTGAAATATTGCAAATAATATGAAACGGCAGAAAACATAAACACTTCCTTTATAGCCCCCAGAGCAATAAAAACACTTTTTGGTTTAGGTGAATAAATAAGGCACAGACCCAAAATGAAGACTTAATAATTAAATCCTAATAATGAGTGGGTCAAAGGACAAACTAGAAACAATTGATAGTTATTTGAAAGCAACAGTTATGAAAGAATATACCAAAATTTCTGAAATAGTCAAAATGGGGGGGGGGATTATAATAAGGGGAAAATTATATCCCTAAATATATATATATGTGGTTGCATGTATACATATATACATATGTATTATAAAAATAGAAAAAGGAATGAATTAGTGACTTAATTATGCATTTTTAAAAATTGTCAAAGAAAACTCTTTAAGCACAAAAGAGGAGATATTAAAAACAGAGTAGAAATAAATTAGAAACCAAAAGGACTATTAAAATTCTAAAAACAAAATTACAAATTGATTCTTTGGAAAGATTACCAAAATTGTATACCCCTTTATCCAAACTGATTAAAAAGAAGAGCTAGAAAATTGGATCAACAAAATAATAAATAAGGTGAAATCACAAAATGGAAAAAAAGAATTATCAGGGCCTACTAAGCAGTTACATACTAACAAGACTTAAGAGGATGAAAGAAGGAGAATTACCTTCAAAAATGGTAAAATACTCATGCTAATATAAAAGAATGTTAACAGCAAGCATCATATACAGTGGAGATAAAGTAGAAGCTTTTGCATTAAATACAGGAATAAAGCAAAGATTCTACTCTGTTGCTATTTGATATAGTTCTAGAAATGGTAACAAGACCAATGACATATAATTTAAGAAATGAAAGTTGTGAAGATAAGTAAAGAGATAAAATATCTATATTTGCTAGTGGCATGATAGTTCACTTAGAAAAAATCCCAGGGAATCAATAGATACTAATTGAGACAATTAGTAGCTTCACCTAAGTTGCAGGTTACAAAATAAACTCGTAGAAATCAACAGTATTTCTGTCTAACAACAAAATCCAAGAGGTCATGTAATTCAAGGAAAATCCTTTTCAAAATAACTACATAAACTGCTTAAAGTATTTGGAAATCAATCTACCAAAGTACTACACAAAATACTTGCATAGGTTCAATTGCAAAGTGCACCTTAAAGAAATGGAGAACAACTTCAATATCTTCATTATTGGAATGGGTAAGCCTTGCCAATATAATAAAACTGGTCATAATGTCAGTTTAATTTACAGTTTTCATACTGGACCAGTCAAATGATCAATGGGATAAAACTGAACTTGATAAAACCAAATTCACTTATAAGAAGAAAAGAGATTATCAAGGGGAAAGAGTTAGGAATGAACAGAGAATAGCACACTCAGATCTCAAACTAGATAAAAGCAGCAGTCATAAAAACTATGTGATATTGTTTAAAATAGAGACGAGTAAATCAATGGAACAGATTAGAGCAGAGAGAAAAGATAAAATAGATAACTGGTTATAGGAAATGGAAAAGCTTTTGCATAAATAAAGCTAATACAACTGGGATAAGAAGGGAAATAGTCAAATGGGGGAAAACATCTTTATACAAATTTCTCAGATACAAGTTTGGTATCTTAAGTTATATTGACAACTAACTAATCTACATAAAACCAAAAACCATGCCCCAATAGATATGTGGACAGTGGATACTCACAATTTTCAAAAGAATTAAAAACTACTAATAAACATATATGAATGTTCCAAATTATTTATATTAGAAACGTAAATCAGAACATCTCTGAGCTTTTACCTCACATCCCATCTTTTTAACACCAGTGTCCTAATAGTGATTCTGTATGGATGGTTGTGAATCCTAGAACATCACAGTGTCAGAAGGATCAACATTACTCACAACCCCCAAAATAGTGAAAAGTTATATGATAGGAATAAATAGATAGCATGTTACTAATCATGACCTGCATTTAAAAACTTAATGGTAGGCAGAAAAAAAATTATGATTGGAAAAGCTAGCAGATGAGGTATGTAGTAAGAATGAGAAATAACAATGGACAGCCCTGGTGGTATGCTGATCACTTAGCAAATGTTAAAAAACTTACGAGTAAAGTTACTAGTTCATTGAGTAGATACTCTTTAAAAGGTTTCATAAAGGATAAGGACAGCCCCTTTACAGATGAGGAAGCTTGGATGGATTGTAACCTATAATGTTAGAAGGAGCATCAAGATGAATGATATCTAAGTCCTAGATCCTTTAAAGTATCGAAGGAGAATACCATATTACTGAAACATATCAACTTTGTCAACTCTTAATGTGTTCTTACATAAAAGCTTTTCTAGACCAGGCAAGTGGAAGGAGAGTTATCATTTCATAGTTGAGAAACTAACCCTTCTCCATGACCATTCTGCTTCAAAATTTAACTCATTAATAACTTTCCCAATCCTCCCCTCAAAACAGTAACACTGTTAAAATGAAAGAACAGAAATTAAAAACCATCCAAAGCCTACTTACTTTAAATACACACATGCATACCCATACCTCAGTTCTGTGTTGCCCTTAGCTTCTTCACACATATTGTTGTGTGAAGAAATAATGACCTACAATTATTTCCTGCTTTAAAGTTTACCCTTAACCTGGGCTTCTTCACCCAAATATGAGACTTAGTTAGAAGAATGTGAGTCAGAGACTTAAAACTGAAATCTTCCCCATAACTTTCAAAGGCTATTTAAGAATTTATAGCCTGCCATAATGACTTTTATCATAGTTTGGAAAATAGCATTTTTCTTTTTGTGGTGATTTTTAGTAAATTTCCTGAAAATTGGTGATTTTGGAAATCCTCTCCAGTTACTACTTTTTAAATCATGTCATTCTTTAAATGATGATTGTTTCAAATATGAATTAATCTTAGGTCTTTTATGATTAAAAATTGGGGGGACAACTAGAAATTACTTTATTGTATTGACATTTTCAATATAAACATAACATCTGAAATCCCATTTGGAAGTTTGGAACTGGTTTTTCCACATGTTCATCTTCATCAGAATTTTGTGTTTTTTAATGTGTTTTTACCTGTATTTTGTGGGGGAAGGAGAGGGCCAGGGTGAGGAAGTGAAAGATTTCTTCTGTTTGTCAGTTAATATTTCAGAAATGACAGGGGCAGCTAGGTGGAAAAGAAAAAGAAAAAGAAAAAAAAGGTGGAAAAAAACTCCAGCCCTGGAGTTAGGAGAATGTGGGTCCAAATCTGGCCTCAGAAACTTCCTAGTCATGTTAACCTGGGCAATTCACTTAAGTCTGATTGCCTAGTCCCTCATTGGCAAATCTGCAGGCCTGCACAACCAGCACTCAGGGAGCCACTCAGTTCCCCCACCTTCCCAGTACCCAAGGACATTTTTGTATGCCCCACCCCTCTGTCCATTCATCAAAAGCAAGCATTTTCTTCCTTAACTTTCTGGTAATGGAGTTTGGGGGTGCCTCACAGCTTGAATTTGCCCCCTGGGAACTCAAACTAGGAAAAAGTTCAACAGCTCTTCTGTCTAAAAACTGATATTAAGACAGAAAGGGGTAAGGGTTTAAAAAAAAAAAAGACAGGCATACTGATAATTTGTGATATTGTCAGTCTGATTTTAAAAAACAACATTTAAAGCTAAGTTCATACAGCATAATTCTTTCCAACATTTAATTAAGATAATGAATTGCCTACTATGGTTGAAGGGGAAGCAGTTTTGCTTTTTCTGTTATATGCTTTATATTTCTAGCCTGGTGTTACTTTGGAACAAAATCATTATTTTAAATTATTTGAATTACTTCCTCATTAAAAATAACAACCATGGCTTGTCTTAAATATTCTTTTTTTTTTCCTTAAGCTAATGATGGAAACTGGTCGGCACCAAAACAAACCTCTAGCACTTCAGTAAAACCAGTTCAGACAGCTAATGTGGAATGGAAGGAATCAGGGATGGATGGGGCTTTCAAGCAAGTGACAATATCAAGCCAGCCCCTGCCCTTGTCAGCTTTGGCAAGCACAGAAAAGCCGGTATGTTCATTTTCATCTTAACATCAAAGGAAAACTTCATGTGCTGAACTAACTTCTCAGAACACGTTTTAGTTGACTTTTTTTTCCCTTTCAATGAAAGTATTTCCCAGGAATTGTCCTTATGTCAGATTGTGGCTTGTTTTCATATTACTTCATATGAGGATAATTGCTAAATCACTTTATATCACTTTTGTAGTTTTCATTGTCATAGATTTTTCTAATAAACTCAGCCTCATTTTAAAAGAAAAGTATTTACATATGAAGAAGCAGTGTTATAATGTAGAGGGACCACTGACCTAGAAACAGAAAATCTCAGGCTCTTCCCAGCTCTGTTGCTACCTCTATGAACTTTGTCAATTCACTTATTCTCTGGGGGCTTCACTCTCTGCATCTCCATAGTGAGGGGCTTGTCTGTGTGAGGATGGAGGGTCCTCTCTAAAATGGGAAACTTCGATGATAGAAGCCTCAAGCTTTCAGATCACCTAGCCAGTCACATGCTAACTGGCATGTGATGTTGTAAGTTAGGTTTTATATTACATACCTCACTTGCCCTGGATCTCTGGATCACAAATGACGAACCGAACTCTTCTGCTGCCATGATTGGGGAAGGTCTTGTTCGCAAGGGGTCTTTTTAGGTCTTCTCTTTTGGTTTTGGAGACTAGATCACATTTAAAAATTTCACCTAAATTGAATTAGCAGCTATCAGATGAGCTTAAGTTTGTAATTCTTTATTCTATGGAAGTGACTAAGACAGTGATGGGCAAACTTTTTAAAGAGGGGGCCAAAGGAAAGGCAATGCTCCTCTGTCAGTCTGTTTCTAAGGCAATTCTTTTGAAGTTTCATTGTATTGTATCCTACTCATTCGTCAGATTAGGAATAATGTCCTGAGGCCAGATAGACCATTTCAGGGGACTGAAATCTGGCCCTCGGGCTGTAGTTTGCCCATCACTCGACTAAGTGAATGTTGCTTTCCTAAATCCATTCGGAAAACAGATGTTAGGTTACATTTATAGAGTGACTTCATCATTACAAAGTCCTTTATAATCAGCAGTTAAGCAAAGAAAGTCAGCACTACAGAGATTTGTTTATGAGCCTTTTCATACTGGACCTGATTCTAATAGTCCAGAGGAAACAGAAGAACCATTTCTTTTCCCTTTTATTAAGTCATTAAAGCCGGTGTGTTAGACTATTGGTATGGCAAATAATTCCCTAGTGACTTGAGTTGATGAATTGTTGAAACAAAACTATATACCATCTATTCCCTTTTCACCAATAGAATTGGGTCTCTGATAGGACTCATTTCCTTTTGGCTTATGTGTTATTATTAACTTATAATTATAAAATATTAACATATTTTCTGGTCAATAAACTGGCTGGTATTATTTAAAATCCTTTCAGTATGTTTAAATTTTAAGGAAGCAATTTTTTCTTCTTTTTCTTTTTGAAATCTAAATTTAGGGCATTGATATTGGGAAAGCCCCACCCATTCCGGGTGCAAGTAAACAGTTGCCTCCAAACTATGGAACCTATCCAAGCCCTGTTCCTTTGGGTCCAGGCTCTACAAATTCTTTGGAACGGAGGAAAGATGGCAGCCTCCCCAGATCCAGCACAGGCGTAACAAATCGACAGAAACCTGCTCCCCTCCCTGCTTCAAGCAACATTCACCAGCCTAGTTCTTCACAACAGATTCAGCAAAGGATTTCTGTACCTCCAAGTCCTACGTATCAGCCATCTGGTCCTCCCTTGTTTCCATCTGGAGATGGCAGGCCTGAACTCCCCTTAACTGTGGCTATTAGACCATTCTTGGCTGACAAAGGATCAAGGCCTCAGTCTCCCAGAAAAGGACCTCAGACAGTGAACTCAAGTTCCATTTACTCCATGTATCTTCAGCAAGCTACACCACCTAAGAATTACCAGCAGGCTGTGTATAATACTCTAAATAAGTCCGTTAAAGCAGGTAGATTGTATTCATATTATTTTTCCGTTGGCAGAAAAAAAAATCATGTTTATAATCCATTCACATCTTAATATTCTGTTCATGTGCCATTTGAGTTTAGATATTCAAATATTGGATGTAGAATGAAATAGGTGGATAGGGGAGAAAGTACATTTAAAATAGTCTTGCAAAATGATAGTGAGCAAATTTACCTCTTCATTTGTCTGGCTTCTAATGTCTGTATTCTTACTTTCTTGACATTCAGGCAGGTAGGCATGGAGTATAACTCCTAGGCAAGTAAGATTTTAAAAACTTTTATCTTATTGTGAAAAAGATCAGTGTTCCAGCAGGGGCTTCATCTTTGCATTTCTTCAATGCTGAGATGTTCTTCTGTTTCACTGCTACAGTGATAAAGACTACTAGGTAAAGTCTCCCAAGCAGGGAGGGAATAGGAGCAGAGAGTTCTTCTCCTTCCTTTATTCTTGTGAGAAAAGAGGCTGCTACCAGTATCTGGGAAGAGAGGAGGCAAAAGGAGCCTTCTGCCAAGACAAGTCAATCCTTGGACCCAACAGGTTTGAGTTCAGCTTACTTCATCTTATATTTAAAGTACTATAGGGATACAGATAATCATAAGGGTCTCTAAAAAAAAAGATTGGCAGGATCTCTGTGAATATCACTGATGCAAATGTTGTGTTCATGACCTGACAACAGAGTATATCTGGTCCAATGTGGAACCTGCCTACATATTCTAAAATGTCTCTGGTTGAGGGTAGAAATATGGTTTCTGGACTTTAGGTGTATGGGGAAATTTATCTATCTACTGGACAGCCAAAATAGCTGATCCAGCTTATGAATCTAGGGTACCATTGAGAACCAAGGTACAATCAACCAGGTGATTCTTCCATTAATTCTAGGATGAATAGACCCCACAGGTTTTTGTGGGTTTTTCCTCTTAAGGGAGAAGTTCTGGCACAAGGTAGGATTTTCAGAAGCAGCCATTACAGGTTTGGTGTTTTGTTTTGTCTTTTTCCCCATCACAGGATCCCCTTCATGCATTAACATTGAATTTTATTTATACATAACTTATCACAAACATATCTATTGTGTAATGCAATGGTTCATCTGTTTTCTCTTTCCCCTCTCCTTTCTTTCTCCCTCTTCTCTTTCTGTCTCTGTCTGTCTCACTCACATTCACATATATTTCCTTGTCATAAGGAATCCCTGGTGAGAAAACTCCTCCTCCTCCCATACCATTGCAGGTTGCCACCTACCCTGCAACTTTTAGACTTAAAAGAGTTGCCTGGGGCACTTAAAGTTGACACCTAGATAGTTTTTAACCTTTTTCTTTTTTTTAACTGTACCTGTGATTTCCTTGGATCTCCCAATGAGGAACTTGCCCTGGCAATATCTTCTCTGTATCTTTAATAAACCCTGAGAAATGAGCATGCAGAGATGTTTCCCATTAGTGGTTGCACAAATGTCAGGTGTTATCCCTTGAAATGCCCTTCACCATGCTTTTTGTTTCCTTCAGTTTACGGGAAGCCTGTCTTGCCATCTGGCTCTGGCTCTACTTCTCCATCACCACTGCCATTTCTTTATGGACCTTTGTCCTCAAATACATCACAACCACAGCCTGAACTTACTGAGAAAGATCAGGAGCAAGAAAATATCCCACCTTCTGGGGAAAACAGCAATGTGGAAAATATCCCACGACCCCTCAGCCCCACTAAGCTCACTCCCATTGTCCATTCACCTCTGAGATATCAGAGTGATGCAGATCTGGAAGCTCTGAGAAGGAAATTGGCCAATGCCCCTCGCCCTTTAAAAAAACGCAGTTCCATCACAGAGCCAGAAGGCCCCAGTGGACCAAATATCCAGAAATTGCTATATCAGCGCTTCAATACCCTTGCTGGTGGGATGGACAGTGCACCTTTCTATCAACCAAGCAACTCACAGGACTTCATAGGCACTTTGGCAGATGTTGATAATGGAAATACGAATACCAATGGCAACCTAGAAGAACCTGTTCCTGCACAGCCTACAGTTCCTCCATCTGAAGAGCCTCCACCATCATCAGATGCCAATGATAACGAATTGCCATCCCCTGAAACTGAGGAGCTGATTAGCACAGAAACTACCAACCAAGGCCCTGAGACTGCAGAAGATAACAACAACAATGTGGCTATGTTCCCAGCTGGGGAACAGGTACCACACCCCACAGCAGAGGTCAGTTCTCCCAGAGAAGAAGAGGCTCCTGCCCCACCTGCTCCTTCCTCTGCTGGTCTTCCAGCCGCCTCAACAACAGCGACAATAGTGAGTGACCCACAGCCATCTATTTCAAGAGAACCTTGTCCAGCCAGGGTCCTTTTCCTGGCCTTAAAGGTTACAGGAGACTGGGAGAAGTTTGCTGGTTTATTTTTCTCTACTCAGGCACATTTTGTCCTCTTGGTGGGGTGATGTTTCAGCCAGGAAATTTAGTTCAACAAATGGTTATTAAGTATTCATTCTCTGTGAGGCCTTGTACTAGGTGCTAGGGATACAAAGACATTAATGAAACAGATCCTGCCCCCAAGGAGTTTACATTTTACTGAAAAATTCAGTGTGTAGTGATTTGAGGAGGCAAATATGATTAGAATTTGGGGAAAAGATCAAAAATTTCTCATGTAGAACCTGAGTTGAGCCTTGTCAGGTGAAAAGGTTTCTGAAAGAGAGACAAGAGACATGAGCAAGGGTATTTGAGCAAGGAAAAATGGCCCAGGCTTAATTAACACATAGATGGCAGAAGGAGAATTGAATTCTAGTTTGGCAGGAACATGTAGGGTGTGTGAAAGGGTGTGATATAAAATGAATGTAGAAAAGTAGATTTGAGGCAGATTGTCTCCTTTAATGCCAAGATAAGGTTTGAATTTTGTCCTAAATTCATTTGAAACCATTTAAGATTTTCGAGGAGCATGTGTGTGGGGGCAGAGGTTGAATGGAGGGTGACATGGTTTGATTTGTTTCTGATGGCCTTTCTCATTTATTTAGAGTAAGATTACATTGGTAACTCTGAGGATGTTCTTAAGAGGGCAAGAGAATGATATAGGAAGACTTTGCAAAGTTCAAGTAGGAGGTCTTTATCACAGTATTGGCCTTGGGAATAAAGATAAAGGGATAGACATGAGAGATAATGTGAAGATATCATCGACTGGACTTGGCAACTGATTAAACCTCATTGACCAGGAAGATGGTAGTGCCCTCACCAGAAAATGGATGATTTTGAAGGAAGGGCAGAAATGGTTTTGTTTTGAATATCTTGAGTTTGAGATGCTTGTGGGATGGGGAAAGCTTAGGGGATATTTAATGACACTAGGAAATGAGTCATTTGAAGGACAGAGAGGAATAAGGAATGAGTAGAAGGGACCCTCCATGAGAGGAAATAGAAGGATGAGATCAAGCAAAAGGCCTCTGAATTGGCTTCTAGTTCTAAATCTGCTATAAGAATGGGTTGGGGCAGAAATACATAATTCCTTATCACCTTTTTAATTCTAAAACTAAGTTCATGGCTATAGTCTTGGTTTTCTTCCTGAACTCAGTAAGCCACCCAATTTTTAAAATATACACACTAATGTTTATTAGTGAAGCTTCTAGCTTTAAATTCTTTGATTTAAAATTTACAAATTGTTATATGTAGTAAGTTCATAGAAGTTAAAAAAAAAGACTTGTCATATCCAAAAAGATTGCAATCAGAAGCTAGGCTAGTTGGTAGATACCACAGGGCACAAAAGCCAGAAAGCTTGGGACAGGTTTGTAGAATTAACCAATTTAGCTACAAAGATGGATTGTGTATTAGGGAACTGATCAGGTTGAGGTAAAGAAAGATGGGTGGAGTTATCATGTAGATAGAGTCTTGAATGCCCTAGATGAGTAGGTGAGGTGTAAATCCTAGGAGTTATTGACAAGAGTTTTGTATTTGGAAGATAAAATGATGGAATCATTTTCTTGAAGAGTTCTTCCAACCCCAAATCCCATAATCCTTAAATGATCTTGCTGGAGGCAGGTGAGGAAGAAAGAGGGAAGGGAACTCCTATTAGGAAGTTGATCAGTAATCTAGAGTGGCGGAAAGGGGAATGGAAAGGGAGAGTAACTGTGGGAGAGACATTGTGAATGTAGAAGGGGGAGGTAACTGATAGGATGATGTGGCAGGGAGAGAGGGAGGGAGGAATCAGAAGATTGCAGTGGTTGGTTCCAGTTTCCATGGGTTTTACTTACAGAACTTGTTTCACAAAACTTTAGTTAACAAAAGTTGAACCAAAACACATGCTTTCTTTGCAGCAGATTAAACGTACAAACCTGAAGAAACCAAACTCTGAACGGACTGGTCATGGATTGAGGGTAAAGTTTAATCCTTTGGCTTTGCTCTTGGATGCATCTTTAGAAGGGGAATTTGACCTGGTACAAAGGATAATCTATGAGGTGAGCCTCTAAACATTAAGAACCTTTGATTGTTCTGGGGGCAATGAGAAAAGTATCTTTGTGCCTTCACAACAGACATCATTTCTCTTAGGTGGAAGACCCCAGCAAGCCTAATGATGAAGGCATCACCCCCTTGCATAACGCAGTGTGTGCTGGCCATCACCACATCGTGAAGTTTTTGCTTGATTTTGGTGTTAATGTGAATGCAGCTGACAGTGATGGATGGTGAGAGTGTTTATGTTTTATTCTATTTAGGATTCTTGCTAAATTCATTTAAAAAGTCAGCTTGTAGAGATTTCTCTGTGTGGGAAAAGCCTTTTGCAAACTTGTTAGTCCTTCCCTGAGGAGGCATGTTGTAATGGGAAGAACATCAGATTTATAGTCAAAAGACACAAGTTGAGTCTTTGCTCCGCTTCTTTCAGGCTCTGTGGCCTTGTGTCACCTAGGCCTTTTAAGTCCAAGTTTCTATATTTATAAAATGAATGTTTGGAGGATGTGTGATTGCCAAGCTGCCATTGTATAATAGTGTAAGATACTCTATAAGTGAAGTACTGTTATTGATAATTCAGTCAACATCCATTTCAAAACTTATTATTTAATCTTAAAAGAGAAATTTTCCAGAAATAGTTTGCTAATAGGTTCCAAGCCATAAAATATAAAGTTTGTAATTGTATAAATGTAAATAAAGTAATCAATATTGAGTAATAGCATCTTAGAATTTGGGAGGGATCTTTCTCTTGTTCTATAGGAAACTAAGATCCAGAGTGAGGGACCCATAATAGTAGAGGCAGGAGTAGATTGTGTGTCTGCTTACCTCTGAGGACCTCATGTTTCATATGCACATCTTTGTACAACCATCCATTACTTTACTCACTCACTATGTCCCAGCCTACATGTGGGAAAATCTGCTTTGCTTTCCCATCATCTGTTTTCTCTCCTTTGATTTTAGGACACCTCTACACTGTGCAGCTTCATGCAACAGTGTCCACCTCTGCAAACAGCTGGTAGAAAGTGGGGCAGCAATTTTTGCTTCAACTATTAGCGACATCGAAACGGCTGCTGACAAGTGTGAAGAAATGGAAGAAGGCTATATTCAGTGCTCCCAGTTTTTATATGGTAAAGTTTCTTTCTGTGTGTGGTTAGGGAAGGGTATGGTTTAGAAAGTGTGGGGTGGGTGTATGTACATGTGCCTACATGCTTGTGTGTGCATGTGTAAAAATTAGTTTTACCATCCCTTGAGTATTTCTTGTGAACTTGGTTATAAGCTTGGTCTTCATCAGAGGTTAATGACTTTTTTTTTTTTTTTGCACGTGTGTCAGTTAAGCATATTGACTTTTCTGTTAAGTTAAATAGAAAATGGGAGGTTTATAAGTGCAGGGAGTAATAAAGTCTTTCCTATCATAAAAAGGTTAAGGAACTGATTGCAAACCAAGGAGAGAAAGCAACGGAAAAGAAATCAGGAGAGTCACTATGGAGGAGCTGAGTACTACAGGGAAAAGGAAAAGGGTCCATGGGCTTCACCTGACTGACTGCCAGTGTACTGTAGCTCGAGGTTTTGACCCTCAGGCCAGAGAGAATAAACCTGGTGGCTGTGTTCCCTGACAGTTGTACCCCCTGCTCCCATCTGGCACAGGACTATCTGTCGGATCACAGTGGCTGTCAACTTGAGCAACCATATGTGCCTGTCTTCATTGATTACCCTCTAAACATACATGATTTCAGCTCGCCCGCATGGAGAATAGTGACCTACTACCTGAAAGGACTTGTGCCCAGGCCCAAGATAAACAAAAAAGGTTAAGGCGCAGTACAGTTTGAAAGTCAATAAGGCAGAATTTGTGCCCTCAAAATGCTACTTACATGTTATGGGATGGGAAGAAGGAGGAAGGAAAGAAACTGCTTGGCATAAATGTTTCAGATAGACATTCTAGAAGAGTGTTGGAGTGTTCAATGAGAAAATTCATTCTAATTTTCCTGCTTGGTAAAGGATACACACAGTAATTCCAGTTTAATGTCATATGCTGCCTTTCCTTATTAGACTAAATAGTCCCAGTGAACAGAATAGAACCCTTATGATTTTTTTGTTCATTTAGAAAGTTTGTTCTCGGGCTTGTGCTACTTTATCTAAAGATTCGAATAACAACACATTGTCATAATTTCATTGGCGAATGGTCCTAACATTTTGTTAAAATGTAGGAAAGCTTGTGATCCTTCGAGGGCTTCTTACATGCCCATTTCCTGTGTGACTACTGAACCTTTAGACCCTAAGCAGATTCAGATTTAATAGTCTCATGTGTTTTCAAAAACTTGCCCTTTCTTTTAACATTTGTTTTTTGAAAACAGGTGTCCAGGAAAAGCTGGGTGTGATGAACAAAGGAGTGGTCTATGCTCTTTGGGACTATGAAGGTCAGAATAGTGATGAGCTGTCATTCCATGAAGGGGATGCCATCACTATCTTGAGGCGTAAAGATGACAGTGAAACAGAATGGTGGTGGGCTCGCCTTGGGGAACGAGAAGGTTATGTGCCTAAAAACTTACTGGGGGTAAGTATGTAACTTGTTATATGTTATATTGCTTTCCTTTTCCTGTAGTCTTCTCTGATCCAAAGGCTGAGTTAACCATTAATGTAATAATACACATTTATTATGTTTAATGTCTTGCTGAAGAAGGTACAAAGAGAAATCAGACATTATCCTTATGCCCATGGAGCTCAGAACCTGGGGGGCAAGTTATCAACTCACATATCACTATGCTGCAAAATTGAAAAACTAAGAAATACAGCATCACAGTTAAAGGGTACCCCAATAGTCTGGTGTACTTCCTGCATAGAAATCCCCTTCCCCACATCTCCGACAAGTGGTCAACAGGCCTTAGCTTACAGGTGTCTAATCTAGTAAGGGAGAGCCTACCACTTCCTCAAACTTTCACTCATTACCTCTTAATTTTGCTCATCAGGGCTAAGGCAATTACAAAGTCTAATCTTTTCTACTTGAGAGCCCTACAAATTTGAGACTGCTAGTGGCACAGGGGATAGAATGCTGGGCCTTGAGAGTCAGGAAGACTTAAGTTTAGATATAGCCTTAGAGAGTTAATAGCCGTGTGGCCCTGGGAAAGTCATTTAAATCTCTGTTTGCATCATTTTCTAAAGCTGTAAAATAGAAATAATTATACCATCTTTCTCACAGATCAAAATTAAATGAAATATTTGTAAAAGAACACTTAGCACAATGTGTGGCACATGGTAGGCAGTACCCCTAAGAATTTCAATAAATACATTAACTTGAAAGCAGATGAGAATTATAGCTTGAATCAACTCTTATAAAGTCCACAGAAGCTGTAAAGGACCTTAGAAGTCCACCTTATATCTGGTACCCCTTCACAACACAGCATCTACTTTAAAAGATTCAAGATCACCACCTCCCCATGTGGCCTTTTCATTGCCTTTACCTCATTCTAAGTGGGAAATACTTCCAGAGTGCAAGAAACCGGACCCAGCTGGCCTCCTAACTAAACAAGCAAGATTAGAAACATTAAGTGTAATCTAAAGAAAAGGCAAAAAAGACATTTCTTGCCCTTGGGAAGTATACAATCTAATAGGGAGTAAAATATGGAGGGAATAGAGATAGCTAAGATTTACAAAAATCTCAATAAATAATTGATTACAAAAGAAAATCATACATATTGAATGTAAAATCCCCAATTCTTATCTGTGGAAAAACAATCAGCCATCAGCCCAATGGGGCAGGATTGAGGAGGAAGGAGAAGAGGGCTTAGAAACCTTTCAAACTCCAGCCCCGTTCCCAGCCTCTGACTGTGCTTCAGAAGGGATACATTGCTTCCCTGGCCTAAAATGATTTTTCAAAACCTCTGTAGATCTTCCTTTCCAAGAAAGGGGCAACAGTTTGTAGGATTTCAGACCAGAAGATCACCTGGTTTAGCCATCTCTTTTTACAAATAATTAAACCGAGGCACAGAGATACAATTTCACACACAATGAGTTTATTGCATGATTAGAGCTTGAACTCAAGATTTTCTGTTACTAGAGCCAGTGTGTTTTCTCTTCCTTTGAACTGCCTTTTCCCTGGGCTGATGAGAGTGTGAACTTCTATTCTTATCCGCTAGGTTCCAGGTCAGATTTGCAATGTTTCTGAAAAGAATTCTTTGTTGTTGTCTCTGACAAATCATGTCCCCCTCTTCCTGGGAGAAAAATACACTTAACTATTGGAAGAGAGGAAAAGCTCTTTAAAAACAATGGCAGGAAAATCTACATTTAATGCTGTTTTCTTGGGAAAGACAGTTCTACAGGGAAGAAAAAGGATGAGAAAAGCCTGGTTACTTTAGTGCAGTAGCAGGGGAATGAGGAGGCTTTTTAAGAAAAATTCCGGAAGAAGTTTCTGGTTACAGTTCTTGACCTTACGGAGAGCTTCAGATGTTTTCAGTTTTATTGATTCGCCTTTGCTTTTACATCACCAGCATTTCACTGTTTTTCTGGATGTGTAGTCTCTCCTCCCCCACCAAAGCAAAAAACAACCCATCTGCTGTGTATATTTTTTTGTAGTTTGTCCTTTCTGCCTTTTTGGGAAAGTGTTTGACTGCGCCGGGGGGTCTTTAAAGGCATTTCTTAGTAAATGTCATTTTCTCCCTCTCATGTAGCAGTTGCCCCAACTAAATTTTCTTCCTTTCTAGTTATATCCACGAATCAAACCTAGACAGCGAACCCTAGCTTGAATGTTGTGGAGCAGTGCAATTTTGCCATTACGAGAAGTCACAGAAGACCTATCCTGCCGAAGGAATTTTGAAGCTGGAGAACTCTCACTTTAATGGTGCTCTCATTAACATCTGTACTTTGTAAGTGAGGCCCTTCCTTCTAATCAGTCAGCATCCATGCATGGTACTTGTGTGTCCATGAATTCTGTATTTTGCCAATTACATGAAGACAGAATAAATAAAAGGCCTTCAAAACAGTCACATAGAAATCCGATAAACTAGCTTTTAGTTGCCAAAAATGAAATCAAATGTATGTAAAGAATTTCTTCCATCATAAAGTGTTCTAGAAATATCAGGTGACAGTCCATCGTTTGAGAAAAGAATTTGTGCACCCTAGGCATGGTTTGAAAAACTGCCTCCAGAGGCTTTGAGACGAACACATTTGGCTTTATTTTTAATCACTGATCCCTTTAAGCCATTGAGAATGGAGTTTTCTGGCATTTAAAGCGTGGTTATGAAAACCTTTAAGTTCCCTTCCCTGAGTAGTTTCATATGTTGTGCTATCAACCCTGGGTTGGTCCCCATTTTGCTTAGTTCTATTCCAGTAAATTTTAAAATTGGTTATTCTGCATTCTCTCCCCATTAACTACTTAAGCCAGATTCTTGCAAACTGTCATGATTGCTAAGTCCCAGCTCTCTGTTGTAGCATTTCTTGGCACACCCACCCCCCCAATCCCCTCTGTTTACCAAAGGATCTCTTAAAGGGAACTTGTCAGTGTTCTTACAAAATGCAGGTGTTCTGTCTTAGGCCTAGATTTTGATATCCTATTTTCCATTTTGTTGTGGATCTGCCAGAGACTGTCATACACTTCACTTCCACTGTTAATTTATTCTACTGTCAAGGGCAAAAACTTTTCCTTACGTAAGCCTGGTATTTCCTTGAGATCTCTGGTATCAGAGAGCTTAAAGAAAAAGTTTAAATGAATGGTTTAATTTATTTGAAGAGCCTAACAGTAGTAGGTTCCCTCATCTCCTGAGTTGAACGAGTTTTGTTTCTAAAACCTTCACTGATCTGTGTTAATACTAATAGCTTAAATTTGTTCTGAATCTGAAAGCAGTCAGTAACACTGGAGCTAGAGTCAAGTTAAGTCAGAATTTCAAGGTATGTATGTCTAAGTAGATGGAAAGACAATAGTTGAGCAGAGTCAGAGCTGTGTAAGTGACTAGGGGATGCCGTGATAGCAGTTGAAAGACTGAACTAGCACTGAGAACATTACTCAATGCTAGTAGCATTGTGGTGAAAAAAATGGAAATTAATCTCTGAGATGGAAATCCTAGACAAGGGAAAAAGACGGGTGCATTGTTGAGCCAGGAGGAGGACAGTTGCTATGGTTCTCAACAGTCCGATACCTAATTTGGGGCCAGTTATGCAATAATGTTGTCCACTATTTTGTAGGTAAGAGGAAACTAAAGCACTTCACTGGAGTTTGAACTATATGATATGCTTTTATATACCAAAAGTATTTTTTTGAATTTTATCTTTGAGTTGTAGCAATGTTGGAAATATGTTTCTCATTAAAGTGTAGGATGTTTTCCATGTATAAGTCTTGTGTATAATTTATATGTGTATTATCTATCTATATATCTATATAAAAACAATTGATGCAGTGCTGTAACTGACTACATTTTAGCATTCCCTGTATATATGTATATTGTGGTGATGGAAAGTAGAAGGATATTGTTGAAAAAAAACTTATTATATGAATGTGACAGAATCACTATTTCTTAAGAGCCTTGATAATGCAAATTCTGATGATGTAAATGTGCACAAATAAACTATGGTTATCCCTGACTTGGATCTGAATGTATCTGTTCTTGGAAAGAAGAAAAAGTACCTCTCAAGCTTGTCCTTGAGCCAGGAATTTTTTCCATACTATCTTCTGAAAAATGGGGCAGTTTTCCCCCTAGAACTGATTTTTTTGATTATTACCCTAGACTCGTAAATAGTAATAACTGTTCAACTCTGTAATGGAAAGAATTTAGACTTAAAAGATCTAGGGTGTGTAATAATCCTAGTTCTGCTACTTACTGCCTTTATGGCCCTGAGGAAATCAGCTCCCATTTCTGTGCTTTAGCTTCCTCATTGGTATGTAGGAACTAAATGATCTCTAGGATCTCACAGGTCTCTAGAAGTTACAAGACAAAAAAAATGGAGCACGGCTATGAATTTTTCAAAATAGTTTTTAATCATGTTTTATACACAAATTGCTATACAATCAAGTGAAAAGTATAAAACCCGGACCATAAAAGCTACAAACTTTGCCCTCAGTAAGTATCAAAAGTTTGTTTAGGTCCAGTTAGTGACATCATAAAAGAACATTATAGAAAACAATCTAAGGCAGGTTTTATTGGCAATGGATAGCTCAACATCAGGACATTTCACCTCCAAATATAAAGCAAAAATCCTGAGTGATTTCCTCCCATAAACAAGCTCCAGTTTTGTAGAAGAATGCAAAAAAAGACATTGAAATGACCTACTAGTAAGTACTCTATATAGTAAACCCAATATATATTATATAAACAACATACAGATTATGTTAAAAATACCTGATAGTTTAATAGTAGTATGGGTCAGATTCTCAGCCCATAGCAAGTACCAGTGAGATAAAGTATACAAAGTCAAATGTGAAGCTGCATTTAAAGCATTAATAAACTGTATACATATTGCACTAGATCAGTGAACACTTAGGTTTTTCCAAACACTGTGATTGCATTTCCCAGCACTTAATTAATAATTAATCAGCTATGAACAAAGAGGAAGTTTCATAGAGCTTCTCAAGCACTTCCGTGATCATTGGTCCCGGGATTCATAGAGCAGTTTGGCTGCCTATATTGCAAAGAAAGAAGAGTAAAGGCAATATATGTATTTAAGAACTCCCAGGTTAGGAGAATTAGAAGCAAGAAGGGCAAAACTCAAAATCTGGATATCTCTATGTCTTTTCACACTCTTTAGTGTATGGACAACAAACAAACCAAAGGTCTGCTTAATATTAAGCAGAAAATTCACTGTCAAACAGTCCAAGTCCCATATATATAACTGAACTGAGTTAGACAATGTTTCACTTCTAAAACACAGCAGCAAGCTTACATGCCATTTGGAAAAGCTGATTAAGGGTTATTATTACCAACCAGCATATTCACATCCTGTCTCAGAGCTCAATCACAATACTTAGGTATTTTACTCAATAAAGACTATTCCTAGGAACACATATCAGCTTTGCTGCAGTATGGCTTGGGGCAATGCTGCTCAATTTCCTCATATCTAAATTGAGAGAACTTAGTCTTGGAGACCTCTAAAGTTCTTCCTTAGGCTTTATAAAGAGAGCTGTAGGGGCACAAGGCCAGCCCCTTGAATGATGCCCAGGCTTTAGTGACTTTGAGGGCCTTGGATGTATTTCTTCTGGTCATTTAACAAACCTAGTGTATATGAGGCCTTCTAGTAGGTGCTCAAAGGAATATGAAGACAAATTAAGGGTTCTGAGGTTGGACTAGGAGAAAAAGTAGACTTGGGAGTCAGGAGAGCCATGGTTCCAGATCTTAGCTCTACAATTTACCACTTGTATTAGACAAGTCATTTTTCCTGAGACTTAATTTCTGCAAAATGGGGCAACTATACTATTGACATGGTAGCAGTGAAGGAAAGGACATGAGATCTGTTAAGAATATCCTGGTGAGGGGTCAGATAGGTAGCTCAGTGTATTGAGAGCCAGGACTAGAGACGGGAGGTCCTAGGTTCAAAAAATTGGCCTTAGACACTTCCCAGCTGTGTGACCCTGGGCAAGTCACTTAACCCCCATTGCCTAGCCCTTACCACTCTTCTGCCTTGGAGTCAACAGTATTGACTCCAAGATGGAAGGTAAGGGATTAAAAAAAAAATGCTGGTGATAAGTTGGTGACTCTGGTGACTCAGATACTTTATGATGATTTAAATTGCCAAAAAACAAAACAACAACTTTTAGGGTTTTTGTGCACTTGAGTTAAAAATTACCAAAAAAGGATCTTAATGCACATTGATTTTGCATATTCTTTATGACTTCATCTGGGGTTTTCTTGGCAAAGATACTGGAGTAGTTTGCCATTTCCTTCCCCAGATCATTTTACAGATAAAGAAACTGAGGCAAACAGGTTAAGTGACTTGCCCCAGGGCATAGCTAGGGTCATTTGAACTTGGGTCTTGCTGACCCCAGGCTCAGCTCTATCTGCTGCCCATGGCTGTAACTAGCATCAAAAATGCTTCAGAAGAGGGATGCTTGCCTTCACTATGTTCTTTTTCCAAAACCAAAACCCAAACAAAAACTTTTGAAAGTATCAGATTAAGTTCCATTTCCTTTTGAAATGAACAGAGAAACGTTTGTTTTTACTGAACAAGAGCCTCCTTAGATCAATGGACTTAGAATTTAAGCCACTAGAAACCAGGGACCTTGCCCTTATTATTTATTATGGGATTTCAAATTGAGCCCAGGTTTGTCCTGATTCAGTGAATTCTCAACCAGCCCGTTTCTCTGTGAGCAAAGGACCCCATCTCCTTGTATGGGCAGCTATCTTGCCTCCCCTGGTGACTTGGAGAATGAAAAGCCTGTTTACTCTGCCCAGAATTAACTATTCCATGTCCCAAGCTGCTACTTCTTATCTACTCTAACAAATACTAAGACATAGCAAGCCATGCTCTCTTCCTCTCTTGGACACTGCAATGATTTAAGCTCTTACCAGGCAGGAGAATTCTCTTAATCCTTTTGTTGTTTTAGTAGCTGACAACTAGCTCTAATTTGGAAAATCCTCTTTATTTTGAAAAAATTAACTAGAAAGAGGCTTTTTTTGGGTGGGGTGGGTGGGGTGGAGGGCGGCATCTAGGAAGAAGTATTATTCTTTTAAATTCAACTTTTTCTAAGGGACTTTGTATAATGCCTGTATAATGCCCTCCAAACCTTCAGGTAGACACCAAGCTAACCAGCTAGAAGGAAAAAGAGTGCTTTACAAAGTACCTTATGCATAGCGGCTAACCAGGTGGTTGACTGCTTTTTGTTAGAGTTAGAGTCTTCACTGGCAGTGAATTTCATCTGGGTCACATCTTGAGCCCCTGGCTCCTTGTACTGGAGCAGCATACCAGTGGCACGAGTGTTTCCTCCTGGAAAAGATGAAAGAAGACCCTTCCTTAATTGGCATCTAGCAAGTGTGGGGCAGGCCAATATCTAGTATGCCTTTCTCCTCTTACCTGTCCAAGGTGTCTACTTAAATGCAGAATTTGCTCCTTCTATAGAACACTAGTAAGTAATTCTAGGCTGAGTAGGACACTTAGATAAAGTCTCTGCAACTATCCAAACCACTCCTTTAAAACACAAGATGTAACAGGCCCAGCTTCCTGATAAAAGTGGTTTTAGGATTCAAAGAACTGGGTCTTTTACCAGGACCAACAGCCTGGATATTGGGAACTGACTAAATGCAAAGGAAAAGAAGGTTCCTGTGGTAGCTCAAAAAACAACATCCTGGGTCACACTGTAGGAATAAAGAAAGACCAAGTTAGGTCACATCTAGAGGAGAGATCAGTGTTAGGTTCTGGGTGCCACAGTTTAAGGATTTTAGTAAGCTGAAGGGCATGAAGAGGAGGGTGAGCATGATGCTGAAGGACCATGAGTGCATGCTCTATGAGGATCAATTGAGAGTCAGGAAAAAAGAAGACAAAGGAGGCAGGAGAAGTATTTTTAAGACCATGAAGGACTGGCATGTAGAAAAGGGATAAAATTTGTTTCATTCAGCCACAGAAGGCAGAACCAGGGGCCATACCAGAGGCCATGGATGGAAAATGCAGGGGCAAATTAAGGCTTGCTATCAGGAAAAAACATGATTAGAACTATCCAAAAACAGAATGGGTTTGCTTTTTGGAAGTCTTCCGGCATATGCCAGATGAATATTTGTCAGGTGTGTTCTGTTGGGAATTCCTTTCAGAGACTTAACTTTTTTCAATTCTTAAATTCTGTAAGTGTGACTTTACAGGAAAGTGGAAAGCACCAAGCATCATGACACACCGCTCGCCTCTGTCACTTCTAAATAGCCATTGGCCTACTTTGGTTCCTCTGTCAGGTAAGGGCTATTTACTTAAAAGAGAAAACAGTTTCAATACTCGGTAGAGTGGGGGACCTGGACTACCAAGATATTTACATAGTCAATAACATGGGTGCCTACACTACAGTGCTTAAACTGTGCTAGACCCTGGTCTAAGCATAATCCATCAGTTAATACAGCCTTCCAAATAAGATGGAGCAAATTCACTGTGAAGACTTGTAATACTGGAGGTGGTCCAGATGACTGCTAAATTGCTGCACTAAAATGCAAAAGCAACTCAGTTGGTTGTCATAAAACTTTTTTTAACCCTATCAATTATA
Source organism: Gracilinanus agilis (assembly GCF_016433145.1). NCBI lineage: Eukaryota > Metazoa > Chordata > Mammalia > Didelphimorphia > Didelphidae > Gracilinanus > Gracilinanus agilis. The sequence continues at coordinate 421,841,043 of NC_058131.1, read as the reverse complement.
AGTCAGAAGAGGTAGATTACGGGCGGCCAGATTTGAATCCAGGTCCTCCCAACTCCAGACCTGGTGCTCTCTACACTATGCTACCTCTTTTTGAGAATTAGATTAGAATATTAGTTTCATTAACAAAATTACCCAGTGTTACTTGAAAATCTAGAAAGAGGATAAAATCTGGGCAAATAGATGATAGGCCTTCTTGATTTTGGAGAATATCTGTTTTAATCTTCTCTGGGAAAAGCTCCTTTGGGAGCTTTTTTTCTGGCCACCTGGAGTTTTGCTGCCCTAAAGAACTAGTTTTAGGGCCAGAAATCAAGACTTTAGCTACTTCTGGGTTCTCTTTTTCTCCTTCAGATTGAGAAAAAGCAACCAAATCTAGAACCTAAAATATTAGATAAATGCATTTAAACTATAGAAGTCCTTGCTTTTTGTTCCTGAAAAGTTGTATAAGGAAAGTTTTTTAGGGCACTTATTAGAAGAACCCTAAAGTGCCCTCCTTTTCAAGAAAAAAAATCTTCACCATATTGCTATGAATGTGAATTTTTTTTTTTTTTAAATTGGGTTTGTTCAGAAAAAGGTGCATCTGCAATGTAGAGGTGAAAACAGCCACCAGGTGGTGGTATTCCCTACTGCTAAAACACTGATGGCAGCTGCCTGAGCTCAGGCCTACACCACTACAGAACTTCTTACTGCCATGTGACCATGGGCAAACCTTCCCTTCTGTACAGGCCCTTAACTTCCTTCTCTGTAAGATGACAGAATGGATTCTAGCTTTTAAATCTCACTGAGTCCCCGAGTCAGGCCTACAGGGCCTCTTTTCCAATGTCTTGTCCCAAATTCCTACTTTGCTGCACAGAAAAGGCAAATCTTTCATTTATTAAGCTTCAGCCTCTCTACTTCTCTTAAAGTCTATAGGCAGCAGCTTGGGAAAGCCGGCAGGGAGCCCCGCTTTGGACTTTGGTTTTCCATCTGAAGAGGCTGGAGAAGACAGCATCTAAAATGTCTGTCGGTATTACATGCTAAGATCCTATGACCTGTCTCCTGGGGGCACAATTCCTAGCTTTAGTGTTCTTCCTTTGGGTTAACACATCAACATCTAGGATCATAATCTGCAGAGAGGCCTTGGGAAAAGGGACACAAGAAAGCCTTAGCTTTGTGATTGGGGGTGGGAGTAGGGATTCATGGTACTCTGGGCAGTAGAGACAACATCAGAAGGATAGAAGGGAGGAGTCAGGCAGGGACTGTTCAGCACAACAGAGCCTCAAACAAGATCTTACAAAGGGTAAATATTCAGAAAGCATTTTTGGAAATATAAATGAATCAATGAATGTTTTAAGTTCCCTTCCTTCTAAATAAGCAAACTCTAGACATGACCTTCTCAAACACCATTCAGAGAAGGGAATTACAATGGAATTGCATACAGAACTTTGAAAGGGATTGTCCATAGTGAACAGAAGGAAGGAAATGGGTTGGGGGGAGGGAGAGGTCACAAAAGCATGCTGTGGGGATGGAGGCTCACATTAACAGTGCTGACCTTCGGTAATGTGTTGGCTCTCCAGGAGGCTGGTATAAGTGTGAATATCTTTTTCTACATCAAGAAGGTGGGCAGGCAGTGAGAAGAAAGAGCAATCAAGAGAACCGTCAGAAAACAGAAAGCAAGGTTGGTTAAGTTACATGAATTTCACAAGTTCCAAATGCTGATGATTTTCCATTAAAATGGTGCGTTACTACTTTAGGAATAAAATTTAAATGGGAAAAGATTCAGATATAATCAAATATTATCCAAAACACACAAGGAAAATAGGCAAGGGAGTCTTTTAGGAAGAACCCAATCCAGAAGAGTAGAGAGTGGCAATGTTCAAAATTTAGGCTCCAAATTCAGGAATCCCATTATGAATCAAAGCCTCCTCCTAAAGGAATGAAGGCCTGATGTACTTAAGAGCTCCAGTCTCAATTTCAATTGAATAGAAAATTAAATGAAACATCAAAAGACTTTGCCAAAGGAAAAATCAATATAGAAGTACTTTGATATTTGCTAATTGATCAATAAGAATCCACAGAAGCCTATATACTCAAGACTGCAATGATTTTAACTCTTTGTTTTGACTTGATTATTTAAGAAGATGAATGCCTTTACTCTGTTGCCCTTCAAAGGGCATGAATAGAAGGGTCAGCTTTCATTCATGAATGTGAATTCTCTATAAATCACAAAATCCTGTTCATTATTAATATCCTGTTTGATATTAACATTTACCTCCAGGAGTAAAGCCCTCGGTTAGTATCTGAACAGTTGAAATTTGAGCAATTTCAATTTCATAATGGCTATCTCCATCCAGAAACAGGTATCTGTCAAAAAGAAAAACAAAAAACAAACCCAAAATTTCTAAAATCAAAACAATTTTTCTTACATTCATATACTAGATACTAACATCCATGGATTTCATTTCTTGTGTCTAAACTACGAAGGCTACCTGGTTTTTGGGGATGCTCTGGGTAATGAGATTCTACTCCAAAACAGGACAAATCTAGCAACCTAAGTATACAAGATGATTTCATAATTTTCTCCCTCCCTGGTCACATACAATGAAAAAGTGGTGAGGCAGGAGAGAAAAACAGATGATTTGGAGGTCAGAGAACCTTGTATTCAGATTTCAGCTGTTGATAAGTGGATAACTTTGGACTTGACTTCTGGGCTTCCTAATCCAAGTAGGAAGCTGGATCTTTGAAATTCTTTCCAGTTCTAAATTATATGATCCTTTATCCTGTATAGCATCCCCACCTTCACTTTCCCACTCTATACCTTCTCAGTGCAGGAGAACCCCTCCACACCTTGTCCAAGGTTAGGGATGGGAAACCTGTGGTCTCAATTATCTTTCTGTATGCTTATCTATGATGTGATTTTTATATGGTGAGTCTGTGGTTTAAAGAGGACTCTTTGGAATATTTGGTCTTTGAATGATAAGTTTTCTTATTGCAGAAATAATATGTCATACTCTCTCCTATGTCATACTCTCTCCTGAGTCCAGGCTTCTGTGGTAAAATGGGTTGATAAGAGTTAGGAAGTGATTAAGTAACTGTGAAATTCACAAGCCATCAAGAAGTAATGCTGTTGGGGGCAGCTAGGGATTGAGAGCCAGGCCTAGAGATGGGAGGTCCTGGGTTCAAATTTGGCCTCAGGCACTTCCTAACTGTGTGACCCTGGGCAAGTCACTTGACCCCCATTGCCTAGCCCTTAGAACTCTTCTGCCTTAGAACCAATACACAGTAATGATTCTAAGATGGAAGGTAAGAGTTTTAAAAAAAAGAAGGAGGAGGAGGAGGAGGAGGAGGAGGAGGAGGAGGAGGAGGAAGGAGTAGTAGTAGTAGTAGTAGTAGTAATGCTGTTGAGGAAACAAGGCAGGCTGGTGGATAAAGCAATGGATCTGGAGTTAGGAGGACCTTGGGTTCAAATTTGACCTCAAATACTTCCTTAGCTGTGTGACCCTAGGCAAGTCACTGATGCCTAATCTAATCCTTGCCTCTCTTTTGGCTTAGAATTGATACTTTGAAGGTTAAGGTTTTAAAAACAAATAAGTAATATTATTGCAACTAAAACACAGTAACCAGGGGGAAGGTTCTAAGAACCATNGATTGAGAGCCAGGCCTAGAGATGGGAGGTCCTGGGTTCAAATTTGGCCTCAGGCACTTCCTAACTGTGTGACCCTGGGCAAGTCACTTGACCCCCATTGCCTAGCCCTTAGAACTCTTCTGCCTTAGAACCAATACACAGTAATGATTCTAAGATGGAAGGTAAGAGTTTTAAAAAAAAGAAGGAGGAGGAGGAGGAGGAGGAGGAGGAGGAGGAGGAGGAGGAAGGAGTAGTAGTAGTAGTAGTAGTAGTAATGCTGTTGAGGAAACAAGGCAGGCTGGTGGATAAAGCAATGGATCTGGAGTTAGGAGGACCTTGGGTTCAAATTTGACCTCAAATACTTCCTTAGCTGTGTGACCCTAGGCAAGTCACTGATGCCTAATCTAATCCTTGCCTCTCTTTTGGCTTAGAATTGATACTTTGAAGGTTAAGGTTTTAAAAACAAATAAGTAATATTATTGCAACTAAAACACAGTAACCAGGGGGAAGGTTCTAAGAACCATCAATAATCTCTTTAGCTTTATAGGGTAGGCCTAATTAAAACAAAAAGCTGTTGTGTCGGAAGGGGCCACAGGCTATGTTATTGTAAGAGATATTTTAAGAAATGGAAACAGCCAGCTAACAGAAATATTAAAAATACTAACATCATTATCTCTCCCAAATTCAACATGCCACACTCACTCCTGTTATGACAACTTGCATTTTTAAAGTGCTTTCCAGTACAAAATGTATTTTTCTTGTTGTTATCTTATAAGGCAAATATTTCAAGAGATATCTTTCCCTATTTTCCATAAGAAAAAAACTGAGGTGCAGAGAGGTTCGGGTGGGTCTTTTCACTATCTTTCTTTAGATATTTTCTCCTTAGTACTCTTTCCAAAACCCCCCAGTTTTTAATTTGCCTACTCTTTGTTGGGTCAAGACATAAAATAGTGCAGACCAAGGATGAGACTGGAAAACAACCAACGTGTGTGTGTGTTTATGTAGGCAATATTGGGAGAAATAATTCTGTATAGCAGTTACAAAGTGATTGAGCCAGTGACACCCTGAGTATGTGGCCTGCTACTTGTTCTGAGTAAGAGCAGGTGATGTGTACCATGTGTAATTAAGTCTTCCTATTAAAGGCTGATTAGATAGTTAAAGTGCTTCTGAGATTCACAGAAGAGGCAGTGTGGTACAGTGTTAGAAGACACAAACTTTACACTGGGATCTCACTTCCACCAAGAACTGGCAAATTGCTCCATTGCTCTATAAGCGTCAGTGTTCTTAGCTGTAAGACAGAGGTAATACTACTTTGTTGTCTACCTAATAAGGTTTTTGGTAACTTTAGTGTTTGCATAAAATGACTCACTATTGACTTCATACTCACCTCATGAGAGGGAGCACAAGAAGGATTATCTCCATTTTATAAAAGAAGCTGATTCAGAGAAATGACTCCAAGTTAACACAATTGATACTAAATGTCAGAATGAGAACTTGGGCCTGGGACTTCTTTATGCTGTTTTTTAGGGTTTCTCAGTCTCAGTGTTCTCAATTTCATTTGGAAATGAGTGAATTGGGCAAGAGGATACAGAAACTCTCATAGGATCTAAAGATACCAACATTTCTTACCTCTGGTTATTAGAAAGGCGACAGATCATCAATTCAGACTTTTCTGATGTTCCTATTGTTACACAGAAAGTAGCTCCTTGAAACAGAAAGAAATTTGAAAGAAAATACTTGTAAGCTTATTAGCTCTTGAAGCAATTCTCATTTTTTTGTCAGGCAATTGAAAGGGGAAAAATTCCTATATCCTAGTTACTCCAGAGATATAGATATTCTATTAAGTTTTCATTTTAAAAACAGCTCTTCTACTTTACTTTGTAAGGTGACAAAGCAATGAAAAAAAAAAGTAAGATTTTAGGGAAATATTCAGTGTGTATCATGAGAAATAGTAAAAATTGTTTTTATTTTTATCTTTTGTTTTTACAATACCTACAATTCCCAATATCTTTCTCCCTTCCCACAAAGCCATTCTGTATCAATCATAGGTACATTCATTAAGCATGTGTCACAATGTAAAGATGCAAAGACAACGATAAAACAATCCTTGCTAAAGGTACATATATTCTAATAATCCTTATGACAAAGAATAATAAAAAAACAACAAACAAACCAACAGTTCAGCAAAACTAATCATGTCAACCAAGTCTTCTATAACATGTCCTGTTCCACTGCTGGTCCCCTACCTTTACAAAGAGAACAGGGAGATGGCTTCCCATATCTCTTGGTTATTATAATTTTACAACATTCAGTTGTGATCCTTCTGTTGCTGCTCTTTCCAGTTACAGTATCTCAGTCATTGTGTATATTTTCTTCCTGTTTTTTTTTGTTACCCTTTGTATCATTTCCTAAGTCTTCACATGCTTCTCTGTATTCATCATTTTTTTACAGCACCAAAATACTCCATATGCCACAATTTCTTTAATTGTTTCCCCAATCAATAGACATTCACTTTGTTCTTTGCAAATATAAAAGATGCTGTTAAAACTATTTTATTATATATAAGACACTTTTCTTTTAATCACTGAACTGCTTGGGATGAATGTCTAACAGTGGGACTTCTAAATTGCTTTTCAGAATGGCTAGACTACCCAGTTCCACCAAACATGAATTAGTGTTCCCAACTTTTCCCAAGTTGCCAACATTGACTATTCTTAGTTTCTATCATCTTTGTCCATGTGCAAGATGTGAATTGAAACTTTAGAGCTGTTTATGTTTACATTTCTCTCACTACTAGTGAATTGAAGCAGTCTATTTCCCCAATTTCCCATTTTCACAATGGACTAGAAGCAATGTTTACGTTTAGTTTAGCAATGATATGCTTTTGCAATCAATATTATCAACACTTTTTAAGTTCAAATGAAAGGAGAATAACCAATATTCAAATCATACATACTACATAAATCATAATACATTTGGTGTCCCAAAAGCCTTAGTTGAGTTGGAAACTATTAAAGTTTTAATAGCTTGCTTTATTTTTGTCCTGGACAATGTAGATCAGAAATTTCTCTCAAATAATTGTGTGTGTGTGTTTGTGTGTGTGTATTCATATACATGGAGGGTGCCACACACAATTAAGAGAACTTTCTAATTTTCACTGTTCCTGGCAAAAAGTATAGATTATGTACAAGAAGTAGTTGAATTCTCCAAATTAGATTGGTTCTAGGAGTTTAAAAAAATCTGGCAATCACAGCAACAACAATGAAAGCATCTAAAAAAAAAAAAAAAGGCAAAGGAAGCTTGGTATAGCAGAAAGACTACATAAGTCCAAAACTGCTGCTGAGGAAACAGAGAAAAGAAGATAGAAGCAGCAACTAACAAGCTGTTGTTGACATAGTGTCAGTGTAAATTGTTTTTTTTCCCCTGGTTTTGTTATTCCAAGTTTAAATGCACAATAAAGATATATTTTTAAAACCTTTGGTGAGGGCAACTAGATGGCTCAGTGGTAGAGAACCAGGCCTGGAGATGGAGGTTCTCGGTTCAAATTTGACCCCAGACACTTCCTAGCTATGTGACCCTGGGCAAGTCACTTAACTCCCCACTGCCCAGCCCTCAACACTTTTCTGCTTTGAAACTCATATTCATTGTTGGTTATAAAAGAGAAGGGAAGGGTTTTAAAAAACAAAAACCTTCAGTGGCATGCACATTACTTAGGATAAGAAGTCACTTTGATATTATTTAATTTTGTGACAGCAAAGGTCCTTCATAGGGGGTTCCTACTGATTCATTATGTCTTGTTGACCTGATGATAGGAATTTGTGCTGGTTTCCATCTTTGGGTAATCATTTGCCAATTGAGTGCTGGATTTGAACCTTACACATGTCCTATTGCTCTCTTTGGTTGTATTTTTGGCTGTATACAACAGCTATAGCTTTTAAAGCAGCACCTGAATGTCTGTGAGATGGCAGCAACTGTTGATGTAGGGATGTCAAGTAATTTGAGAATTATTCAAGCACATAAGGAAACAGGATTGGCTGCCAAAGATCTTTTCTTTATGCAAGTCTCTGGAAAAATGTAGATTCATTCAATTTTCTATAGGTTTTTCTTACAACATAAAACATTCTAAGAGACCCAGGATGACTAAAGTAGATAAGCTTTAGGGAGCAACATGTGGCACAGAGACAGTCACAAAGCTACTCTCAAAGGTTACATTTGAAACCAGATCTTCTGACCCTAGAATTCTACCTATTATGCCATGCTTGCCTGTGGCAATAAACAAAATTCATCACATGTCTTTTTTTTTTTTTTTAAACCCTGATCTTCTGTCTTAGAGTTAATACTGTATATTGGCTCCAAGGCAGAAGAGTGGTAAGAGCTAGGCAATCGGGGTTAAGTGACTTGTCCAGGGTCACACAGCTGAGAAGTGTCTTCTGAGTCAGATTTGAACCTAGGACCTCCTGTCTCTAGGCCTGGCTCTCAATTCACTGAGCTACCCAGCTGCACCCAATCACACCTCCTTTTGACCTAGTGATCTTCCTACTTGGAACTATATATTGAGAAAGGCCCATTTTTCCTCTTATTGATAGAACAGAGACTGAATATATTTTTACTAGTCATATTAAGTAAATTTTAAAAAAAATCAAAATGTGAAGAGTTCAGATTTTATGGCTTTATCTGGGGTTCCAAGTAGATAAATATTTATTTATCTATGACAAATGCTAAGTCTGTAACAAAACAAAAGAAAATTTATTTTAAAAAGTAAAAAGCCTTGGGCCAGAAATAAGGAAAACTCAGTTTTAGTCCCAACTTGGCAACTACATGCCATTAGGCAAGTTACTAACACTCTTAGCTTTCCTATCTGTAAATACTTTGGCCAGATGACTTTGAAGGCCTCTTAAATCTCTGATATCCTACCACAGCTAATACTCTGTTGTCAGTTGGCCTATGAGGAAAAGAGCTTTCTTATATTTTTTACCTGGCCAGCACTGCCTCTGGAAAATTAAAGCCTTTTATACAAAAAGCAGCAAAACAAAACAAATCAGGAGATCAAAAAGATTTTAAAAAATAAAAGGAGAGAAAATGCAAGAGGAAGACACGAGAAGAGTCCCAGTGGGGCAGGGAAAGAACATTGGTTCTCGAGTCAGAAGAGTTCAGTTTAAGCCCCACCTGAGATACTCCTTGTATGACCTTGGTAAGAAATGATACCTCTCTGGGCTTCAGTTTCCTCATATGTAAAATAAGGGTGTTGGACCAGATGGTCCCTTCCAGTTCTAGAGCTGTCATCCTATGACAAATGGTGCAGGTGCCAAGGCAGTGGAGATTAGAATCTGCCGAAACAACAGATACAGATCAAAGGAAAAAGCCAGTTGGAGGAGCCAGAAATGGTCACCCAAAGTAGCTTGAAGGAACAATTAGTTCTTCATTACCATTAGTATGTGTGGGGGGTATGTATATACGTGCACTGGTAGTCCCTAAATATTCCATAACTGAAGGACATTTTCTATTTTATTAAATGACCATATTTTCCCCTGAAAGACTACAGTTAGTTTTTCTGGGTAGTTGATTCTTTTAAGTTCCTTTGCTTCCAAATATCATCTTCCAGTCCTTCAATGTGTAGGCTGCCAGATCCAATGTGATCCTGACTTGGGCCCCATGATATCTGAATTGTTTCTTTCCAGCTGCTTGTAGTATTTTCTCCTTGGCCTGGGAGCTCTTGAATTTGGCTATAACCTTGCAAGAGATAATCTGTGTATTCTTTCAATCTCCATTCTACCCCCTTGTTCAAGAATATCAGGGCAATTTTCTTGGATAATTTCCTGTAGTGGGATGTCTAGGCTTTTTTGGTCATGACTCTCGGATAGCCCAATAATTCTTAAGTTGTCACTCTTGGACCTATTTTCCAGGTTAGTTGTTTTTTCAATGAGGTATTTAATATTTTCTTCTATTTTTTTCTTCTTTTGATTTTGTTGTATTGTTTCTTAATATCCTGTGAAGTCATTACACAGTATTGACTCCAAGACAGAAGAAGAGTGGTAAGGGCTAGGCAATGGGGGTCAAGTGACCTGCCCTGGGTCACACAGCTGGGAAGTATCTGAGGCCAGATTTGAACCTAGGACCTCCCGTCTCTAGGCATGGCTCTCAATCCACTAAGCTACCCAGCTGCCCCTTCTTCCATGACTTCTTAATCCTCCTTGGTCCAGTCTTCTTTTCAAGTCAGTCTTTTCATCCTTTGACTTTTTTGTTTCATTTTGAATTGGTCAGTTCTGGCTTTTAAAACACTATTTTCTTGTTTTAATTCATGTGCCTCTGTTTCCAGATGACCTATTTTGCTTTTTAAGCTGTTGTTTTCCTTTCCTCATTTTTCTTCAAACTGTCTTTATTTGATTTTTGAATTCCTTTTTGAGCTCTTCCAGAGCCTGAGTCCAATTCCCTGGATTTTTTGAGGTTTTGCTTGAAGTTCCTTGGATTGTTTGTTAGTTCTGTTCTTTGGTCTTTATCCCTGTAGAAGCTTTCGATTGTTGCCCTTTTTTAAAATTTTAACTCATTTTCCCTCCCCAGTGGGCTGTAAACTACTTTAGCTGGTCTCCTGGAACAGAGTGTTTGAGCTGTTCTGCCCTGGAGGGACTAATCTTCAGTCTTCTGTCTCCTGCTGGGATAGTGGATTAGACTCTTTGAGCTGGCCTGCCATGTTAATCTGCTTGTTTTCAGCAGGAGAGTCCTGTGGCTGTCTTGTTGTTGGGTTTAGATTTGTGTCTTTTTTTGAAGAACTTTTTAAAGATCAGTATGGAAAGATAGTCAGAAAGGTTTCAGCTTTTGCTGTTCCTAAGCCACCATCTTGACTCCACCCCCACTCCCTACCCCCATGACCAAAGGAATGAATTATTATAGGTTCCCTCCAAACACTGGTGTAAAACTCAAATAGAAAACAGGTCATTAAACTATACATAACCCCTATGCATTCATATTGCCTTAGAAAATCACCTATTAACAAATTTTCATTCATTTTGTTAAATATTTCCTATTACATTTTAATCTGGTTTGGGCCATACTAGGGAGTGTTATGGGCTGCTTGTTTGATATCTCTGACCTGGGACACTGATTTCCAAACTTTTTTTTGATCATGTAGCCCCGTCTGTAAAAAAAATTGGGGGGCATACCTCCCCATGCATATATTTACTTATTTATATATACACACACACACACACACATATACATACATATGCTACTCTACTAACAATTGTGGACATATCAAAGCTTAGACACTTTTCAAGGATAACAATGAAATTTTATTCTAGCATCAATAGGAACTACTTGAGTTTACTTTGGGAGTGGCACATTCGGATCATGGCTTTAGAAAAATCCCTTTAGCAGATGGATGGAAAATGGATTAAAGCAGGGATATGGACTTGAACTAGAGGGCAAGCATACGTAATTAAGATGTTCTAAAGAAATCACCTTATGCGGCACCTGACTACAGATGTGGGAAGAGGAAGAATGAAGAGCTGAAGATGACACAGATGTGAACTGACCTGAATAACAAGAAGGTTGGAGGTACACTCACTAGAAATAGGAAAGTCTGGAAGAGAAACACGTTTAGGAGAAAATGGATCTACAATGCAGATAATAACTCACTGATACCTGCTCATTCTGTGAGACTTGCTGTCCCATTCAAAATGAGGGGAGAAGTTGGAGCCCTTAGTGCCCCCGAGTCCAAGTTTCAAGGGGGATTTGCTATAGCCAAAGGTGATTCTATGAGGGGGGAGGGAGGCTTGCATATCTAAGAAAAGAACTATTTGGAACAGGTAACATCATGATAGGATCATGTTTTAATCCCCTCCAGGTACAAAAGCAATAAAATGAAACAATTTTAAAGACAAGTCTTTTTGAAGAGGGAATTTTTGCTTTTTAACAAAGCAAAAATATGGGGGAAAAAATGTGAGAGAAGGAAGTATAAGAAAGAGAATATATAAAACATGTAGGCACTAACTAATAAGACTAAGGATTCAAGCCATTCAGACCAGCCACCCAGATAAGGCTTACCATTCATGAGCACTTTGAGTTGCTTGTCATAAAACTCCATTTCTTTCTGAGACACGAGCACACACTCTGCACACTGTCGTACAGGGTCCACAAAGCACATCCGAGGCAAGGGGACTTTCTTGCTGCAGCATTTATCACAGAAGCACTTCCCACAGCGGCGACAATGGTGCTGAGCAAAGAACCAAAGAACTTGGTCATTGGCAAGGAATATTTAAGGGGTGGGGTGGGTCAAAGCATGGAAATATGGGAGAAATGGAGAGAAAAAGGTGGCAAAAGTTAAATCATTAAGGACCAAATGTTGGAAGTACCATCAATGCCTATCTGCTTGTTATCAGCTATCCAAATGACTATATAAAAATAGAAGCTAGCTCTTAAAAATCAAGCTTGGGATAAAGGAAGCTAGCCAGGCAGTCATGAAAATTAAAATTAATGAGTGCCCCAAACCAATTATCTTAGGCAATTAAGTCATTCTAAGTCCTTGCTTTGTCCTGGCTTTTCTGCTCACTACCATTATGGCCTCTGACAAGTCATTTCCCTCAAATGGGCCTTTGATTACTCAGCTATAGAATGAATAATAAATGAGCTGGATTAAATAGATGATAACTAAGTTCCCTTCTTGCTCCAAAGTTCTACAAAAACTCCTAAAAATGTAGTATGTTCTCCTATGTGTAGTAGGCAGCATCCAGAGTAGATGGCTTTCACAATTTCAATCACAAAACCTCAGAGATGACGGAACCTAAAAAGCTAAGCCCATCTTCTGACCTGTCTGGAAGTATAATACCTCTGACAAGTCGTTATTTTCCCTCTGTTCAAAACACTTCTAGTGATAAGGGAATTCGGTATTTCATGAAAGAGACTTTTTCATCATTAAATAGTTCTAAAGATTCTTCCTTGTATTGAATCAATGTCTGCCTCCCTGTAATTCTTCTCCATTAGTCCAAATCCTATCCCTCTGCCTCCTGGCCCTTCATGGCTGCAGAGATGACCCAGATGAATACCTTTCACTATTATTTTGAATATAACATGATTTCAAGCACTTTCATTTTACAGTCAACAAAACTGAGAATCAAAGAAGAAAAGACTTGGGACTCTTAAGATCCTTAAGTAAGGAGCAAGCCAATATTCAAATCCATATCCTCTGCCTCAAAACATGTAGCCCTTTGCTCAATACCTTCTTGAAGTTCAGGGTTTAGATAAACTGTGCAGAATCCAACAAAGAAGAAATAAGTGGTAATATTGTTTTAAAAAGAACAGCATTTCATGCTTACTCCCAGAGATAAATAAAAATGAAATTTAAAATCTAAGACCAGGAGCCCCTTGAAACAGCAACTCTTTTCTTTGTATCTTCAGCACTTAGCACAGTGCTTCACACATAAGAGGCATCTATTGACTGAATGACAAATAAGATATCTTCCTTACATACAGGGGGGCTAGCACTAGTTAATTCTATAATAATTACTTTTTACTCTAAGGATCCAGAATTGACTCTTGTAATCCTGAATAGCTGAACTGTGAGCTAACTCTGCAAGACATATTCTTTTTTTTTTTTTTTTTTTTTTTTTAAATTTTAAACCCTTAACTCCTGTGTATTGACTTATAGGTGGAAGAGTGGTAAGGGTAGGCAATGGGGGTCAAGTGACTTGCCCAGGGTCACACAGCTGGGAAGTGTCTGAGGCCAGATTTGAACCTAGGACCTCCCATCTCTAGGCCTGGCTCTCAATCCACTGAGCTACCCAGCTGCCCCCGATGCAAGACATATTCTTGATTTACCTACTACATTATTTGGCCCAAAGGCTGATTCACTAAAGAATTTTAAGGGCAAGTCAAACAATCCTCCACTAAAAATACATCACTCCCTCAGAGTTCCCTCTCCCTGATAGTTTCCTAATACTACCTTACCTTTCTGGTTATGAAGTCAAACTTGATGTCACACTGCATACATCTTGGACACTAAGAGAGAAGAAGACCAGGCATTAAAAAATATATTGTAGGACTGATCCCAGAGTGTTATACTCACTACTACAGTGAGGGCAGTGAGAAGGAAAACTAGTTCAAAAGAACAAGCTTTTCCTCTGAGTTTGATCTCAGCTAAATGACCTCAGCAAAAAGGTTCCCTCCAGTGACAATCCCTGCTGCTCAAAGCAAGCTTAGGACACAGTATGATTAATGAGTTATGCTCCTATAACAATGACTCATTGTATGCTTGACTTGAACAAATTATTTACAATAAGAAGTCTTAAATCCATAAACCAAAAAAGGCATTAAAAAGGCTTAGGAAGGACAGCTATATGGCTCAGCAGATACAGTGCTATATAGGAAAACCTGAGTTCAAATCTAGCCTCAGATACTTCCTAATTGTGGGACCATGGACAAATCACTCAACCTCTGATTGCCTGACAAAAAAGGCTCCATTGGACCCAGTGGAGAAGGACATGGCAAACCACTCCATTATCCTGGCCATGAAAACTCCATGGATAGTTACAGTCCATGAGGTCACGAAGAATTGTATAAATGGACTTCTGTTTAAGATGGCAGCAGAGTAAGGAGCAGCTGCTCGATCTCTCCTGACCGAAGCATACAGGACCCCTCAAGGGAAAATAAAAACGAGTCCAGAAGAACGAAGGAACCCCACAACAGGGCGCAGGATTGAAGGTACGCAGAATCGGGGCATTTCCACGCTATAAAGGGGTGAAACAGCTCTCACTAAAACGCGAGAGGAAGAAGCCCCTCCCCCACCCCCCACACCGCACACCTCGCACAAGGCCAATGCACAAGTGTGAAAACAGGACTGGGGCAACCAGATAATCACTGGCAGCCCCGGGGCTTGTACCTGTGTGCTGCAAGAGAGGGACCCCAGGTGGCTGGGGGCGTGCACGGACTTTCCCCGAGCATCCACGAGCATCCACGTGGGTGAAGGCACCACCTCCACGGGACAAAGGCCCCTAAAAGATGGCCTTTCCCAAGCACTGAAGGCATCGCCTCAGGTGCGAATAAAGATCTCCAGCCCACAGACTTTCGGAGGAATCTCGGGCAGAGGGGCAGACCGGGAACTACCAGGAGGCCTGACCCCGAGGACAAGGAGACCGGAGGCCCCCCCCCCTGTCTCTTATACACATTTTTTTTTTTTTTTTGTGCAAAGACAAAGCTGAAAAGGGGCGGGGCTAACAATGGCCAGCAATAAGGAAGTCCAGAAGAAAAAGACTATCAAGAGAAACTATGGAACACTAGACAACTTCTACACAGAGAAAATCCAGACAACAGAGGAGGGAAAACAAAAATCCAAACCTCCCCCAAAAAATGAAAGCTGGTCACAAGCTATGGAAGAGTTTAAAAATGAAATGCTGAGGAAGATGGAAGAAATCTGGCAAGAAAATAACAGTTTAAAAGGCAGAATTTCACGATTGGAAAGTGAGACAAGTCAACTGACGACCAAAAATGACCAGATTGAAAAGGAAACAAATTATAGCCGAAAACCAAAACATTAAAGCCGAAAACCAAAACATTAAAGCCGAAAACCAGTCCTTAAAGGCTAGAATCGAACATTTAGAAACCAATGATCTCTCAAGACAACAAGAACAAATAAAACAAAGTCAAAAGACTGATAAAATAGAAGGAAACATGAAATATCTCAACGAGAGAGTGACAGACCAAGAAAACCGGTCTAGAAGAGACAACTTGAGAATCATTGGCCTTCCAGAAAAGGTAGAAATTAATAGAAACTTGGACTCCATACTTAAAGAAATTATTCAGCAAAATTGCCCTGAAGTTCTACAACAAGAGGGCAATATAGACATTGAAAGGATCCATAGATCACCCTCTACACTGGACCCAGAAAAGTCAACACCCAGAAATATAATAGCGAAATTGAAGAGCTTTCAAGTTAAAGAAAAAATCTTACAAGAAGCCAGAAAGAGACAATTCAAATATCAAGGAGCACCAATAAGGATCACACAGGATCTGGCAGCCTCAACGCTAAAAGACCGCAAGGCTTGGAATACAATATTCAGAAAGGCAAGAGAGCTGGGCCTGCAACCACGAATCAACTACCCAGCGAAACTAACCATATACTTTCAGGGGAAAGTATGGGCATTCAACGAAATTAAAGAATTCCAAGTGTTTGCACAAAAGAGACCAGGACTAAATGGAAAGTTTGACACTCAACCACAAATATCAAGAGAAAGATGAAAAGGTAAATAAGAAACAGAGGGAAAAGAAAGAAAACTCATAGTCTTTTAAGCTTGACTCTTTAAGGGCATAAATAAGATCTAATTATCTGTATTACTAGGTGGAGAAATGCTATGTATAATTCTCTGTAGTGAACTCTATACACTATTATAATATTCACTATTATAGCAACCAGAAGAATAATTCATAGGGAGAGGACAGGATACTAAATGGTCTAAGAAGACATGGGGGGTGGGAAAGAGGGGGGGGGGAATAGTAGAGGACACCAAGAAAAATCCGAGTAAATAAGAAAAATAAGATATTCTATTACACACAAAGAGGGCATGGGGAGGGGAGGGGATAAATAATACTATAAGAAGGAGAGGAAGAGAGCATAATCAAACCTTACTCTCAGTGTAATCAACCCGGAGAAGGAAGAGTAGCTTTATTATCCATCCGGATAAAAAACTCTATCTAACCCTACTGAGAAAGTCAGAAGGGATAAACCAAAGGGAGTAGGGGAGTGGGGAGGGCAAAAAAGGGAGGGGAGAAGAAGGGGGAGGGAATTCATTTGGTCTTTAAAAAACAAAAAGAGGGGAACAACAAGGGAGGGGGCAGAAAGGGAAGTCAATCAAGGGAGGGGATAAGGGATAACAGCTCAAAGCAAACCACTGGTGTAAAAGAAAACAGTGTAATAAGAAGGAGTGGGTCTAGGGGAGGATACAAAAATGTGAGTGAATACACAACTAACAATTGTAACTCTGAATGTGAACGGGATGAACTCGCTCATAAAACGGAAGCAAATAGCAGAGTGGATCAGAAACCAAAATCCTACCATAGGTTGTCTACAAGAAACACATATGAGGCGGGTAGACACACACAAGTTCAAGGTTAAGGGTATGAGCAAAATCTTTTGGGCATCAAATGAGAAAAAAGAAGGCAGGAGTGGCTATCATGATCTCTGACAAAGCCAAAGTAAAAATAGACATGATTAAAAAAGACAGGGAAGGTCATTACATCCTGATTAAAGGCAGTATAAACAATGAGGAAATAACACTGCTCAATATATATGCACCAAGTGGTATAGCATCCAAATTCATAAAGGAAAAACTGGCAGAGCTCAAGAAGGAAATAGATAGTAAAACCATAATAGTGGGAGATCTAAATATTCCTCTTTCAGATCTAGATAAATCAAACCAAAAAATAAATAAGAAAGAGGTAAGAGAGATGAATGAAGTCCTAGAAAAATTAGATTTAATTGATATGTGGAGAAAAATAAATAGGGACAAAAAGGAATACACCTTCTTTTCAGCTGCACATGGTACATTTACAAAGATTGACCATGTAATATGGCATAGAATCATGGCAAACAAATGCAAAAGAGCAGATATAATAAATGTAACCTTCTCAGATCATAATGCGATAAAAATAATAATCAGTAAGGGCACCTGGACAGGCAAATCAAAAACCACTTGGAAATTAAACAATATGATTCTCCAAAACCAAATTGTCAAAGAAGAAATCATAGAAACAATCAACAATTTCATTGAAGAGAATGACAATGATGAGACATCCTACCAAACTCTGTGGGATGCAGCCAAGGCAGTACTCAGGGGGAAATTTATATCCTTGAGTGCATATATTAACAAATTAAGGAGGGCAGAGATTAATGAATTGGGCATGCAACTCAAAAAATTAGAAAGTGAGCAAATTAAAAATCCCCAGATGAAAACTAAATTAGAAATACTAAAAATTAAGGGAGAAATTAATAAAATCGAAAGTAAAAGAACTATTGAATTAATAAATAAGACTAGAAGCTGGTATTTTGAAAAAACAGATAAAATAGATAAAGTACTAGTCAATCTAATAATAAAAAGGAAAGAAGAAAACCAAATTGACAGTATTAGAGATGAAAAGGGAGACCTCACCTATAATGAAGGGGAAATTAAGGCAATCATTAAGAACTATTTTGCCCAATTATGTGGCAACAAATATAACAATTTAGGAGATATGGATGAATATTTACAAAAATATAAATTGCCTATAAACAGCAGAAGAAATAGAATACCTAAATAATCCCATATCAGAAATAGAAATTGAACAAGCCATTAAAGAACTCCCTAAGAAAAAATCACCAGGACCTGATGGATTCACAAGTGAATTCTATCAGACATTCAAAAAGCAACTAATCCCAATACTATACAAATTATTTGATATGATAAGCAAAGAAGGAGTCCTAACAAATTCATTTTATGACACAAATATGGTACTGATTCCAAAGCCAGGTAGACCAAAAACAGAGAAAGAAAACTATAGACCAATCTCCCTAATGAACATAGATGCAAAAATCCTAAATAGAATATTAGCAAAGAGACTCCAGCAAGTAATTAAGAAGGTCATACACCATGATCAGGTGGGATTTATACCAGGAATGCAAGGTTGGTTCAACATTAGGAAAACCATCCACATAATTGACCATATCAACAGTCTAACAAACAAAAATCACATGATTATCTTAATAGATGCTGAAAAAGCCTTTGACAAAATACAGCATCCATTCCTATTGAAAACATTGAAAAGTATAGGAATAGAAGGACCCTTCCTAAAAATAATAAACAATATATACCTAAAACCATCAACAAGCATTATATGCAATAGGGATAAATTAGAAGCCTTCCCAATAAGATCAGGAGTGAAACAAGGATGCCCATTATCACCTCTATTATTCAACATAGTACACTAGCAATAGCAATTAGAGAAGAAAAAGAAATTGAAGGTATCGAAATAGGCAAAAACTAAGCTATCACTCTTTGCAGATGATATGATGGTATACTTAAAAAATCCTAGAGAATCAACTAAGAGGCTGGTAGAAATAATCAACAACTTTAGCAAAGTGGCAGGATACAAAATAAATGCACATAAATCATCAGCATTTCTATACATTTCAAACACATTAGAACAGCAAGAGGTAGAAAGAGAAACACCATTTAAAATCACCCTATACAATATAAAATACTTGGGAATCAATCTAACAAAACAAACACAGCTATTATACGAAAACAACTACAAAACACTTTCCAAACAAATAAAACTGGACCTCAACAATTGGAAAGCCATTAACTGTTCATGGGTAGGATGAGGTAACATAATAAAAATGAACATCCTACCCAAATTAATTTACCTATTTAGCGCCATACCTATCAAATTACCAAAAAACTTCTTTACTGAATTAGGAAAAACTATAACAAATTTCATCTGGAATAACAAAAGATCAAGAATATCAAAGGAAATAATGAAAAAAAAAATGTGAAGGAAGGGGGCCTTGCAGTACCAGGTATCAAACTATACTATAAAGCAGCAGTCATTAAATCAATATGGTACTGGCTAAGAGATAGAGGGGAGGATCAGTGGCATAGACTCGGGGTTAATGATGTCAGCAAGACAGTGTATGATAAACCCAAAGAGCCCAACTTTTGGGACATGAATCCACTATTTGACAAAAACTGCTGGGAAATTTGGAAAACAATATGGGAGAGATTAGGTCTAGATCAACATCTCACACCCTACACCAAGATAAATTCAGAATGGGTGAATGACTTGAATATAAAGAGGGAAACTATAAACAAGTTAAGTGAACACAGAATAGT
>NC_058131.1:421805789-421821191 GCF_016433145.1 Gracilinanus agilis | reverse complement strand
AAACAAAAACAATGTAGTCAAAATCAGAAGGGAAACAACAAATTGGGAAAAAATCTTTATAACAAAAAACTCTGACATGGATCTAATCACTCAAATATACAAGGAGTTAAAGCAATTGTATAAAAAATCAAGCCATTCCCCAATTGATAAATGGGCAAGAGACATGAATAGGCAATTTTCAGGTAAAGAAATCAAAAGTATCAATAAGCACATGAGAAAGTGTTCTAAATCTCTAATAATTAGAGAAATGAAAATCAAAACAACTCTGAGGTATCACCTCACTCCTAGCAGATTGGCTAAAATGAAAGAAGGGGAGAGTAATGAATGTTGGAGGGGATGTGGCAAAATCGGGACATTGATGCATTGCTGGTGGAGTTGTGAAATGATCCGGCCATTCTGGCTGGCAATTTGGAACTATGCCCAAAGGGCTATAAAAGAATGCCTTCCCTTTGATTCAGCCATACCATTGCTGGGTTTGTACCCCAAAGAGATCATAGATAAACAGACTTGTACGAAAATATTTATAGCTGCGCTTTTTGTAGTGGCAAAAAACTGGAAAATGAGGGGATGTCCTTCAATTGGGGAATGGCTGAACAAATTGTGGTATATGCGGGTGATGGAATACTATTGTGCTAAAATGAATAATAAACTGGAGGAATTCCATGTGAAATGGAGAGACCTCCAGGAAGTGATGCAGAGTGAAAGGAGCAGAGCCAGAAGAACACTGTACACAGAGACTGATATACTATGGTAAAATCAAATGTAATGGGCTCCTGTACCAGCAGCACTGCAATGACACAAGAGAGCTCTGAGGGATTTATGGTAAAGATGCTACCCACATTCAGAGGAAGGACTGCAGGAGAGGAAACATATAAGATAAACAATTGCTTGAATGCATGGGCTGAGGCGGACATGAATGGGAAATAGACCCTGAACAAGGATACATGTTACAAACAGTGGAAATGTGCGTTGGCCATAGGTGGGGGGGAGAGCGGGGGTGGGGGTGTGTGTGAAGGGGAAAGTAGGGGCATAAAGTATGTAAACAGGTTAAAAACAAATATTAATAAATGTCTAATAATAATAAAAAAAAGAATTGTATAAATGAACAGCTTAACAACAAATTAATGGGAAGTTTTACCTGACATTAAGTCTAAACTCGTCCCAAATTTATAGTTTGAAAATGGGTATAGAGAAATTTACTCAAATAATATATTAGATATATAATATATAATTGTGTTAAGTTTCCATGTCTTTTGCTAAGACCCATTTGGAGGTAAGAAAGAATATCAGTCAAGAACTAGATCCTTAAAGTCTTCTTTTATTAGAATTTTTTAGGCAATAAAAATTCTTTCAATATCAGAACAGTTTTACAAATTGATAGCTTTCAGATAATTTCTGATGGAGTACCATATTTCACTGAAATCAAATCCATAAAAAATTATAGGAGAGACACTTATTTGAAAACATTTGCTAGCTTTCATTCTACTTTAAGGTGGCACATTTTGACCAAGTTTGTCAATGAAACCTAAAATTCAACTGTGGTATATATTTTTATATCATGACAGCAATCATCAATATATTTCCTAATCTATGTATAAGTTCTTAGCTCTGTGCCTGGCACATAGTAGTGTGCTTCGTAAATGCTTACTGACTAATATTAACCACTAAAAATGTCAAGAAAAGCATGATTGTTTAAAAGTTCTAAATTAAGAAATATCTCCCTCACAAATAGGCAGTTATGGCTTAGCTGATGGAAAGCCAGGCTCAGAGTCTAGAAGACTTGACCTCTAGTAACATATTACTGCTGGTATTGTCTTGGGTTCTTCACTCAATGATAAGAGTATAAATTACATAACAGCTGCAATTCGCATGAAGAGAAAGAATTTCCTCACTGGGAGTTATATACGATGAAATCACAGTCCATCCAGTCCTGTTACTAACAAATAGGAGCATCCTGAACCCCTTAGGGCCATTCAACTTTGAAGTATTTCATTATTAGGGATAATAATCTGCATTTAAAAAAATGATAACGTCTGTATAGACAGAAAAGAAGTTGAGCCAGTCATGTAGCAAGAATGAGGAATACAAATTAGGACAGTCTAAATTATGTAGCAGCATTCACAGTATATTAAAGGGTTTACAGAAAAGTCTCCTATATATGGATCAATAGGGGAAAGAATCACAAAGGAAGAAGGAATGGAAAGTTTGCTGTACTGATGGTCAAATCCTTCCTTAGATATTTACTATTTATATATGCATGGACAAGTCATTGAACCTCTGAGCCTCAGTTTCTTCCATCTGTAAAATGTGAAGGGTTGGATTCAGTGGATTCTAAGATCTCTTCCAACTCTAAATCTATGATTCTAAGATATAATCACAAATATCTCTAATATTGACAATTTCTCACTTATGTGCTATCTTGTTTGTAAAATAGTTTCCATACAACACAATTTAGGTATGTAACAGATCTACTATTGCAGCATGGTAACAATAGAAAAAGCACCAGCTTTGGAATCAGAGGACTTGGATTCAAATCCAGCCTCTGATGCTTACTACTTGTATGACTGGACAAATCTCTGTGCCTTGGTTTTTTTCATCTGAAACATGTGAAAACTATAATGTAATGAGATACTATTGTGCTGAACAAAATAGGAAACAGATAATTTTGAAGGGATATAGACTTATATAAACTGACACAGAATGAACAGAACCAGAAAAGAAATTTACACTATATCAATATTATCAAAATGAACAGTTATGAATACTTTTATAAGCTAACAAAGAATGAGTAGAAAAAGGAGTGCAATTTGTAGAACAAAAACCACAATGTAAAAACAAACAGCTCTGGAAGCTATAAAAACTGATCGATGCAATGCAATGACCAACTACAGAAGCATCCACATACTGAAAGAAAGGTGGACTCAGGGTGCAGAATGAGGCATTCTTTTGGACAAAGACAATGAAGGAATATATTTTGCTTGATTATGCATATGTTACATGGATTTTATTCCCACTCTGTGAATTGGGAAAGTCTCAGTCCCAAATCCAGCTTTAACACTTAGTGACTGTGTGATTATAGTCAAATCACAATCTCTAAGTCTCAGTTTCCTAATATATAAAAGGGGAATAACATTTGCCCTATTTACCTCAGCTATTATGAAAGAACCCTATTAATAACACTAGCTCTGCCACTAGCCATCCATCCAGGTGTGGCCTTGGACATGTCTAGTTTATTGGTAAAATGAACATTTGGATAAAAAATCCCTTCTCACCCCTCAGTAGCAAACCTACCCCAAGCTCCCTAGCTTGTGGTTTCAGAATGTACAGGTGCCCCATGAAATATCAAATCTGTTTACTAATAGTATAAGGAAACTGAGGAACCACAGAAGGCATGTGCAGAAGGAGACAAGTAAAACTGAAAAACATAACTTTTTTGATAGCACTTAACATAAAGGAGGAGAGATATATTTGGAAAGAAATGTGAAATAAAAGATATCAATAAAAGTTTTTAATATGAGTAAAAATTGATTTTTTTTACATCACTAAAAAGACCAAATAAGTAGCAAAGGGACAATACTGGTACTGGGCTATTGCAGAGCATTTTTAATGGTTTTTGTTTCTCACTTTTCTTTACAATAAAACAGATAATTTATAAGTTGGAAATGAAAACTCAGGAAAATCTCTGAGCACAGGAGCTAACTTTGACAGTAATTTAACTAAACAGGGCCTTGAGTTCACATTAAACTATTCCAAAACACCATCCAGATAAATTGAAACTCCAACCTCAGGTACTTCTTACCTCTTAAGAGAGTATTTTTAAAGGGTGACAGCTTAATTACAGGGAGTTCTGCAGGGGGTCAAAATCTCTGGAACTTGGTCCACAAAGACAGGTATTAATGAAAGCAAGTATGAAAGAAGTTAAGTGAAATCATCTGGGAAGAAGTTCAAGGAATGACAAGGACTATAGCAAAAGGAGTTGAGCACTCCTTTTGCACACAACAGCATTAATGAGATATGTCTGCTAGCTTTTTCACATGTTACAAATCAGTAGCGATGGATTCATCCATCATCTCTATGGCCAAGATCTCCTAAATCTACATATCTAGCCTCCATCTCTCTCCTAACGTCTATATACCAACTCCCAACCCTACATACTCCACACTTCAGTCAGAAGGGCCAGCTTACTGTTGGCCACACACAGCATTCCTTCTCTCTCCTCCATGCCTTTACAGCAGTGATTCCCGAAGTGGGCGCCACCACCCCCTGGTGGGTGCTGTAGCAATTCAGGGGAGTGCATTTATCTTTTCTATTAATTGCTATTAACATTTTTAAAAAAATTAATTTCCAGGGGGCTAAGTAATATTTTTTCTGGAAAGGGGGCGGTAGGCCAAAAAAGTTTGGGAACCACTGTTTTACAGAATCTCTCCCCCAAGCCTATGATGATCTTCCACCTCACCTCAATTGTAAGAGAGGTTGTTCCCTTCAATTTTCAATTCAGGTTCCAGTTCCTACAAGAAGCTGTTCCTAATTCCCCCAGCTGTCAGTGCTATGCCTTCCTCTTGGCCTCAAAATCAATTTGTCCTTATCCTGTAAGAACACAAGCTTCTTCATAGCAGGGACTGTCTTACTTCTGTGGTTGTATTTCCAGCAGTGTCTGGCACAGTGGGCAATTAATAAATGCTTGTTGACAGACAGATACAACAAAAGATACCTCTTCAGCAGCTTTTTAACTCCACCTCTGCTTCAATTTTCTAAGTGGGTCATGTTCATGCTTCATTTTCGATTTAAAAGGTTAGAGAGTGGGGGGTAGGCAATGCTATTCATTTCCAATGTGCAGAAGTCATCGGTTGATTGGTAAGGCAGAGGAGAAAAAAGAAAAGGAGGACAGCTAGCTAGATATAGCACCATGCTTTCAGAGCTTAAGAATACCACCCCCCAATTTTTTTAAAACCCTGATTTTCTGTCTTAGAATCAATAATGTGGATTTTTCCCAAGGAGCAGTAAGGACTAGGTAATGAGGGGTGGGAGAGGGGGGTTTAGTGACTTGCCCAGGGTCACACAGCTAGCAAGTGTCCGAGGCCAGATTTGAACCTAGGATGTCCCATCTCCAGACCTTAATCCACTGAGCCACCAATGGCTGCTCCCCAAACATTCTTTTAATCAGGGCAGGTAGCAGAATCTAACCAGAGAAGATAAAATTGAGTGTGATAGTATCAATTGCTAGGCAATCCCTATTTAGAGATTCAATTATTAGGCCTTGTTCTATTCTCTAAGATGCCTGCATAAAAAAATGCTATTTAATAAATACAGCAAGGAAAAAGAAAAACACATGAAATGCTAGAGTTAAACCACATCCTGTATTTTGGCATATCTAGGTTTCAAAAGAACAAAAGTTAAGTGTTTTGGAATTTGCAGTCAATTAGCTTAGCAAAAGTGTAGTGAATCTCCTGGCTACACCAATTTTTTTTTAATAGATAGATATGTTGTGACCTGGGCATCCATGGCCAAGAAACTACAACTTATTTGAAGCACTGAGATACTCTGTTGTTATATGTGTTTGCTGCTACTTCAAATTCAAATAAAGGCTTTTCCATTGACAAAATCTCTAGGAAGATAGAGAAATGAGAACAAGAATTGCAGTGGATGAGAGAATGCCTGGATGTGTATGAGCTGCAAAAATTGAAGGGACAACAGTCACCAAAATATTATTTTACATAATAAATATATACAATTCTGTATGGCAAAGGTGGAATAGGCTGACAGTGTAAATAAGAATGAGGAGCTTTCTATCCTTCCCCAAATACATACATTTTACTGCCCTCCTCAAAAGGAGTTAAATTCCAGTATGGTAAATAGGTAGAAAACAAGGACAACCACCTACTTCAGCACAGTAATCAACAATACTAGATAGGTTGAAAGGTGAGTCTGTCACAATGTATTTTTTAAATGTTTCTATTTAAAAAATCTATACAGAATTCCTGCCATCAGGGGGCTTTTAGTCTAGAAGAAAAAGTCACATAAACAAATAACTATAATATAAATTAGAATATAATCTCTTGAACAAATTCCATTAATGGTAAAGAAAAGTGAATGACATTCATATAAACTTACTGGTTCTCAAAAATAGCCGAGGAGGAAGCTAAAGAATTTTGAGCAGTCTTTTACTTGTCATGCACACTGTTCTAAGAATAAAATGAATGTACATCTCTCCAGGCATTAAGCTAGGTATTGGGGGATTATAAATACAAAAATGAATCATCCCCTGTTCTCGAGAATCTCATATTTGTTTTGTGCTGGCAAAAAACTGGAAAACGAGGGTATGCCCTTCTATTGGGGAATGGCTGAACAAATTGTGGTATATGCTGGTGATGGAATACTATTGTGCTCAAAGGAATAATAAACTGGAGGAATTCCATGTGAACTGGAAAGACCTCCAGGAATTGATGCAGCGTGAAAGGAGCAGAGCCAGAAGAACACTGTACACAGAGACAGATACACTGTGGTAAAATAGAATGTAATGGACTACTGTACTAGCAGCAATGCAATGACACAGGACAATTATGAAAGACTTATGGAAAAGATCAATACCCACATTCAGAGGAAGAACTACAAGAGAGGAAACACAGAAGAAAAGCAACTGCTTGAACACATGGGATGAGGCGGACATGATTAGGGATGTAGACTTGAAACTACCACACCAATGCAACTATCAACAATTTGGAAATAAGTCTTGATCGATGACACATGTTAAAACCAGTATGTGCATTGGCTATGGGGGGTGGGGGGGTGGGGAGGTGAGAGGCGTGAAGGGGAAAGTAAGAACATGAATCATGTAACCATGATAACTTTTCTAAAAAATAAAAATTATTTTAAAAAAGAATCTCATATTTAAGTGGAGAATATAATATGTTCACAGATAAGTAAATATAGGACATATACAAAATAAATTCAGCTGAACCTTGATATACAGAAATTGTCTTACAATGACGAAGTAAGGATAGTTTAAAAAATAGGGTTTCAGATACTGAAGATAACAAGGAGAATAACCAAGGGATTAGAGGTAGAAAAGATTGGCTCCATATGATACAGGAATGAACAGGAGAGCTGGATTCATATATAGAATCAATTTAAGTTCTTTACTAATTTAATACCACAGGAGAGGAAAATGTCCTGGAAAAGTGAACCAAACATTTGAAAGCCTACATGGTCAAAGCCCTGTGAAGAAGTCAAGAAAATTGCAACTTAGTGACATAAAACATACAAAATAAGTGTAAGGCAAACTTTGTAAAGAATAAATAAAAAGTACTATGAAGCAAGAGGGGAAGACAAGTTACTTCCTTATGAGAGAAGAAAATACAAGGTTTCAGAGAAAGTAACATCCAAAGAGGATTTTGAATAATGGGTGGGATTTTGGTAAGTTAGTATGAGTTGGGGAATAATTTTCTAGGGGGAAAAAAAGCTTTAGTTGAAGTTCAAAGACAGAAAGAACTAGAGTACACTTGAGGAATAGTAAGTGTGAAAGGAAATGGGAGATAAAGCTGGATAAGTAGACTGGCAATTCCTTGAATACCAGCCTGAAATTATATAGATAAGAAAGGTAAAACCTATCACAT
This sequence comes from Gracilinanus agilis, assembly GCF_016433145.1. Classification (NCBI taxonomy): domain Eukaryota; kingdom Metazoa; phylum Chordata; class Mammalia; order Didelphimorphia; family Didelphidae; genus Gracilinanus; species Gracilinanus agilis. Next base: position 421,813,578 of record NC_058131.1, on the reverse strand, counting down.
CATGAAGGCATCAGCACCAAACTTAAGGGTCACACTAAATGAATAGGGGACAATCATCATTTAGAGAGATAGAGACGATGTATATTTCACGGTGAAAAAAACTAATGCTTCTGCAGCTTTGAATACACTAAAGAATTTGCCACTGTTACTGCTCACAAAGATGTCAAGCTATTTTATAAAAATCTGATTGCTTTTATTTGATGAGAACCTCCATAGACAACCTGATTTTACAGTACTATCATTTGCCCAGTCTTCCATTATCAAAATCCTAAGAATATCTTGGTCTTTTCTGTCTCTCAAATCTCACATAATTAATCAGTTACTAGGTCCTGGTAACTCTGCTTCCACATCTTCTCTTTCCATTGCTAACACATTTGTACAGACTCTCAATTCTTCCCACCTTTGCTGACTTTCCCAATTCAACAGATACTTCAGAACACTTTCACAATAAACTTTCTTACTCACAGATCAGATCGGAGCAAGGACTGTAGTTTTTGTTTTAAACTTTGTCTCCTTAGTGCTTAATACAGTGTCTAGTACATAGTGGGTGATTAATAAATGCTAGTGGGCTTGTTGGAACACAGTTGGCTAATAAGAATTTGAAATCCAAAATAAGTGCAAAAAAAAAAAAAAAAAGTAAAAGAGCCCAGTACTTTCTTACACATGATGAGTAAAAGTCACTTGGCCTGAATGAACCAAAAGAATTTAAGAGTGTGATTGCTAAGCCAATGTCAATGATCTTTAAAAAATCATGGAGAATACTGTAGAACTGCAGAAGTGAAAAGGTTATTTTGGTTTTTAAAGAAAAAGAGAAAGATAGAAACATCTGCAAATGAGAGTAGAGATAGCTCCACTTCAGTCCTTGGCCATAAGATGAGCTAGGAATGAAGATTTAGAAAGGGAAGCAGATATCCAATATTTAGAAAGGGAAGCAGATATCCAATATTAACCCCAAACGGCCAGATGAATCCCATTTTCTTTTTTAACAATGCCATCAAATTGGTAGGTTGGCAGAGTGCTATAGATGGTCTACCTAGATTTCAGCAATAATGAGATTTAAAATTGATCAAATGAACAGAACCAAAAAACAGTCATTGTTAGGTGTTAGTTAAGGTATTTTAAAGAAGTTTCCAGGAATCTGTCTTTGGCTCTCTTTTATATTTTATTTTATTTTTTTTTTAAGCCTTTAACTTCTGTATACTAGCTCCTAGGTGGAAGAGTGGTAAGGGTGGGCAATGGGGGTCAAGTGACTTGTCCAGGGTCACACAGCTAGGAAGTGTCTGAGGCCGGTTTTGAACCTAGGACCTCCTGTCTCTAGGCCTAACTCTCAATCCACTGAGCTACCCAGCTGCCCCTTGGCTCTTTTATAGAAATGATTTGGCTGAAATGGCTCCCTCCAAGGTTACTAATAGCTCTTCTGACTTTTTTCTCAGGACTTACTGAACCTGAACCTCCTTGCAGCTTTGGATTACTTTTTTTGGAAATTCCTTGCAGAATTCTCTGGTTCTCGCCTAGTTCTCCTCCTACCTCTTTTCATTCTTAAGTCTACATAGCTGGATCATCATTTATGTCCTCTCCTCTGTGAATGTCCCCCATTCTGTCCTGGGACTCTTTTCTTTCTACAGCAGAAGCTCAATCTGAGCTCAGTGAACACTAAAAAATTATTTTTGATAACTCCATTTCAATATAAGTGATTTCCTTTGTAATCTATGTACTTTCTTTTATACATTTAAATACACTATTCTAAGAAGGGGTCTATAGGTTTCACCAGAATGCCAAAAGGGTCCATGGCACAAAAAACATTAAGATTCCCTAGTTTACTATATCTCATGGTGATCCCATCACCATGGATTAGATGATCATTTCTATATAGCCATAACCTCTCTCTTGAGTTCCATTCTCACATCACGAATTGTCTGTAGGACATCTCCAAATAAAATAAAAAATATCTGTAAAGCACTTAACACAGTGACTGGCACATAGAAGACTTAATAAATGTTTGTTTCCTTCCTCTACTTCCATCCAGGTGTTCTATAGGTACAACGTGTCCAGGATAAGAAGTCATTTTCCCACCTAAAACCAAACTTTTAAGGATGGCATATCCTTTGTCATCTGGATTTGTAACCTGCAAATCATAATTTACTCTTCCCTTTCCCCTCATTCTCTATATACAATATGTGGATATCTTTTTGATTTTACCATCTCAACATCTCTTGTACCTGTTTCCTTATTTTTAATCATGTTACTTTAATCTCTCATCACTTCTCATCTAGAATACTGCAAAATCTGGCTGGTCTCTTCCCTCTCCAATTTATCCTATCCATCACAGCTGTTGAAGGAATTTTTAATAAAGGCCCGGTTTAACCATATCATGCCCCTACTTGATAAATTTCAGTAGCTCCCTATCACCTATAGGATTAGATACAAAATTGGCTTGGCATTTAAAGCCTTTTACTATCAGGAAACTGCCTACTTTTCCTGACTTGCTTCATATTATTACCCTTCATGAACTTATTCCAGCCAAACTGGCTTCTGCACAAGCAGTCCCCCATGCTCCAAATCTAACCCCTTATTTTCTATGCATTTTAGAATCTTTACCTTCCTTCAAGGCTCAGTTTAGTGCCACCTCCTAAAGGAAGTTCCTCTTAGTTCCCCTAGTTGTAGGTGTTTTCCTTTCTCCCTTTATATATTATTGACCTTTTAACCTGGAGGTAGAATATAAACTCCTTAAGGGTAAAGGCAGGTTTTTTTTTTCACTTTTATGTTTTTATCTATAATGCTTTGCATATAGAAGGCATTTAATAAAAGTTTGCCAAACTGAACTAAATTGAAGGAAGGTACAAAATACAAGTTAATATTACAGCAGATGATGAAAAGCTGTAAAGTTAACCCAAAGAGTGAGTCAGGATCCAAAAGGCTAAGATACACCAAATACAACAAAATGAAATTTAAGAGAAAAATGTGAGATCCTACAGTTAGGTTCCAAAAAACCATCTACCCAAGTCCAAAATGGGGGAGGTGGGAGTACAGAACAGCTCATGTGACGTGGCAGCCAAAAAAGCTAACTCAATCTTCAGCTGCATTTGGAGAAGCATAATGTCCAGAAAAAGGAAATGTTCGTTTCCGCTGTACTTTGTCCTGGCTAAATCTCCTCTGGAGTCCTGTCTTCGGTTCTGGGTGGCATATTTTAAGATGGACATACTAGGGAATCCAGAGAAATGTGTGACCAGGAAAGTAAGCAGATTTTGTTACTCAGGGACTGAATGGCGATATTACTCTACTGAAAAGACTTAGGGAAATTCTAACAGCGGTCTTTTACCCTATGATACCACCCTTCAAAATACTAGAAGAAGGCTGAGACTTACTGTGTTTGCCAGAGGATAGAACAAAGTGCAAAGAATGGAAAACCTCCTTAACATAGCAATAACAGCTGTTCCAAAGGAAAAGGGGCTTTCAGAGGAGATAGTGAGCTCCCCAGCACCAGAAGTCTCCAAGGAGCATAATTCCCAAGGTAATGGAGGAAATTCTGGCTCGGGTTCAGCTTTGACTGTCTTTCGGTGGAATGGTCCGGATCCAAGGATTTTGGGAGTCCCCAGTCCCCGCAGAGGAAAGTTAGATGAATCGAGCAAGTGGAGTCCAAAGCAGGTTAGATGGGGAGGTCTTGGGAGGGGCTGAGGACACCTGAAGAGGAGGGTGCGGACGGGGGGAGGGGCAGAGGAATCTGGGGACCGAAGGGGGCGGGGAGGGGAGAGAGGGGTTGGCGGAAGGGGATGAGAACGCATGGAATCCCTCCGCCCTATTACCTCCTTGTCCGGGACCCACTGCGGTTCCTCGAGGCCAAAGGGGCTACCGAAGGCCCGGTGCTCAGGGACCATGCGCAGGCCACTGGGCGAGCGCACCAGCTTCTTTCCATCGCGGCGAAGGGCCGCCCCACCAGCGGTCGCCACAGACGAGGAGGACATGGCTCCTCGTCTGGCCCAGGGGTGCCCCAGCTGACAGTTTTCCAACCTTAGCCACCGACCCGTCCCACCGTAGTGAACAGCCCAGCTGCCCTATCTACACTCCCACCGATCTCCGCTGCCCAATCGCTGCCATGGCTCCGCCCTCGTCCGTCCTCTCTGAACCAATCTAGAGATAGGGGACCACCCATACTCCGCTCATGCGCAGGAAGGGTGAGGAGGGGCGAAGAGGCGGACCATTTCCTCGAGGCGTAAAGAACCGGGAATGGACCAATTAGCAAGCGGTGACACAAAGGTAGCTGCACAGGTAATTGGAGGAGGCAGAGTGGAACTCCATCATTGGACTGGGAGGCGGCGCGGAGCACGAACCGCGCCAAGAGAGCCCAGCCAAATCGAGCAGAGGCAAAGTGGCCTGAGGTGTGGGCATATGGCATGCTAGGGAAGGGTTCCGGCTCCGGGACCTAGGATGTCCTGGGAGACGAGGTGGGTGCCCGAAGGGCCCGGCTTTGGGAGAGTTTGGAGCTCGGGGTGTATCGCGACTTGTCACCAGCCTGGAAGATGGGGCCTGGAGCTACATCGCTCCTGGGGGGGAGGAAACTGGGTTCCTGGAAGGGCAGCTCCGGGGAGCAGAAAATAGGGGCTTCAAAAGAACCAAGGGAACTCACTTCCTCCAGAAAGTTGTCTTTGATGACACTCCTCCACTTCACCCCCAACCCCAACTTCGACTAATTCACTTTTATGTAACACTTCTATTAGTGCAACTATTAGTCTGTTCATTTTACAGATGAGAAAACTGAGGCTCAGAGAGGGGATATGATTTATCCTAGAAGCAATCAGTAAAATTTGGAGTATTGGAACTTCTTGAGCTGGAAGTGTGTGTTCACAATGTTGTTAATGTTAGAAGTCAGACCTGTTGTTATGTAGTTTGGCTGTTGTGTCGATGTTGGTTTGGAAGCGGACAGAGTGGAACAGAGGAGACTAATTAAGAGATTTACAGTAGTAGAGGTGCTAAGTAATGAGGCTTGACCAGAGTAGCAGCCATATGAGTGGAAAGGAGAACAAATGGTCATTTCAGAGATAGGACTGAGAAGAATTGGCAGCTGATTGGATATGGGGGTTAAGAGTTAAGAGATGATTCTGAAGTTGTAAACTTGAGAGACTTGAAGGATGATGATGTCTATGGCAAAAAATAGTAGAGGAATGAATTTGGGGGGAATGATAATCAATTGTTTTGTTAAGGTTGAGTTTGAGATGCTTGTGTGGTGTTCGTGTTGAGATGTTCATGAAGTATTTGGAAATGTGGGACTAGAATTCAGGAGGGAGATTTGAGAGTCATCTGCACAGGGATAATTAAACCTAACTGTGAGGTTTATCTAGAGAGAATGGAGAAAGTAGAGGTCCCAGAACAGAGCCCTGAGGTCGATGCATTCTTAGATAGTAAAACATTAATAATGAATGATCCAGCAAAGGAAATTGAGAAAAAGTTGTCAGAAAGGAGATAACAGACCTGGGAGATAATTAAACAAAATGTCAATTCAACTATTTGGCATTTACAGCTCTTCAAAACTTGATCCCTTCTTGTCTCTCTCTTCTCTCCTCAGTGTACTCTACAAGGCAGGCATACTTGCCCTTCTTCCTAAAAGACTTTCCAACTCCTGGCCTGTGACTTTGCACTTACTGTCCTTCCATGCTGGAAATGTGCTTAGTCCTCACTTCTGCCTCTTGGAATCATCCATTTCCTTCAATGAGATTTGAACCAGTTAAAGTGTGGTCTTTTGCAGGCCCTTTCCATCCAAGGTTACCTTGTATCTGCTTTGTATGTTAACTTGTGTATGCATACATTGTCTCCCCCAATAGATGTAAACAGCTGTTGAATTTCTATCTTTGTATCCTCTCTACCTCATACAGTAGGCATTTACTAAATGCTTTGTGAGTGTCATGAATACCCAGGCAGAGGTCATGGCTGTATATTTAGGTCTGGGAGTCAACCGCATAGAAATGGACATGGAACCTATGGTACTTTCTAAGATCACTGAGAGATGACTGTAAAGTAGGGATTCTTAATGCTTTTTATGTCATGACTTCCTTTGGCATTCTTGTGATGCCTACAAGTCTTTTCTAAGACTAATATGTTTAAATTAACAAGATAAAAAACAGGATTACAAAGGAAACTAATTTTATTGAAATAGTTATTCTCACCACCACCACCAAAAAAAAAAGTTCTTAGAGCCCAATTTAAGAGCTGTTACAGCAAGAAAAGAGAGGTCCCAGAAAGGCATAGGGACATTTTGTTGGGGCAAATAACATGTGTGTATATATATATATATATATATATATATATATATATATATATATATATATAAGTATATGCAAGAAACATTAAAAAAAACAGCCATGCAAGGAGCTTTCCAACTCTAAACACAGTGGCTATGTAATTGATAATTTTTTAATCAGGCTATAAACTCCCTGAGGGCTGCAACTGGTAAGAACCAATTTAATCCAATAAGCCCTTTGTGCAAATATTCAAACATTGTATTACCCCCAACATCCTGTGCTATAGTTATTGTAATATTGAATGGCTTCTTAGTACTTTAAAACTAGAAGGAACCTTAGTAATTATAGATGATTGTCATTTTATAAATCAGGAACCTGAGGGCTAAGAAAAAGAAGTCACTTGAACACAATGAGTTAGTTGCAAAGCCAGGACCAAAACCCAGGTCACCTAATCCCTAGTCCAGCTTTATTTCCATTGCATAATGATGCCAAAAGAGACTAGTCCTAACCTTTTTCTCTGTCATCATTATCTCTACCCATCCTAATGCCTCATATCAGCTTGACTTTTCAACATAATAGCTGTCTAATTTTCCTTCTCTCCCCTCCCAGGATATAGGCACAAATGAGGTAGGTGGGAAAGAACACCAAGTTCATAGCAAAGCCAAGTGATATCAATAAAAGGAAAAGGAGGAATACTCAGCACCTTTTTGTAGATGTCATCAGTACCTACTTTCAGTGATCTACTGTATGGTTCCACTTAAAAGCTTCCAATGCCATATCATGACATGTAATGAACCCTGGGGTCTTCATGTCCATCCTAGCATACAACCATCTCTGGAAGACATCACCGATCTTGAGAGAATTTGAGAATATGATGTGTCTTAGGATCTGCCAAATAGAGAATACAAGGTCTTTATTACTAGAAAATTAGTCACCAACTGATCAATTTTTTTATAACAACTCACGAAACTATTATTTATAAAGAATTTTCCCCCTTTGGTAGGGAGAATATTCACACAGTGAAGTTATGAATCTTTTGAAGTATTGAAGAGATGTCCCACAGCCTCCTACCAGATTGTAAGGTAAGCTCCATGAAGTCAGGACTGGGTTTTATCTAAACATTAAAAGAATATTTTTTAAGTTTGATTTTGATATATTTTACTTTTACATTACAAACACTTACAAACTATGCCCACTTAATAAAAAAGTCTTTTGTAAAAAAGTAAACAATTAGTTAAAACTAATAGTGTAACAGAAAGTGAAACATTGTGGAACTATCAAATGTAATAGACTTTGCTACCATTAGCAATACAATGGTCCAGGGCAGTGATGGGCAGTCTTTTTAAAGAGGGGGCCAAAGGAAAGGAAATGCTCATCTGACAGTCTGTTTCTAAGGCAGCTCTTTGGAAGTTTCATTGTATTGTATCCTACTCATTGTGTTTGCCAGATTAGGAATAATGGGCTGGATAGAACATTTCAGGGGGTCGCATCTGGCCTGCGGGCCATAGTTTGCCCATCACTGGTCCAGGGCAATCATGAGGGACTTATGAGAAAGA
>NC_058131.1:421784058-421802322 GCF_016433145.1 Gracilinanus agilis | reverse complement strand
ATATATATATATATATATATATATATATATATATATATATATATAAGTATATGCAAGAAACATTAAAAAAAACAGCCATGCAAGGAGCTTTCCAACTCTAAACACAGTGGCTATGTAATTGATAATTTTTTAATCAGGCTATAAACTCCCTGAGGGCTGCAACTGGTAAGAACCAATTTAATCCAATAAGCCCTTTGTGCAAATATTCAAACATTGTATTACCCCCAACATCCTGTGCTATAGTTATTGTAATATTGAATGGCTTCTTAGTACTTTAAAACTAGAAGGAACCTTAGTAATTATAGATGATTGTCATTTTATAAATCAGGAACCTGAGGGCTAAGAAAAAGAAGTCACTTGAACACAATGAGTTAGTTGCAAAGCCAGGACCAAAACCCAGGTCACCTAATCCCTAGTCCAGCTTTATTTCCATTGCATAATGATGCCAAAAGAGACTAGTCCTAACCTTTTTCTCTGTCATCATTATCTCTACCCATCCTAATGCCTCATATCAGCTTGACTTTTCAACATAATAGCTGTCTAATTTTCCTTCTCTCCCCTCCCAGGATATAGGCACAAATGAGGTAGGTGGGAAAGAACACCAAGTTCATAGCAAAGCCAAGTGATATCAATAAAAGGAAAAGGAGGAATACTCAGCACCTTTTTGTAGATGTCATCAGTACCTACTTTCAGTGATCTACTGTATGGTTCCACTTAAAAGCTTCCAATGCCATATCATGACATGTAATGAACCCTGGGGTCTTCATGTCCATCCTAGCATACAACCATCTCTGGAAGACATCACCGATCTTGAGAGAATTTGAGAATATGATGTGTCTTAGGATCTGCCAAATAGAGAATACAAGGTCTTTATTACTAGAAAATTAGTCACCAACTGATCAATTTTTTTATAACAACTCACGAAACTATTATTTATAAAGAATTTTCCCCCTTTGGTAGGGAGAATATTCACACAGTGAAGTTATGAATCTTTTGAAGTATTGAAGAGATGTCCCACAGCCTCCTACCAGATTGTAAGGTAAGCTCCATGAAGTCAGGACTGGGTTTTATCTAAACATTAAAAGAATATTTTTTAAGTTTGATTTTGATATATTTTACTTTTACATTACAAACACTTACAAACTATGCCCACTTAATAAAAAAGTCTTTTGTAAAAAAGTAAACAATTAGTTAAAACTAATAGTGTAACAGAAAGTGAAACATTGTGGAACTATCAAATGTAATAGACTTTGCTACCATTAGCAATACAATGGTCCAGGGCAGTGATGGGCAGTCTTTTTAAAGAGGGGGCCAAAGGAAAGGAAATGCTCATCTGACAGTCTGTTTCTAAGGCAGCTCTTTGGAAGTTTCATTGTATTGTATCCTACTCATTGTGTTTGCCAGATTAGGAATAATGGGCTGGATAGAACATTTCAGGGGGTCGCATCTGGCCTGCGGGCCATAGTTTGCCCATCACTGGTCCAGGGCAATCATGAGGGACTTATGAGAAAGAACACTAACCACATCAAGAAAAAGAACTGTGAGAGTAGAAACACAGAAGAAAAACATATGGCTTATCACTTGTTTATATGGGTACATGATTTGGGGTTTTGGTTTCAAAAGATTGCTCTTTTGCAAAAATGAATAATATGGAAATAGATATCAAGTTATAACATTCATATAACCCAATGGAATTGCTTATCATCTCTGGAAGGGGGGGAGGTGTTAGAATCTATCCAACAGCTCTAGGGATCAGGAGAGGTGCATGGTTTAGGTGAGAAAGAATGAGGCAGATGCTGGGGGCTGTCAGTTAGCTCATGGCTGCTCTGACAGGCAGTGAGCTTGGGATTTACTATATACACCTTTCAAGAGCAGTTTCTTACAAAGCACAATTGAAAATTGCAGAATTACATCATGATTGGCATATAGCTTACAAAAATTTCTCTCATGAAGATTATGCCTGGATGAGACAAGGTCCAAGATTGAAAATGAGTCTTACTTTATCTAAATTCTATTTTAGTAAAAAAGCTTCCATACTTGAAAAGATATGTTGAAGAATAAGCCTTTAAAATTGTTGTGTATTTTGTCACTGGGAAGTACCTAAATGAGAATGGAATTTGTCTGACCTGCCTACATTGTCCTTGGAATGTCTGGAACAGGGAAAAAGATACAGAGTGACTTCTGCTAATTTCTGCTTTATTTGGCTTGGGGGGAAAGTATTAACTCCTTAACTGCTGGTTTACTATACTGTACTTAGAGGCTTTTCTATAAAACTTAAAGCTATCCTAGAAGATTAAATTGATATGTTTTCAATAATAAAAGGAGCCACCAGGAGGAGTCCAGATTTTTATCTCAGATAAACCATCCTGTCTGTATCCTGATTTGCAGGGCAGAAAAATCAAAATGCAGGGCCTTGCCTGGCTGCTTTGATCTTTGATGAGATCCAGATAAAAAGATTCTATCAAACAACCCTATTTCTCTGAGTGGCTCCTGACAGGTAGAGAAGAAGGGAAGGTGTTACGATTAAAAATGATAAAGACTGATATAATAATATAAATTAGTATTTTAATTAAAGCCATGCTGATAGAGATAAAATCATTAGACCACGCGACTGTAAGTATTCAAACTGCCTCCGCCATTTTTTACCTTTCCTATCAATCTGCGTCTGCTAGCTAAGAGACCAGTTCAAAGTCACTTTCCCCTATTTAAAGCTGTCCCTCACCTTGAATACGTAATCCAAAACAGGAAACATGTTGGACCACGGGAAATGTAGTTTTTTAGGTCCCCACGTGTCCATAGAAAATATATATATATATATTTAAATGGCATCTCCCAAATTCCAATTTTACAAAGGAGAGAAAATGTATCATGGAAACATGGAAAAATATTAAAAACAAAAACAAAAACAAACAACTAATAGTACAGGGGCAGCTAGATAGCACAGTGGATAGAACGCCAAGCCTGAAATCAAAAGGACCTGGGTTCAGATTTGACCTCAGGCACTTGCTAGCTGTGTGACCCTGGGCAAATCATTTAATACTGATTGTTTAGACCTTGCTGTTCTTCTGTCTTGGAACTGATACTAAGATAGAAGGTAAAGAGTTTTAGGTGGGGGTAAGTAATACTACATTGACCTCTTAGGGAAGTGTTTGCAATATCTGTAGCATCTGTAGCATCCTCCCCCACCTCTATTTTTTAAATAAATCTATTTTCTCTACTTCCTATGCCTCAACTTAGAAATTTCTTGTAATACACAGGCAGTGTTTTAAAAAATGTAAGCATTTTGTACTGACATGACTCGTTCCAACAAATCAATAGTTGCACAAAAACAAAACACATTTCTCCAGAAGAGTTAAAACTGCCTAATCATATGATTGCATCTCATAGAACTTGTTGCTTTTCACTTTATAGTACCCTAATTGTGAATAAAAAAAAAAGAATGGATATGTTCTTTAACTTTGGTAGTATGGTAATAACTTGTATTCAGCCAGTTTTGTTGTCTTTTACTGCTATCTTTATTTGAGATGAAATAGTCATTTGTGCATACGGTTGTTATATGGCACTTTACCCCATGATTTGTATGTCTTTTCATATATCTCTGAAGTCTTGAACTTTGTATTATGTATAATATTTGATTTTATTCATAAACCACTGTTGGTTTGTTAACTGGCATTATTTTGGTTCTCGTTTTTTTTTATAAAAAGTAGCACTGCCAAGAATATTTTTGTACATATGGGTCTTCTTTGCTGGCAGTAACTTTTTGGGGGTATAAACCCATGAGTAGAATCTTAGGTCCAATGGTATTAACAATTCTGCAAGTGTCAGACTGCTCTTCCAAGCATTGAATCAGCGTGCAAGTCCTCCAACAATGAATTTACTTTCTTTTGCCATTTTAGGGAGGTAGCTTAGAGAGGAAATTGAGAGTGAGCCTCAGAGCCAGGAGGACCCAAGTCTTTATGCAGCTTGACTGTGTGGTCTTGGACAAGTTCCTTTATCTCTCAGTGCTCTATTCTCTAAACTGAAAAGTTATAATTATGCAAAAAAGGTCAGCATTGGCTGAGGAAGATCCTTGTCTGCTGCTCCATGCACCACTTTCTGAAAGCACGTGTCCAGTTCCTAACTGTTAATTCTCTTTGCAAATTGTAAGGTTCCTCAGAGTTATTTTAATTGCATTTTTCTCATTATTGGTGAATTTGAACTATTTTTAAAATGATCGATAGCTTACATTTCTTCTTTTGAAAACTATTTGTATCCTTTGGCCACTTTGCTTTTTGGTAAATAGTTCATCATTTTATATATGTAAAGCACTTTGCAAACCATAAAGCCCCAAATTCTAGGTTTTTAAAAAATTATGATTATAGATTTATGTCATTTCCCTTGTTTTTGGATGCTATCAGCATTAAATACTATAATAAGTGGTTTTTTTTTCCCTCTCTTACATTCTATTTTATAACCTCTTGCCTTGCCAATCTTCTTACACCTTACACACTCTGAGATCCATAGACCCTGGCCTCCTTTTCCTCCTCACTCCAACTCTAAATGGAGCATTTCCACATTCTTCTATTCCTGGAATGCTTTTCTTCCTCATCTCTGCCTCCTGACTTCCTTCAAGTCTTATCTATAGTGACTTTCTACAAAAAAAATTTCCAGGTCTTCCTTAATTGTAATGCTCTTCTGAGACTTATCTTCAGTTTATCCTGTATATCTTATTTGTACATCTTTGCTTGCATGTTGTCTCCACCATTAATTTGTTTGTTCTTTGAGAGCAGAGTCTATTTTTTTTGGTTTTGATTTTTTTTTTTTTTGCTTTTCTATCCATATATATATAGTGCCCAGCATATAGTAAGCATTTAATAAATACTAGTTAACTGAGTTTTTATATATATTTTTAAAAATCATCAGTAGGCATATGTCGTGTACCTGTCCCTCCTCCCTCAATGTTTCTTGGGTCTACTTTTCCTGGTAAAATAGTGTGGATGTGTGTGATCTCTTCTTACTCTCCTTTTCTGCTTTCTTCTCTCATCTTTGTTTGAATGATCTTCACTATTAAGTCATTTCATCTCCTTATCCTCCCTTCCCTAGTCTTCTATTTGGCTACCTTTCATGGGATTGGCCTATAGCTTTTTGTTAGCTTAAAATCTTAGATGCAGTGAGACTATTAAAGAACTATAGAATTGTCACATGTCTTTTCTTGCTAAGTCCAACCAACAAGTATTTATTATGTACCTTCTTTGTGGCAGACATCATGTTAAGCACTAGGGAAAAAAAAATTATCCCTGCCCTTTAAGAACTTACAGTCTATTGGGGGAGACCACATATAAACAACTGTGCAAACAAGATATATATGGGATCAGTTGGAGATAATCACAATTGAAAGGCACTAGAATTGAGAAGGACCCTAGGAAGACTGCATGCAGAGGTGAAATTTTGGCTGAGACTTAAGGAAGCCAAAATAGCTAGGAAATAGAAATGAGGAGAGTTGAGAATTTCAGACAAAGGTGGGACAGCCCTTTGAAAATACATAAAGTAGGGAGACATTGTCTTCTTTGAGGAATAAAAGCAAGGAAGCCATTGTCACTGAATCATAGAGTATGTATAGGGGAGTAGGATGTAAGAAAACTAGACAGGTAGGGGAGGACCAGGTTGTAAAGGGCTGTAAAAGTCAAACATGGAACTCTTTGGTTCTGAAGGTAATAGGATAATAAGAATACTCTAGAGCAGTGATGGACAAACTTTTTAAAGAGGGGACCAAAGGAAAGGAAATGCTCATCTGTCAGTCTGTTTCTAAGGCAACTCTTTTGAAGTTTCATTGTATTATATTCTACTCATTGTATTCGTCAGATTAGGAATAATGTCCCACAGCTGCATAGAACATTTCAGGGAGCCATATCTGGCCTGCTGGCCGTAGTTTGCCCATCATTGCTCTAGAATTTATTGAATTGGAGGAGAGGGCAGAAGGAAAGGTTGATAGGGTCAGACCTGCTCTTTAGGAAAATCACTTTGACCAGGGAGAGTCCAAAGGTACAGAGATCAACCAGAAAGTATTTCAGTAGACCAGCCATGAGGTGAAAAGGGCCAGTACAAGGGTGGTGGCAGTGACAGGAGAGATGGAGGCATATAGGAAAAATGTTAAGAAGGTATTGACAGAACTTGGCAACAGGTTGGATATAGAAGTTGAGAATATAGAAGATAGGAGTTGAGGATGACATGGAGCCTGGGTGCTTGATTATCCTTCCAGCAGTAATAGAGAAGTTTAGAAGATGGGAAAGTTTTTGGGAAATGATAATGAGTTCAATTTTGGACTTGTTTAATTTAAGTTCAAGATGTCTAATAAACAGGTGGATATGGGAGACTGGTGGTCAAGGAGAGAGAGACTGGAGCTGGATAAGTAGGTCTGAGAACCATCTCCATAGAAGTGTTATTTGGACCAGGGGAATTGATGAAATGACCAAGTAAAACAGTAAAAAGGGGGAAAAGAGGGCCCTGGGGTACACCAATGGTTAGCAGGTATGACTTAGATGAAGATGCTGCAAAGGAAACAAGAATGGTCAGAGAGGTGGGAAGAGAACCAGAAGAAAATACTGTCTCAAAAGCCTAGACAGAAGGGAATATCCAGAAGAAGGGGATGAAGGACAAAGTCAAAGGTTGCAAAGCAGCCAAGAAGGATGAAAAATTTAAAAAGACCATGAGATTTGGAAATTAAGAGATTATTGGTAACTTTGGAGGTTTCAATTGATTTATGAAATTGGAAGCTAGACTGCAGAAAGTTAAGAAAAGAATCAATCATTGTCAATAAATGTTTATTAAGTGCCTACTATATGCTGGGGATACAAAGAAAGTCATAAAACAGTCCCTGCCCTCAAGGAGCTTCTAGACTCACTGTGGCAAAGGTTTTCAAATTCATATGCCCAAACTGCAATTTCAAGCTGCCTGTAAGCCCCCTGCGTTACCCCAGAGGGAAGAGGAAGAAAGTGCTTGCTTTGGGTGGCTGGACAGAGAGGCGGGGCATGCAAAAAATACCCTTGGGTGCTGGGAAGAGGGGGAACAAAGCAATTCCCCCAGTGCTGACTTGGCACACATGTCAATACTTCGCCAGTGCTGTGCTAGACGAATGGAGGAAGACCATACATAAAAAGAAGATGAAAAACTGAATGGGGGTGGGAGAAAGGGAGGCAAGTTACCTGGCACAGAACCGTGATGAAATCATGCATCTGAATTGCAAAATGATCTAAAGAGGTATAAGTTAACGAGTTGATTTCATCTTGAAGAATGATGAATTTCTGGAGATGATGAAGTCCAGGAAAGTAGCCAGATGAGAAATTATGAGAATTCCTTAGACATTATCATTAGATAGTGGAACATATGAGAGATCTCCAATAGCTATCCTTCACTATTTCCAATTAGTGGAGAATGAGAGGAAAGGAAGTAGAGCCACTGATTATAGATGGTCTTCTTAAGGAATGTTATAAAGAAAGAGTAGAAGGTCCTAAGGGAGATATGGATACCAGTGAGGTGGATGTATCTCTGTATTCTCCCTAGGTCAGGGGCGGCAAAGTATGGCTCTAGAGCCATATCTGGCTCCACCTCCGGACCAGTCCGGGCAGAGCCCCAGGATATGCCCCAGGGGGCCCTTCAGCCCCCGCCCCATATTCCAGTGCCTTCCACACTAGTTTATGGCTCTCACGGCCAAAAAGATTGCTCACCGTTGCCCTAGGTGCTGGTGATGGGGGAACACCAACCCCAATCATCCTTGCTAGTTGTTATAATTTCCCCTTTCATTAACAGTTGCCCAGGAAGGACCCTGAAAGGTTAGGTGGATGGGTAACCCTTTCAGGTCCCACCTGGGGTTAGATCAATTATTAATATTGGGCTCTGATTAGCCTTGGATCACATTTGATATCCTTTGCTCCCTCCCCAAGGGTGGTGATATAAAGACCACTCAGGACGGTACTTATTAAACACTTTATCTGTAATCTATAATAAGGGAAAGGATAATCAGGATAAGGATTGGGGATTGGAGACCCTGTAAATCTAATATCTATAATCTATAATCACTCAGGACTGGAGGCTATTGATTTAGTGAAGCTGGAGCCTTTGTTCTTCACTACCCCTCTGGTTCTGCCTGGCTAAAGCCAAACCAGAGAGTAACTGCCCTTGATGCAGCTGTGTTGGTGATTTCTCTCAGCTTTCTTATTATCAATGGTGATGTATTAGCTCTCACTGCCTTTAGGAAATATATAGATCCTACCCACCCTCTTCTTCTTCAGACTTCCCTTCCTCCCTTCACCACCCATGGACCAAGAGAGCTAAAGAGTTAGGAAGATTCAGAGACCTAAAGATCTAAGGGACCAAAGTCCAAAGACTAAAGACCCCCTCCAGATGGTTGTTAGGGGTATTTATACCCTCAGGCCAACCGATTTTTGTCCCTGGCTCTAGGCATCTGGGAATATTCCAATCCAACTTCCTCCCTGGTCAATCAAGGTGACCTCAACATTTCCCAGGATTTGAGTATAACTGGAATTAGTCACTAAAGGGAAGAGAGATATAGGACAATAGCTAGCAAGAATGGCCAGATTAGCCTCAGATACTCCCTAACCGTGGGACCCTGGGCAAGTCACTTATCCTTACCTCTTACTGCTTTTCTGCCTTAGAATTAGTATTGATTCTAAGATGGAAGGTAAGGGTTTTTTTTTGTTGTTGTTGTTGTTGTTTTTATGGTCATATTAATTGAGAATTTTCGAGGGTGTGAGAGACATGGTCAAGTTTGTAGACAGTAGGGAAGCAACTAATAAATAGGGACAAATTGAAGATTGATGAGAGAATGGAAATCATAGAGGTGACAACCTGCTGGAGAAGAAGGAATGGAATCAAATCTCTTGTATATGTAGAAGTGTTTGCCTTGGCAAGAAGGGCCACTCTTTCATCTGGCACAGATGTGAAAAAGGAGATATTGTAGGAAGGTCCTTGAGTAATGTGAGAAGATGATATAAGAAGACTCTCTCAGCAAATGACCCCAATATTTCCAGTGAAATATGAGGCAAAATGTTCATGCCCCAGTGGATTTTTTAATCTTTATGCTGTTTCTTTCCTCCATTGATTTTGTATTTCAGAGTCTTTTGACTTTCTCCAGAGAAATGAAATCAAGTCATTATTTTTATTTAAAAGTCCACCTTTATTCATATAATAATATATTCTCTGCCAAATTAATTCTTCCTGGGTATGAGCTATTTCCTTCTCCTCATGCCTTATTTTATACATCACTATCTTTTTTTTAGTTTTCTAATTATTGGTAATAGACCTGGCCATTTTGAAATGGCATTTCTTTTATGAATTAGATCCTCTTGAAAGTTTACCATTCTCATTGACCCCCAAAATTCTAGAGCTCATTTATCCATATATCCAAATTCTGTTGCACTGTCCTCCTTCCCCCCAGAATCCCAATACATCTGGGCAACCTTATTGCATATTTACCTGAAATATAGTATTTAGGATTTTAACTTTATCATTTTTTTGGAAGCCAATTCTCAAATTCTCTCACTCTTATCTTAAAACTCAGTTTCTTTCATTTGTAGAGATCTAAAACATTCTTTCAAATTGTTCTTTTTATTTTCTAATTTACTCCTGCATTTTTATGTTCTTTCTAACCATTTCCTTTTATCATAATGTACTTTGCTTCATTAAGATTTTTCATCTACTAAACTATCCATTTTCTTATTTGTCTTTTCAGATTCTTCAAGAGTTTGAATTTCTACCATATCTTTGAAGTCTTTTATTTAAAAGACTTTTCACCTTCTCTTGGGAGTCTCCATATATTTCCAGTCTAGTTTCTGGAGATCTAGTTTTGTTGCAATATCCCTTCTTCTGAAGAGCTCTTCTCAGATTTTGCCTCATAATATTTCTTAATTGTATTGAGCCCTCTTTTATTTCTCCTTCTATACCCAATTTTTTGGTAATCTTATCAGTTCCCATGAATTTAACTATCATCTGTATGCAGATAACTAAATCTTTTTAGTCCCAGGCTTTCTCTGTCCTGCATTGCTTACTAGATATTTCAATCTGGATATTTTGAAGCTATCTTAAATTCAACATGTCTAATTTGTTATCTTTCTACTTAATCCCTCCCTTCTTTCAAATATCTCTTATTCTGTTCAAAGCACTGCCATCCTTTCAGATGTTTCATTAACCTCTCTGGGTCACAGTTTATCCATCTGCAAAATGGATAGAATAATATTTGTACTAACTTCTTCATAGAATTGGTTGAGAATATGAACATATATAATGCATATATAATGCTATATAATTATAGTTCACTTATATAGCATTTTATGGTTTATAGACATTTCATATACATTATCTCATTTGATGCTCACTACATCCCCCTAATGTATGCAGTATTAGCATCATTATGACCATTTTAGAAATGTAGAAACTGAGATCTGGAGAGATGAAGCAGTTTACCAGTTGTCAGGAAATAGTGGAGCCAAGATTCAAACCCATATGTTCTCCTCCAAATGCAGTGGTCTTTTTCTGCTATATCTGCTATAACACTATACCTTTTCTCAAAGCCCTTCCAGGTTGGTAGGCCCAGCCAGAGCTTTTAGGTCACTGGCATAACCTTTGAGAAATCAGGATCCTCACTACACCATGATGAAATGTTATAGAAGTTTAGTGCCTGCTCAAGAATTTTAATGAAACAGCCAAAATAATATGATTCATCTTCAACAAAATTATAAGATAATAAATAACTTATAGTGACTTTCCATTGCCTTCTAAATAAAGTCTGATCTATGACACCCTAATAGGAACCCTTAAAAACATATATTATTTATGCTTTTATATTATTCATACTTATTTTATTCTTTTTTTTTTTGTTCACCACCTCTCATTGTTGAATCATTTCTAATTCTTTATGATTCCATTGGGGGTTTTCTTGACAAAGATACTGGAGTGGTTTGCCATCTCGCTCATTTTACAGATGAGAAGTAAGGCAGACTTACCCAGGGTCACACAGCTACTAAGTATCTGAGGCCATATTTGAACCCAGAGAGATAAGTCTTCCTGACTTCAGGCCCAGCATTCTATCCATTATACCACCTCGCTGCCCTCTAAGAAGAACTCTCCATGCTAGCCAGGAAGGTCTCTTGAACATCAGATGTTCGTTGTCTCATTCTAAACCAGTTTGCATGCAGTTCTCTTCTGAAATGTCCTTCTTTCTTCCCTCTGTATCTAAATCCTACTCATCCTTCAAAGCCTAACTTAACTCCCACCATCTATGAAGTCTTTTCTGACATATCTGAAGACCATCCATAGGAAAGAAAGATTCATCTTATTTTATCTACTTTGCTCTGGAGAACTGTGAACAACTGAGTGGAATCTTTTGCTTCAGGAGATAGTCTATTCCCCATACTCAGGAGTCTTCAAGCTGAATTTGGAGGAGCACTTTTCAGAAATGTTTTAGAGCGGATCCTGCCAAGACACAGGTTTATTTCATCTCTGAGATTCTATGGTTCATTGATTAAACTTTCTTGGCCTAGTCTATTATAATTGCTTTTGATGATATTGCCATGGAGTTTAAATTATCTGCGGATCAGAAATAAAATTGACTTTACTATCTTTACAGAGATTTCATGAAGATAGTTATAAGGAAAATTATTCCAGAGAACGCACAGAATGCACCAATCAAGTGACCTTCATACACTCTGGAATCTGAGTATGTCAATGAAACTTTTTCGTTGTTTTCTGAATATAGTCATTAACTTTATATTCCGTGACTTTCCTTATACAGTTATATTTCCAAATATATATGTTCAGTTATATATATTCAAAGTAAGAGGATTATTTACATTTCCTACATATTTGACAATGTTTTGTATAATTTTCTAATAGTGTATATACTTTTCCCTGTTGTATTTCACTTGGTTTCATCTTTTTGAGCTATTTTTTGTGACCTATTTTACCAGATTGTATCAATAACTATAGTGGTTGCCACATTTGTTATAAAACAGAGCTGATTTGCTTCCATAATTTTAGGGGTCGGGATGTTTTCCATTTTTCTGTTTATTAGTATAAGCATAAATTTATTGGTCCAAGGTCTTATTACCAAATTATTATCCCAAAGAATGTCAATGACACAGTATTAAAAATTTAACTCCTTTCTTAAATCTGACTACCTTATTAAGCATAGGATCTTTGGGAGGATATCAGCTCAATGGTAAATTCATCTTGTGTGCATTTTTTATTTATTTTGCTTAAGTTTGACCATGTATTTATAGTCACTATAGGCATTATTTTGATTCTACTTTCTTTACTCTGCATTACTTCATATGTTTTCCCATATTTTAAAAAAATATTTAGTATTTTTTATTATTATTAGTTTTTTAAACCCTTAACTTCTGTGTATTGGCTCCTAGGTGGAAGAGTGGTAAGGGTAGGAAATGGGGGTCAAGTGACTTGCCCACGGTCACACAGCTGGGAAGTGTCTGAGCTCGGATTTGAACCTAGGACCACCCGTCTCTAGGCCTGACTCTCAATCCCCTGAGCTACCCAGCTGCCCCCAAAAATATTTAATATTTTTATCATAAACTGACATCAATAAATACAAACATTACCATATGCAGAGACAAACAAGAGAGAATTGTATATGAAACTCTGAATTTGTTATATATGTTTTATTGAGTGTTTATTAAATTCATCATAGTAATAACAAAATTGCCCTGTTTGTAGCCTCTTAACTTATTTTCTTCTGTAGATAATTTTTATTTTATTGATGTCCTTTTTAAAATTTTTGTCACTACTTGCTTTCCTCCAAACAAAAGCCTTCCTTTATAAGAAATAAGAATAGTCAAACAAAATAAATGAAAATGTTGGCCATGTCCAAAAATGTGCATGCTTCTTTATATTCTTAATATTTATCATTTCTTATTACAATAATATTCTATTAAATTGATATACAAAAACTTATTCAACCATTCCTTGATCATTGGATATTTAAGCTATTTCTAGTTTTTTGCTATTACTGTATAGGTAATGCTGCTAACTGTATTTTTGTACAAATGAATCTTTTTCTCTCAAGGAAATTCTTATGACATAGTTTCAATAATTGAATTGCTAGTTCAACAGGTATGAATAATTCTGTAATTCTTATTACCTAACACCTTTACAAAAAGTAGTAGTAGTTTACCTATTTTTTTCCTAAGGCCCATTAGCATTGAAATTTTTCATTTTTAACTCTCATTGCAAATTTAATGGATTTAAGGTAGCTTAGTTGTTTTGACTTTCAGTTCTCCGAGTTGTAAATAGTTTCTAACAAAAGTTTCTAAAGAGATTAATGATAACTAATATTTTATCTTTTGAAAATTCTTTTTTATATCTTTTGACTATTTATATTTAGAGAATAAATCTTATATTTATAAATCTGTATTATCAAACATCTATTAGAAATCCTAATCTCAAAGACTTTTTACCTAATCTGGGTTTTTTTCCTTTTTTTGTTCTTGCTGGATTGCTTTTTGTTATACAAAAGCTCTACATTTTTACATCTGTAGGTTTTATATGTTTTGAGTTAGTTCTAAAGATCCCTCAGAGAGGAGAAAAAGATATCAAATGAATGGAAAAAATTTTGACCATATTGTTAATCAAAAAAGGTGATTGGGAGAACAAGAATAAATACCAACTCATATGCCTACTTTTTCATCTCTATAATATCTTAATGATAATAATTTATCTGTACACATCTTAAAGCTTTCCTTGCTGGAAAATATTAAAATATGATAGAGGAACAGAATTATATTAGGTAATAGACTGTAACTTCAAACTCATTTAATTGAGCAAAAGGTGTCTATTGTTTGCTGCTTATCAAAAGGATTTGATTTGGTAAAAGATAGTATCATCTTTGTGACTATTTTTCAACAAGGTGTTTTCCAAACATGTTAAATTCACACAGGACTCCTTGATAGGTACAAAACAGAAAATTGTTAAGCAATCAATACTAAGCAAAGCATAGAAAATGAAAATATTCCTGTTTTGTAAAGGTATTTTCCATTGTCATGTGGAGCACAGAAGTTAAAGGAGGTATTTCCCTATTGATAAAGAGGTATTCCAAATGCTACTCTATGAAGTTTACCTTGTTCTTATTATATCAGGCCCTAAAATACTACAGAGCCTTCTCAGTGAATATTAACAACCACCTAAAAGAGTTTTTGCTTAATAATCTATAGAGAAAAAACAAGTGAGTGAAGATTGCAGTTACCCAAGCCTCAATATTCAATTGAATGCAACTATGATATGTAATTCATAGAACTGATTCTTTAAGATGGACACTGTAAATGTAAGCTGGGTCCAAAACTGAATTAGGATGAGAAAAATGGGCTAGATTGTATTTTTACTATTATGCTGTGTTTTCAAGGATTCCAGCCTGCTTCCTCAAACAGAAATTAGTCTTGTTAGTAGTAAGATTCTTCTGCCACTGCTATGTCTGTAACTCATGGAATGTTGTGGAGTGGAGTCAAAATGTAGGTCACCCACAGGACAATGGAGAGATGGTCAAAGACCACAAAAGTACACAGTAGTATATTCATTCAAGCAATCAATCAGCAAGTATTTATTAAGTACCAACTAGGTGCCAAGAGCTGTGCTGGGTGCTTGGAATACAAATGCAAAAAATTAAACAGTTTCTACTCAAAGAAACTTACATTCTAAGTTGGAACAGACTTTTCTGTGAGAAGTGGCCTGAAGATATCATCCAAGAAACAAATGCTTGGAAAAGGAGTAATGTGAGAATTATAATATGGACAGGCCAAATAATGGATTGCTTTTTGGTAATGTTAAAACACATAGAACAGGGTTTCTTAACCTTTTTTGTGTCATGAACTCCTTTGGCAGGTTTTGAATATATTTATATATATGTATTTATATATGTATATCTTTAGAATGTATTTATATGCATAAAATACAAAGGAAATCTATTCTACTGAAATACATTGTCTAAATTTCTTTTTTAACACCAAGATCAGCTATTCCAGGCTAAGAACTCTTAAATGAGAGGAAGTTCTCCATCATGTCCATTTTTCAAAGAGGATTTCTGGGAGGAAGTGGTTAAGAATCTGACCTGCACCATTGGAAGAGAAAATTCATTATTGTGGCTACAGACACAATTATCAATTCATACAGACATACTATTAAAAAAGAATATAAGCCTCCTTATTTCAGAGATATGTCCAGTGTTCCTACAAATAGTCATATAGCACTAAATATGATTTCTATATTTTCTGTACTTTAGAAAGTTTGTATATTATCTGTTTTCCCTTCCCCTGTTTAAAATTCTGCGATTGTACTCCTTCAGAGGAGTACAATATTTTTTCCTTCAGAGATATCTCTTTGTTTTTTTTTTTTTTTTTAAGAACCCTTACTTTCTATCTTGGTATTAATTAAAAAACAGATGGACAATGACCAGGCAAATGGGGTTAAATGACTTGCCCAGGGTCACACAGCTAGGAAGTATGTGAGGCCAGATTTGAAGGAAGGGTCTCCTGTCTCCAGGTCTGGATCTCTACCCTCTGAAGCACCTTGATCTCCCCCATCAGTGATGTTTTTCTTCAGGTTATTTCTCTCTTTCCATCAATATCTTTCCTCTATTCATTTATATCTTTCATTTGGTCAAACCCATAATATTGTTATTTTGTTGTACTCTTTTGATGGTTATATGAAAGCAATTATTAAATAGTAACCACATTTTGCTACCTTCCTATACTGTTTATGTTGAAAAAAACCCTACTAATTAATTACAGCCATAGCTATACTTTCTTGATGCTCTAGGTCCTGAATAGTTTTCTTTATCAAGAATTGGCGGCTAGGTAGCATAGTATAGATAATGCTAGACTTGGAATCAGGAATTCTATCTTGGACATATACTTGCTCTGTGATGCCAGGTAAGTCATTTAACCTCTCTATCTCAGTTTCCTCACCTGTAAAAATGGGAATAATTATATTGCCTGCCTCACTGTATTGCTGTGAGGATCAAATGAGGTAACATGTAAATCATTTTTAAAAATTGGTGATTTCTTTTGCATTCTGACCAAGTTAGAATTATACCAAAGAAGCATATATAATTATTAGAACAAAAATCTCATGATTTTTTAAATGAGAAAAAAACTTTTGACAAAATTACAGCATTCATAAATGCTAAAATCTCTACTCAGTATAGGCATAGAGGACTTCTGAAACTAAAAGCAAACATTATATTCAAATGAGATACACCAGAAACTTTCCTGCTATTATTTGATATAGTTCTAGTATTGCTAGCAATAGTAATAAAAGAATAAAATTAAAATCATAGAGGGGAGAGATGAAGGAGCAGAGATTTTCCCCTCACTCATTCCACACCATTATCAGGCTCCTACCTACCTGTAAGCTATGCTAGGGGACTTGGAGTTTGTGTTCATGCCCATCTGGCCACCACCAGCCTTTGAGGGCATCATCATCCTCTTAAGCACCCAGGCCAGCTGTCATCTTCAACTCCCTCACTCTCCATATCCAGTCTCTTGCCAAATTCTGTCTGTCTCCTTAACATTTCTCCTATATACCTCCATTCTTCTATCACTTCCAGCACCCTGATACATGTCCACATTAGCTCATGCCTGGTCCACTGCTGGACTTGCTATTTCCTCCTCATTGGTCTCCCTGCCTCCATTATCTCCCCACTCCAATCCATCATCCACTCAATTACCAAAGGGTTCTTCCTAAAGTACATGTCATTAATATCAAATAACTCCTCCAGAATCAAATAGAAAATCATATGTTTGGCTTTTAAACACTTCATGGTCTCACCTTTTCTCATCTTTCTAGATTTTTGTACCCTATTCCCCAGTACATGCCCTATGATCCAGTGACGCTAACCTTGCTATTTGAAGAAGACACTTCCTGCTTCATGCATTTACAGTAGGCTGTCCCACATTCCCAGAATTCTCTCTTTCTCATGTCTGTCTCCTGGCTTCCCTGGTTTCACGTCCCAGCTAAAATCCCATCTTTTACTAGAAACTTTGCTCAGTCTTCCCTTGATGCTATTAACTCATCTCAGTGATTATCTCCAATTGATCCTGTTTTTATCTTGTTTGCACATTGTCTCCCCCATTTGAACTTCTTAAGGGCTTGGACTCTTTTTTACTTTTCTTTGTAATTCCAATCTTTGGCACTGTGCTTGGCACTTAAATGCTTTGCCATAAGAAATCATGAAAGGGATAATTTTAGTAAAGCCTGGGAAGATATTCCCCCCTCCACTCCATGTATCAGTTTATATATAGGACGTCCCAAAAGTTTTAGTGGTTTTAAGGATATTAAATTTCACTAATATGTTTGTATGCATGGGTGTGTGTGTATATATATATATATATGTACATATATATAATGTATATGTATAGTTTTGTTGTTTAGCATTTTTTAGTCATGTCTGACTCTTTGTGACCCCATTTGGAGTTTTCTTGGCAAAGATACTGGAGTAGGTTGTCATTTCCTTCTCCAGTTAATTTTACAGATGAAGAACTGAGGCCAACAGGGTTAAGTGACTCGCACAGGAAGGTAAGGAAGTGTCTGAGGCCAAATTTGAACTGAAGTTTTCCTGATTCAAAGCCTGGCATTCTGTCCATTGTGCTACCTAAGCTGCCCTGTTTATGTGTGTTTATACATATTTGTATAAAGCATGTATATAAGCATGCATGCATACATGCATCTTAATGAAATTTTAAGCACTTGAAGCTTAAAACCACTAAAACATTTGGGACACCCATATAAACTGATAGAGTGAGGTGAACAAAAAATCAAGAGATCAAATTATACAATAACAATAATAACAGAAAAACACTTAAAAAAATTTAAGAACTCTGATTATTATAGTAATCAACCATAATTCCAGAGAACCGATGAAGAAATATGCTACTTACTTTATAACAGAGGTGGTGATGGAGTTAAGATGCAGAATAAAGCATATATATATATGTGCATATATATATATATATATATTTTTTTTTTTTTTAAATTTAAAATCCACTAAATTGTAAGCTCTTTGAGGGCAGGGAATGCCTTCTTCCCTCCCTCTCTCTCTCTTCCTCCTTCCCCTCCCTCTTTCCCTCCCTCCCTCTCTCCCTTCTTTCCTTCCTTCCTTCCTTTCTTCCTCTCCAATTCTTAGCACAGCATAAGCAAGCACATAATAAATGTTTATTAATTGATTGGACTCAGCCAATATAGAAATTTGTTTTACTTGAGCATATATAT
>NC_058131.1:421651176-421783918 GCF_016433145.1 Gracilinanus agilis | reverse complement strand
TATATATATATATATATTTTTTTTAAATTTAAAATCCACTAAATTGTAAGCTCTTTGAGGGCAGGGAATGCCTTCTTCCCTCCCTCTCTCTCTCTTCCTCCTTCCCCTCCCTCTTTCCCTCCCTCCCTCTCTCCCTTCTTTCCTTCCTTCCTTCCTTTCTTCCTCTCCAATTCTTAGCACAGCATAAGCAAGCACATAATAAATGTTTATTAATTGATTGGACTCAGCCAATATAGAAATTTGTTTTACTTGAGCATATATATTTTGTTATAAGGATCTTCCTTTTTTTTTTAACTAGGGGAGAGACAGATGGACAAGGGATAGGGCTCTCAAACCAAAAAAAATGTAGAAGTTAGGGGGAAGAAAACAAAAAATATCAGGAAGAATCACAGGCAATCAGGATCATTTTGAAAACTATATTCTAAATGTATTACATACTTAAAAAGGAATGGAAGTTCTACATAATAGAGGTACAGTTTTACATACTTTCTCTTTTTATTCTACAATGTATATGGAAATAATCATTTAATTTTTTTTGTTAAATGAAAATTAATTTGAAATAAAAGAAAAAAGTGACTTGAATTGGGGGTGGGTTTTTTTGCCTTATGTTTTGATATTTCTTTTATTCATAGAAGTCTACTCAAACTTGTAGTATGTACATTTGAGAAATGGATTGGGACCAATTGGAATTGAATCCTAAAGTTATTGCGGCTATAAAGAAAGGTAATTTTAGATGCATCTTAAGTGTAACAAGGATGAGTTTTTGTGTATTCCAGTTTATCTTTTTAAATTACTAATGAAAGTCTACTAAAAGAATTTTTGTTCTGACAATTGTTTTGATTCCCTTGCTATGTTTGTGCTCCTCATTTCAGCCAAACTAAAATCAATAAAGGAAGTTTTGCACCTTTCTGGGCCAGATTTACAGAGACTAACAAAACTGTCCAGCATTGATGTCCAGCATTTATTGAAAACAGTCTCATTAGCACTAAGGAACAACTGTGTTCTGACAGGTAACAACAGAATGAGAAAAATTTGCTTGATTATAGCTCTATGTCCCTGGGCAAATCACTTAGTCTCTGTCTACCTCAGTATCTTCATCTGTAAAATGGGAATGTTAATATCTATCATCCAAGGATTTTGTGAGTACAAAAATCACATAATAATTGTAAAGTATTTCCAAATTTTAAAGCACTATATAAATGTTAACTATCATTTTCATGACTACTAAGGCTACAACTCTGATGACATAATTACTACTGCTTCAAGCTTATGACTATCAGAAACAATTTTATTTGATATCTCATTAATTTATATTCAAGTAATTTTTAGCTTTATAGATAGGTAAACCTTACCTAGCATAGTCCCCCTGCCTTCTGATATGACTCTTTACTCCAAGACAATTTCAGGTAACATTTTTAAGAATCTCGTGCTAGGAAAAGAGATCTTAAAATATAATCTGGGGGCGGCTAAGTGGCTCAGTGGATAGAGAGCCAGGCCTGGACAAGTGTTCAGATTTGGCCATAGATACTCCTAGCTGTGTGACCCTCACTCAGCAAGTCATTTCATCCCTGTAGCCCAACCCTTATCATTTTTCTTCCTTGAAACAAATACATACGAGTTAAACTCAAGCACCTCACCCCTTCCATAGATATCATAATCCTTTCTCAGTAGAGAGGAGTGGAAGCTAACAAACCAATCACTTAATTTGAACAGGTAAAGAGGAGCCTGTCCTTAGCTGGGCCATGTGACCAAATTTCTTCAGGGATGGGGAATAAGCAATACCAAAGTTATTCATATTAAAGGGTTGGCACCACCTTTCATCTATTTCCCTAAGAAAAGTCTTTTTGTTCAAGGGACATTTTCAAGCATTTGGGAAAGAGCTTTAGAGAAAAATATTATTTTCTAATATTTTCACTTCTACTAAAAACCAGAAAGAAGGCCTTTTAATAGATGCTTCTCCAACATGATGCTGTCATGTCCATTTGTCCGAGCAAACTAAGATCCAGAGAGCTGATTCATAAATGTAGTTCTCACTCTTGCCTATTGTTAAAAGGGGAAAAGGGAATGGGTCCTGTCGGGTCAGAGAGCTAATGGCTACCCTCTGTGCCTAACTGAATATGGTGATGGCAGAGACAAATACAGAGGTATGAACCAGATTAAGGAACACTGAAGGAATGGAGATTGTCATTTGGGTAGGAAATTTTGCTTAACCTAACCTTCCCCAGGGTCCCTTTCTGAGCACACCCCTGCCAGAGGGGAACCAGTATTGGCTGACATTGACTTAACCTAAGTCTTAAGAAAGATTTCCCCCCAAATAAACCTTTTACTCTTAAGCCTCTACTACTCTCTTCTTCAGTTTTCTGAGTGCTCATTTGTAAACAACAAATATTTATTTAGGATAGGATAACAAGGGTGCATTAAGGGAAGAGGTCAACAGGAGTTCCCTATGCTAAAGTCACAGAGCCTTTGGGCTTTGGCCAACAGCTAAAGGGCCCGCCTGGAAGCCGGCTCTGGCTTCTGGATTCCCTCATGCCAGCTAGTCTAGTACTACAGAGATACAAATGTCTTTAAGGTGTGGCTGGCACAGAGGAAGATGTATCTCTCTTCAGGACTGACACAGCCCTCCGGGGGAAAACCCTCTCAGACAGCTGTATGTCCAGTCAGTCCACTCAGGTGCAGTCAATGTAGGCAAAGGATAAGATTGGGAAACCCTCTAGAAATGATGGGGGATCCCGAGGTGGGATTTGGAGCCTGGGGCTCAAAGCTGACCTCCCCCTCAGAGACCGTGGCTCCCAGAGGTCCCTGCTCCCCGGCTTCCAGCTGCCTCTGGCCGGCACTCTTGCTTCATCAGCATTCCATTTCCACTCTGGGTTAAAATCCTTCCTTTCACTATATGCCACTTCCATGTTATTTAAATTAATCAGACTAGCTTTATGGGAATTTTCTCCTCTACATTTAAAATCTTAATATTTAAATAAGGTTTAATTCAGTGAGTGTTGCGGTGGCACAGAGGGGGCTGAGGCTGGGGGGCAGCGTGCCCGCTGGAGGGCAGAGCTGCAGCCTGGTGTCTACACTAAGATCTGTGCTATTCTAGGCTTAGAGGGTCCTGGTCTGCCAAAGCAAGTGTAAATCAGCAGGTCAGAAATGGGGCAGAGGGATGGGGCCTGTGGCTGCTGTGCTTTGAGCCTGGGCCAGACAAGGAGATCCTGTCTCAATAACGACACCAACAACAAAACACACAAAATCAATTCAGAACTACTTTTGGGTGCTACCCTGTGCAGGACTCTGTGGCTGGCATTGCTGGAGATACAGAAATGAATGAGACACATTCTCTGCTCTCAAGGAACTTATTGTCCAATTGGGAAATAGCAATATGTGAGTAACTGGTAAAAGATGGCATTGTACTGCTCATTCTATGTTTTCACCTTCTGTGTTCAGAAGAAAGAAAAGATCACTTCTGATGGGAGGAGTCAAGAAAAAGGCATATGAGCTGGCCCTTAAAGG
The DNA here is from genome assembly GCF_016433145.1 of Gracilinanus agilis. NCBI lineage: Eukaryota > Metazoa > Chordata > Mammalia > Didelphimorphia > Didelphidae > Gracilinanus > Gracilinanus agilis. The sequence goes on along the minus strand of NC_058131.1, from coordinate 421,780,414 downwards.
ATTGATAGAAATCAGAGAGGCAACCCTGATGGATTAGAACCTTCTCAGCACAATTGGAGGAAAGGCATAGAGACATGAAATTCTGGGGTTTGTGATTTGTTTGTTTTTTCAACTTTTTCAACTTTTTTACTTTCTGTGTAAGAATCAATACTAAGTATCCATTCTAAGGACAAAGCTGTTAAGGCTAGGCAGTTGAGGCTAAGTGACTTGCCTAGAGTCACACAGTGTCTGAGGGTAGATTTGAACTCAGGACTGCCCATCTCCAGGCCTGACTGTGCCACTTTGCCCTAAGATATGAAATTCTGAAATGGGTCCAGGACCTCAGGGCATGTTCCTTAAAGTGATTTACTTATTAAGAGGAGGCACTATTCTTGTGCAGAGACAGCATTACCCTAGGCCATGCATTGTGCTGTGTGATTGCATTGAAGTGCCCCTGCCACCTACTTGTACTTGGGCCTTTGTTTCTCAATAACTGTTCTGAGATGGCAGGGGGCAAGGAAGGAGAACACTAGCACCTCCTGGAACAGTAGGCCTTCAACAGGATAGGATTCCCTTGTGAGAAGAGGGTGAGGATGGTGTAGATCAGTGGCAGGCAAGGAGAAAAGTAGGAATGAGCTGGGAAAGAGAGGCTGCTTTGGATTCCCAAAAAATTGGAAGAATAGACCTCCTGGGGAAAAGAAGCCAAACATACAAATAAGGAGAAGCCCAGGGGGTTTTCATAAAATAGACAATGTGGTCTGTGCTTGCATCATTCTGGTCTTCCTGCGGGGGATGAATGTAAGGACAAGGTCAGGTTCAAGTGGCCTGATCTTTCAGACCCTAAAGTACTTAGCATGGTGTCTGGCACATAGTAGGTATTATCTAAATGCTTATTCATTTCCCTCCCCCCAGAGCATCCAGGGATTGTGATAGTAATCATGTTAATATCTTTTTTCTTTTCATAACCATTTGTAATTTTCAGAGTGTTTTTACATCTTTTTGCTAAGAAGCAGCTTTGTATAGTAGAAGGAGCTTGAGTTCAAATTCTGATTTTTACAGTAAACAAATCCCTTAGCTCAATTTATTGATTTGTAAAATAGGAATAATAACATTCCCACCACCTTCCTTTGTAAATACTAAAACTAAATAAATAGGAATTGTTATTGTTTATTATTTTTATTTAAACCTCTCATTATTATTTATTATTATTACTTGAACCAAGTAAGATATAGAGTATTTACCCCCATTTTATAGAGTAAGGATCTGAGATTCAGGAAAACAAAATGAAACTATTCTAATATAATTCTCGTAAGGCCTCATAATTCTGTCAGTGAAGACTTTATTCCTACCTCTTGCCAAATGCACACCTACCTATAAACGCAGATGATGATTCAGGATTAAAAATAGAATTACATGGTATAGTTAGGTAGAATATATGATCAAATTAATGCCTTTTCCACCTTGGCCTTCTCATTGTAACAGACAGAAATTTTAGTCCTCTTCTCTCTGTAAATTCTAAGGAGAGTCTCAGCTCCCAATGATGTTTTCACCAAATCAGTACCAAGTTCCACACATAAGCAGCTTTTCTCTGTGCTAGATGAAACATTGCTGGGTCTGTCCTTCCTCTGACTTTGTTTTACAGTTGGTTTACACTTGTCTAACTCATTTGTGCATTATTTTGTATTATAATTATTTATGTATGGATCAGACACACCCATCACCTAGTATATAACATGCACTTAAAATAATAATCATTGACTTTTATAAGGCATTTTGTATCTTACAAAGTACTTTAAGCACATTATCTCATTTAATCCCCACAATTTTGTGAGATAGTGCAAGTATTATTCTATCCACTTTAGGATTTTGAGACTTGCTCAAAATTGCCCAATTGGGAAGTTGCAGAAGAATATAAGTTTGGTTGTGATCGCCGTTTATAAAATTAACTCTTAAGTCATGAGGATGTTTAGCTTTAATAGCTTTATTATAGCAGGGTAGAGATAGTAAAGAGAGAAATGTAGGAAGGAGGTAGAAATTATTGCCTAGCTAAATTAACTAAGTCTGGATCCAAGTGCCTCACCAAAGACAGGAGAAGAACCAAAAGGCCAGTGTCTCCGGCCAGAGCAAGTTACTGGCAAAAGGCCAGTGTCTCCTCAACCCAAGCAAGTTACCAAAGCTGAACTCCTTGAGCCACCAACACAGAATCTCCAAAGCAGAAGTCCTCCAACGCAGAAGTGTCACGCAGAAGAATCCCTCTTTCAGGAAGAGCCACCAAGGCAGCAGAATCCCTCCAACACAGAAGACCCACCAACCCAGAAGTCTTCCCTCAGCAAGAGCCACAAAGGCAAAAGAAGTGACCCAGAATGCTCTTGGCTGGCTTTTATGAGCAGTTTTCTCCACATCACTTCTAGTCTCTCTGGTTTCTTCTTCCTTTCACTGTGGGTTGGTCAATCACATCTCAGGAACCAATCAAAGTCTCTCAATTTGCTTAGTACTGCCTGGGGGAGCGGGCAGTGCTTGTGGTCTTTTAGGACTAAGTGTTAATGGCTAAGTAAGTATGAACTCTCTTTGTTAGTGACTTACTAAGTATTAAGTCGGGGTACTTCAAGTTCCTGGTTGATTAACTTAAAATAGTCAAAGGGAATAAAAAATTCCCTTTCACAAGAACTAAGACTAGAACCCATGTCACTGACTCTGGTGTTCTTTCCATTATACATTATGCATTGCCTTTAAACATTTGTCCATTTGAATTGGAATTTTATAATAGGGTAACATAGGGTAGTTTTTTCATTTTTAATATTATACAAATATGGAAATTACTTCCAGAAGGTGTGCCTTATGAATAAAATGCTGATATTGCCATTGAACTTTACTAGGAGGTCAGAAATGCATAATAAAAATTAAAGTACCTTCCACCCTCACCATATAAAACAATATCTTAAAGTCATATAAATAAGTGTTAAAAAAAAAAGTTAATCTTTCCAGCCTACTTTTCTCCCAGGAGTTGTATTGGTGACTAGTGAAATAAGTAACTGAAATACCAGGGTGGTATGAATAGGATATTGGTAGGTTCAGGGAAAAGGTTTACTCAGGGCCAGTAACAGAAGATAACACAGGTTTTGGGAAGGCCAACAGGATATAGGTGACAGGCTAACAGATCCAGTTGAGGCAGAGTTAACAAACACAGGGATGGTTTGGTTTATTAAAGTAAGGGAAGGTAGGAAAGGGAATTTGGATAACCTTATCTAATATTCACTAACTAACCCTCCCCCACAGATCTACAGTTGTTCCCTCATGCCTTCAGAGAGATTGAACTACACTGTCTACCTATATACCTGAAGACCCAGTCCCTAAAATAAATAAATTCCTCTAATCCAGAATCCCCTTGGATGGTAACAGGTATTGAGTTTAGAAGCTAAACAGAACAGGGCACAGGGAGAGGTTATCGTGATGTCTTAGATAGATGTCTTAGAAGGTTCAGGAAGCTCTGTAGATGTACCAAGCAGCCAGCAGGAAACAGAATAAAACAGGTACAGGCAGGATGGGATGATATAGCAGAAAGAAAGCCACAGAAGAGCCAATCTCACTAGGTCCACCCCAGGGAGAGAAGTCTCAGCCTCCAGGCTTAACTGACTGTTAGAAAAACAGCTCAGTCACTTCTGCAGAATTCCAGAACCTTTCCTGCCTCTGTATCTTTTCTGCAGATCAAATCCTCTCTTTCCTTATAACTTTCCATATTAGCCTTTGGTATAATAAACATTTATGATGTCTTACTGAGAAAAGTCATCCTTTGTAAAGCTTGAATGTTGATTTGTTGATTCTTTTCTTTTTTTAAACCCTTACCTTGCACCTTAGAATCAGTGCTGTGTATTTATTCCAAGGCAGAAGAATAGTAAGGACTAGGCAATGGGGGTTAAGTGACTTGCCCAGGATCACATAGCCAGGAAGTGTCTAAGGCCAGATTTGAACCAAGGACTTCCCATCCCTAGGCCTGGCTCTCAATCCATTGAGCCATCTAGTTGCCCCTGATTTTTAATTCTTAATGAAAAAGCATTTGACAGCATTTCAGTTTCTTTTTTTTTTTAAATCCTTAAGCACTTCACATATATCAGCACAAAGAGGAATTCCCAGCACAGCATAAAAAACTCGGCTTTGGCTGCCCGGTGCTTAACAGACTTTTACGAGGTGGTCTTCCTCTGGTGGGAATTACAGAGCTTGTTGGACAGAGTTCAGCTGGGAAGACTCAGATTGGCCTGCAGCTATCCCTCTGTGTGCAGTACCCCTATGAGTATGGAGGCCTAGAATCAGGTAAGCAAAGGATGCCTATCTGTTTTTCTTTACTTGTTCTGTAGAGTTGGAGGCTTCTAAAGTTACTATGTAAGTCAAGAATAATTCTCTTGAAATGAGTCTCCAAATAAATAGTAGTGGAGTCCTCCATTAAGATTTCCCCAAGAACTAAATTTAGGAATATGAACTTAAATCACAAACTTATTTAAATGAAAAACTGCAGGTGACTGGTACATTATTATTTTTTTTTACAAAATGTAAAAAACAACAAAAAAATAAAAACATAAAAGAGCCTCCAACCAGCTGAGTGGATTTTGTGTATAGTATTTATAGAAGAATGTTATCTAGCATTGAAATGTTAAAACTCTTTAACACATAACGTTAATGTTATGTGCTATTATTATATAGCATAACTCAAATTTCCATAACATTTAAAGGTTTATAAAGCACTTTTATAAGTGTAGCCCTGTGGAGTAGCCTGTGTAAATATGTATTCTCATTTTAATTTTATTTTTTTTAATCCTTTTCTTCTGTTTTAGAATTGATACCAAGTACTGATTCCAAGGCAGAAAAGTGCTAAGGGCCACATCAGTGGGGTTAAGGTGACTTATGCCTCAGGGTCACATAGCTAGGAAGTGTTTGAGGCCAAATTTGAACCCAAGCCTTGTCTCCAGACCTGGCAGTATATCCACTGAGCCACCTTAGCTGCCTCTATATTCCCATTTTAATGATGAGCAAACTGTAGTTACCCAGAAGATGTCATTCAACCAAAGGCATTGCTAGTTATTGGCAGAACTGGGCTTCATCTGATTCTGGGTCCAGAGTTCTTTTAAAACTTTCATTGCTGGGGGCAGCTGGGTAGCTCAGTGGATTGAGAGCCAGGCCTAGAGACGGGAGGTCCTAGGTTCAAATCCGGCCTCAGACACTTCCCAGCTGTGTGACCCTGGGCAAGTCACTTGACCCTCATTGCCCACCCTTACCAATCTTCCACCTATAAGTCAATACACAGAAGTTAAGGGTTTAAAATTTAAAAAAACGACAACAACAAAAAAAAAACTTTCATTGCCTTTAACCTTTCTTTTATTCTTTCTCATTTTTGTTCTCAGTATCTTATTGCTGCTCTGCTAGACCCTTTATCCCTTGACATTTCAGTTCATCTTTCATACAACATTCAATATTACCACTTCTTCTCTGGTATACTCTTTTTCCTAAGCTTTCCTGACACTAGTGTCTGCTAGTCTTGTTCTCCTTGTACCTTTCTAACTATTCTCTCTCCCTTTTTCTCTGCCTCTATATGTAGATGTTTCCCAAATTTCTGTCTTCAGCTCTCTTCCTTCTAAATTCCCCAGCTGGGCTATCATTTCTAGGGCTTCAGTTATCACTACTCTACGGATGACTCCTAAGATTCTCCTAAGTCTTGGGCTCTGACCTCTTCCCCAAGCTCAGGTCTTATATTTCTAGCTGCTTGTAAGATATTGGCAACTATAGTCCCACTAGCACCTCACATTCATCATATCCCAAATAGAACTCACCTTTCCCTCAAAACCCTTTCCTTACAAACTTCCATTTTTCTTTTGATACCATCATTCTTCTAGTCACCTCGCCTTGAAACCTAGCATGGTCTCTTTACTGTCATTCACTTCTCATATATTTCCACAATGTTGCCATGTCCTGTTGTTTCAACTGCTCCAAATTGTCTTTTATCTGTTTATCGGTTTTCACTTTAATAACTTCTAATTCAGGCCCTCATAACCTCTCACCTGACCTTTTAGAATATCCTCCAAATCTTTTTCCTTACCTATAATAATCTCTTTCCAATCTATCCTACTTATGAATCCAGATTAATTTTAGTAGTGGAAAACTCTCACCATATCACTTCTCTGCTCCCCAAATATTTATTGTTTCTTCATTGCCTATTTCAGCCTCCTTAACTTGTCTCTTGAGGCCTTCCATCAATTAAAACCCATCCTGCCTTTTTAGCTTTAACTTGTGCTATCCATGTACCTTTATATTCCAGCTAGTCTCTTAGTTCAAATGTAACATCTTTCATGTAGCATTCTCAGTCCCCCTTACCAGAAATGATCCTTCTCTTCCTTGAGCTCTTAAAATACTTTTACCTTTCCTGCATTTTATTTTCTTTTTTTCAGTGTACAGAAATTTGCTTCCTCTCCCTCTCATCTACTCTGTCAATGGAAAAAAACAAACCTTGGTAACAATATACCCAAGCAAAACAAGTTCCCATACTAGCCATGTCCAAAAATGTATGTCTCATTTTTCAGGAAATGTGTTGCCTTCTTTATCCATAGTATTCTGGAATCATGGTTGGTCTTTACACAATCAGAGTTCTTAAGACTTTTAAAGTTGTTTTTCTTTAGAGTGTCATTATTATTGTATATTGTTCTCTTCACTTTGCATCATTTCACATAAGGCTTCCTAGGTATCTCTGAAATTGTCCCTTTCATCATTTCTTTTGGCACAGTAGTACTGTGTTATATTCATGTGCCCCTTTTCCAGTTCTTTGCCACACCCAAAATAGCTACTATAAATTTTTCAACATAACAACTGTTAAAAATATGGATGGCACCAGGGATGTTACAATAAATCTAAGTGGTTGTGGGTACACACACTGGGTTGTAGGAGAGACTGGACCAGGATAAGGAGACCAGAGGTCACAGCTAAGCTGCTCCTAACTGACAAGAATGTCACCAACTGTCACCAGCTCACCAGAGTCTTAGAAACTAGCAGGCAAGGTAAAAGGTTTTAACAGGTTTAATTATGTTCAATTAAAAGGTGGGATAGGGGATTCTACTCTAAAACCTAATGGGCAAAACCACAGGGCAAGGGGGAGGACTTAACTTCTCTAATACTAATTGACCTAGGCCAGGCTGGGCATAAAGGAGCTGTTCTGGAGTCTCTGGGGGGCTGTTTCAAACCTGGTTCCAGCCAGGTTTGACCAGCACAGCTTAAGGGCCTGTAGGCGGCTTTGAGGGTTTCTCACGGTAATCCACAGATGATCTCAGGATGCCAAAAGCCAAGGTGGTCCAAGGTATCCAAGTAGAGAGGGTGTGCTTGAGATGCTGTCCACCAGATCCCAAACTTCTCCTCTTTCCTTGGTGCTGCTCTTTTGTTCTTGTTCCCTTGCTAGATGCCACCACCACACAGAATGCAGGGTGTCCTTAACTCTGAGATCTCCCAGGGCTAACAACAGTTTGTGCCAACCCCTAATGGAATCTCTCTCAGAGCACAAGCCACTACTTCCTGCTCCTTTATTCCATCTTGGAATGCTCCTGCTAGGTCAACCTTAATACTTAATTACTAACTAATCTTCCTCACAACACTTCTCATGTATTTTTATTCACAATTTAAATACCATCTTCCATCCTTTAACATCCTATTCCAATGTCTCATCAAGACCTGAAGATGATCCTGAAATCTCAAAATCATTTTCAAGGTGTAGAATCTCTGGGAAGCTAGGATAATCTTTAAGTACATCCCAGCAATGGACTCTGTCTTTATTGTTTGAACCATTTTTTTAAGTCTGGAGTATCTCATCTCTAGGGTATGAAATCACATAACCAGTGAAATCCTGGATCTTCAATGAATTGAAATAAGCATCTGTGTCTTAATTCTCCTTTATTATGTTCAAAGCTTCTTAAAAGTAGAGATTATGCTTTATCTGTCCTTTTCTACTCAGGCCTTACACATAATAGGTGTTCAGGAAATGTTTGTTGAGTTTAATTCTACAAACATAGACTATCAGGTGTTTGTTGCACTGATTTCAAAGGTTTTCATTTCATATAGGGTGGCTGTTGTTTGTCTAGAAGTGCTTAAAGTTTAGCCCAAATCTTTGTGAGCTGCTTTTTTGATTAGCAATCAATGAACTGTTATTGTCCCAATGTTCAGGATGTAAGTGTACAATTCATAAGCCTAATGAGCAGTGTATAAATGCTAGCTGATATGTGCTGAAATTAGCATTCAAATAATGTGGCCAGAAAATCAAGAGGAATTGTAATTAATTCAGAATGAAGTGATTATCTTTTTGCATGACGAGCACTTAGTTCATAAAATTACTTTTGATTCTATAGCATTGGGAGGGAATGAAGGTTCTCCTACTTATCACTTTTGCATATGTATGAAGACAATAGAGCAGAGGAAAATATTTAGACTGTTATAGAAAAGCTTTGCAAATTAGCAGATTTATCTTATAAAATCATAGAATCTCAGAGTTGAAAGGGACTTCAGAAGCCCAACTTGTCCCTGAATAGAATCTTCTCTAAAACGTTTCCAAAAAGTGATCATCCAGCCTTTTAACTTGAACCATAGAATGATGGGCCTTCCTACAATTTCCTGTTTCACTTTTGGATATGTCTGTAGGAAATGTTTTCATTAATTGACCCAAAATCTACCTTTCTACAACTTTCAACCATTGTTTCTAGTTTTATATTTTGAGATCAACCAGAACAAGTCTCATTACTGTTCCTCATAACAGCCATTCAGATATTGATTTAACCCCTGTGTAACTTCTCCATGCTAAATAGCCCCAGAATCTTCCTCAGATACCTGAATGGCATTGTCTATAATCTTCTCACCATCCTGATTCCCTTTCTTGGTGTAATTCAGTTTGTCAGTATCCTTCTTAAAATGTCTGATGAGGGCAGAGACAGTTATTCCTTAAATTGAACCAGATCCTGCCTTCCTATAGCTTCTTCCCCAGTGGCTCTTGTTCTTTTCTCAGGGCAAATAATAATTGTTCACATTTGTATGGTTTAACAAATAGGTTCCTCACAACACCCTGTGAAGAATGTATGATAGGAATCAGAGGACCTATTTTATAAATCACAAAAATGAGGTTCAGTGAAGAGGGGGTGGGGAGTGGTAACTTTTTATGACTGATAAATATTGGAGCTAGGATTCAGACTTTGAAGTTTAGAAATCTCCAAAATTCTAGTCAAATACTCTTTCCAATATGCCACACATGCACCCTCACCAGGGCAGCATAAGTTAAGCCACCGGTCAAGTTGAATTAGCCCAGAAGAACTAGCCAAGTTGAACAAGCCAAGCCATGTGAAATATCTTTCTTGGGGATCCTATACTATGTAAAAAAATTTTTTTCACTTAAAAGTCTAGCTATTCTACTCATCTCAAGTACGTTTTGCCCTATTTCACCAAGACTTTCAAAGTGATACTTCCTACTTTTGCCTTGGTCTTTCTTTTTTGACCTTCCAGTTCATTATATATATATATCATATTCACTGAGTGAAGTGGCAACCTGATGTCATAGAAACAACACTGTACTAGGAGTCAGGAAATGTGAGTCCTGGGTCTGGATATGGTAATAACAGATTCTGTGAACCAGAATAAGTCACTTTCTCTCCTAAGCTGAAGTTTTTTATCCTTAAAATGAAAGAATTAGACCAAAAGAAGTCAGAATTCAGACCAGTGTGTTGACAGTCTGGACTCCAGAGGCCTGCTGATGCATCCTCAGTATAAAAGGGGCAGGCCATCTTCCCCCTCCCCTCAGGCTGCCCCTTTGCCCAGCTTCCCTCTTTTTATTGGCAGCATGACCATCTTCCTGTTTACATGGTTTCAAAACTTAGGACTCATTTTTACTCTTCTATTCCCTTATGGCACTGTTCTAGTTGGTTGCCAAGCCCTGTCAGTTCTACTTCCATGGTAAGCTTCACATCCTTTCTTTTCTCTGCCCTGAGATTATCATCATCCTCTTTGAAAATCTCTGCCACTTTTTTCCCCTAGACCAGTGGTATCAAACTCAAATAGAAACATTCATGTTGACCTACATATTGACTTAGAAAACCTTAAATTAATGTTATTTATATTGCATTGTATTTTTATTTATTTTGGTAAACATTTAGCAATCACGTTTTAATCTGATTTGTCCCTGTGAGTTTGATACCTGTACCCCAGAGTGTTGTAATAGCTTTTTCCCTGGTGTCCCTGTCTCTAGGATCTCCTTTATCTATGCCATTTTCCACACAGCTGCTAAGATAATCTTCTTAGTGTTCAGGTCTGACTATGACACTCCTCTCTTAAAATGATTCAGTGGGTCCCCAAAATTAAAATAAAAATTCCTTACTTTTACAGTCTAATTTCCCTTTTTTTTCTGTCACACAGCCTTTGTTCTAGCCAAATTGGATAATTAACTCCTCCTTGATCTATTTTTTCTTTTGCATTCTATGTATTCACATAGATTATCCTACTTGCAAAGAACATACTCCTTCCACATCTCTGCCTATTAAAATCCTCTCGTGTAAAGCCCAACTGAAGTAATATCTCTTCCATGAAATCTTTTCTGAGATTCCCAGATGAAAGTGATCTTGGAATTAAAAGTTAATGGTTGTATGAAAGAGGAGGGAGATGGTACTCTCCTTTCCCAAAAAAAGTAAGTGGCTCTCCCAGGATCAAATAGATAATAAGCATCTGAAGTAGGAATTGAACCCAGGTGTTCTACAGAACCAGTTCTCCTTCCACCTTTCAACAATCCTAGTCCACTGAGATATTTGATTTCAGACTTTGTCTTCCAGTACATTAACTACTCCACCAAGCTTTAAGTCACCTGAAAATGTGATATCCATGCCATTTTTATCTTTATAAAAAGTCACTGATAAAATTGTTGAAGAACATAGGGCCAAGGATACATTGCTGGAACCTTCAACTAGAGACCTGCTTCTAAATGGATGTCAACTTGTTAATGACTGCTCAGGTCTTCTAACACCTCTCTCACTACTATAGGTAATAATAATTCACATTTATTTAATGTTCTAAATTAAAAAAAAAATTTTGTTCACACCACTGTGAAGTAGTTAGTACAAATATTATGATCCCCATTTGGAAACTGAAGCTTAGAAAAATTCAGTGACTTGGCTATTGCCACATTGCTTATAACAGTCAGAATCTAGATTTCAGCCTGATTTGGCTAATTCTAGGCTAACACTTTTTCTAGTGCAACCACACCAACTCTGGAATTAATTTTTCCCCAGTTAATAAGGATTTTCTTTCTTTCCCTTGTACCTCCCCTCTTTCCCTGTCTACTGGAAAAACCCTTTGTAACAAATATGCATAGACATGCAAAACAAGTTTCCATAGTTACCATGTCCAAAACTTTTCACTACGCCAATATTGGAAAAAATAGCTGAAGATGCTGAGGAATGACCCCAGGTCTCCTCTAGCTGACCTCCTGAAGCTCCCAGGAATCAGTTACAGCTTCTTTTTATAGTGTCAGTTAAAGAGAATGATATGCCATTGTTTAGATATGACATTTCCTTGTCAAACATACTTGAATTTATTTCACTTGTGTAGACTTCTTCTGACGTTCAATTGCATAATAAATGAACATTTCAAGGGAAACAAATTTGTTTCATGTACTCTTTCTCTGGACTAGCTCATTGTCTTTTTCCAGCTTGGCAGCTAACCAGGAAAATAGGACACAATGCCTCTGAGTTTTCTTGGTGCCATTTTGGGAAGGAGTCAATTGACAATGATTGTTCATTTGCTGAACAATTATTTTCTAACTGTGCCTGGATTTGGATGATTGAAAAAAATTTAATTTAGTCTTTTTCATTGAATTCATAGGAGTTTTAAAAACCAACTAAACCAGTTAAAAACTAGTAACAGTCTTACTAACTTGTATTTCTTTTCCCACTCTACCCCCACCTCCCAATAGGCTGATGTCAGTTCTTTTAAGGATTGTATCATGAGTCATTTGAAAAAAATCTTTTTACCCCCACTGCCTAGCATACTTCTAGGCATATAGACACGTATAGATGCTTAATAAATATTTGCTTAATTGAATTATACAATTCTGTTTCAATAAAATATAGCATTCACAAGTTTGAGCATTTTTTCCTTTATAGTGAGCAAGAGTTGGGAAAAAAAGCTGTTTCCTAACTGGCCAATAGAAGCCAATCCAATTCCTTTAGGCCAAGCTCTAAGCAGTATCAACCAACATCATATTCTGTCTGGGCAGCTCAAGTTAGTAGAAAGAGCATTGATGTGGGAATGAGATTGGACTGAGGAGTGCAAGTGAGGTTGGAAATCTCCAAGGCTAGCCCCCTCCATTTACAGATGAGACAGTTGAGGCCAGAAGAAGCTCAATGAGTGGCCCAGGCCACACAGGTTATGAGGAAGAGAGTTTGTCTTGGTGCCTGTCCTCTGAGTCCAAAGCCTGGGAGTGCCTGTCTCCGTTGCTACATGCTGCCCAGGTCAGAGGGCTGGGGATCAGATCCAGATTGACATCCTAGCCAGCTGCAGGACTTGCACGGGTTACTTCTGAGCTTTTGTAACATAGGAGCAGTACCTGTCTTGCTTCTGCCACAGGTCAGTGAGAAGGTGAATGTTAAACACTTTATGGCCACTGAGGGCTACATAAATGTGAACTATTGGGAGAGAGTTTTCTGGTGGTTTTATTGTAAATTAGGGAATTCCCATGAGGAAAATACCTCTCCTTTGGCACTGGTTTTGTGAGGTCTTGGGATGTTGCCTGGGCATCGAGTGGTTAATGGTTTGCTCAGGGTCAAAGTCAAGCCCAGATTGTGCCGACTCCCAGACTGTGCCACACTGCTTCCCTGTGAGCTATTTATCATTCCTCTGATCAAGTCTTACCATGTGAAGCTTGTATCTTGTCCTCTAGGTATTGGGTAGCCTGAAGAGTTTTGAGCAAGGGAGTCATATTTGTACATCATGCATAGTCAGACCAGCACATTATGACGATAACTCTGGCAGTTTTCTGGGCTGGCCCTGGCCAAGTTTGGACGCTAGTTTGGAATGACACATAAACAGAGATGTACTTAACAATAGCATAGGAAGGATATTCTGTTCAGCAAAGATACAGCTTTGGTTCAGTTGTATCCACCCTCCTGATTCCCATAAGAGGTGCATGTGGTCGGGTATAATGATTTTCATAGTAGCAGGGGCTTTTAAGCTGCTCATCCTGGTGTACTGGACTTTTTTATGCCTTAGGCAATCAGGAAGCTGTCAACAATTCAAGCTTTTAAATCTTTTGGCAATTAAGACTTTTTTTTTCCCAATGTGGGAGTTTTTTTTTTGTTTTTTTTTTGTTTTTTAATTTTTTTTTAAACCATTGTACTTCGGTGTATTGTCTCAAAGGTGGAAGATTGGTAAGAGTGGGCAATGGGGGTCAAGTGACTTGCCCAGGGTCACACAGCTGGGAAGTGGCTGAGGCCGGGTTTGAACCTAGGACCTCCTGTCTCTAGGCCTGACTCTCACTCCACTGAGCTACCCAGCTGCCCCCAATGTGGGAGTTTTAAAAAAATTATTTCTTAAACTTTGAGTTCCAAATTCAGTACCTCTTTCCCACTCTCTCTCCCAACCACTGAGAAGGCAATATGTTATCAGTTCTGAAATCATGAAAAATATTTCCGTATTAGCCATATTTCAGGGGGGAAAGGCAAGAAAAATAATGGAAGTGAGAAAATTATACTACAATTTGCTTTAGTTCTCTCTCTGGAGGTGGATAACATCTTTTCATCATGAGTACTTTGGAATTGTCTTAGATCATTTTATTGATCAGAGTAGCCAAGACTTTCACAGGTGATCATTCTTATAATTTTTCTGTTATCTGTGCATAATGGTCTCCCCATTCTTAATTGCCTTGCAGCAGTCCAGATTAGAGTCTTAGACTCCTCTACCTGTCAGTGGCCATTTTTTCCAAGAAGGGAAAATCCTCTTGCTCCTTGTTAACTAAGGGATCCAGGAGTTCCCAACTTCCTGAGCTAATAAGTCTGCTGCCTAAGCTTGTAACATCATTCTCAAGGTCATTGTTAGTCACTTAGGCTTGCCATTAACCCCTCACTGGATGTATTAAAGAGACAATTTAGGCTTCCGAAGTCAGAACAAAAGCTTTTAAAATGATTCAAGTGCCCCACTCCCTATTGCTGATATGGGAGGTTGAGGGACCAAGGAACTAACCAGAATTTGATACATATTTTAAAATGTTAAGTCTTTCATCACTGAGTCCCACACATGACCCACCAAAAGTGGCCCAAGATCCAAAAGATTGTGGAGAAGGATCTCAATATCCTCTCTCCTTTAAATACTTGCCCTCTTCAGCAATTCAAGTACTGTGCATTTGTTACATTTGCCCATAACCCCAATTCTAGGACATTCTTGGTCAGAAATCTTGGAGAAATTCAAGCATTGGCCTTTTCCCCTAGTGCCTTGTACTTAAAAGAGCCTTAAAAAAGTCCACTTAGCACAATTCTTTTTTTTTTTTGAAACCCTTATTTTCCGTCTTGGAGTCAATATTGACTCCAAGGCAGAAGAGTGGTAAGGGTAGGCAATGGGGGTGAAGTGACTTGCCAAGGGTCACAGGGCTGGGAAGTGTCTGAGGTCAGATTTGAACCTAGGACCTCGCGTCTCTAGCCTTGGCTGAATCCACTGAGCTACCCAGCTGCCCCTGGCACACACAATTCTTAATAGAAAAGTTCCTAATTTATTTAGCACAGTTCTTAAGACAATTCCCAAATTAACAGTGTTTAGGAAGGTACCAAACCTACCTAAACAGTGGGCCTAGAGAGTACAGTCATTTCCAGTTACAAAGTTATACAAGTTCAACAAACAATATTTTATAACATTGATCATATTTTACTGCCAGTCTAGTGTTTATAAGGGTGTGTCCCAAACTAAGCAATTGAAGCAATAAAAATTGCTTACAGACTTGGAAAATATTCACATCTATATCCATTTGCCAAAGCACATAGGTAGTTTCTTTTCATTTTTCTTATACTGGTAATCCACTTATTCTAGGACCATTAACAACCACCAACCCAGGAAGGCTAGCTATGGCTGTACTTTTATTCTCCTTGTCGACCTCCCTAAGTACCCAATGGGTTAATCCCATAGGGTCAACAGGGTCCCTTCCCTGTTCCACTGAGGAAACTAAGCACACCAGCAGCCCCAGGATACCCTAGGCTCCCATATCAAACCATATAATCATTCAGTATTACCTCTAATCTCATTGTTTATCCCTCATTTCATCCCGATCATTTCTATCCAGTCTCATCTACTATGCCAAATGGGCTAGATTAGGCCTGACTTAGGCCAGTTCAGTGGTTCAGGCTTGGGATTGGAACAAAATAAAACCATTTTAGACTATATGACAGTTTGCAAAAGGGAATTTACTTAACAGTAGCATGGATGTATTGCCAAGGAATCCAGCAAGGTTTCTCATTTCAGGTTGTGGGTGGTTTGTGGTTTGGGGCTGGTCAGGCACTAGATACTGGCCCGAGTAGTAGCACTGTGGTCCTGGTCACCATGTTATCTACGACCCCGTCTTACTGCACTGTTCACCTCGGTCTTTCTGCCCTCGTGTGTTCAATTCACCACTTCGATGCACATATTCACATAGCCAAGTAGTCTCAAGGTGGATGGTCCCTCCAGTAATGTAGATCCCAACTTTTCCATGCCTGCCTATACCATAGTAGCCTCATTCATGTCTTCTCACAGATTTGCCACTGTGAATACAATAAACTTGCTGGGAACTTTCATTGGCATTGGCTTAGTGAACTATTTGGATTGTCAGTGATTCTTTATTCTTACCACGACTAGCCCATCTTTTTCACTCATATTTTTATCTATTTTAATATAGTTATTATTGTATATTACACGATGTGATCAAGAGGGTGTGAACCAGAACAATGAAGCTAATTTTTCACTTCTGTGAAATCATTTTAAGAGTGATCTATGCAGATTTTGAACGTGCATAAAAAAGGATACGACAGGCTTTTATAGGCATTGTCATAATTCCTAGAGGAGTATAAAGGGTTTAGAATTCTATTGTTTTGGTTAGCTGAATGCAGTTTGACTGTATATAACTTTTGACTCAGTGGAGCAGGATCCCTCATTCTGTACTATCCTCTGGTGGGAAGTCTCCTAATGTGTTGAGATCATTCAGAATTTCTTGATGGATGTGGCTGCATAGAGAGCTCTCCAGCATTTTGCTGGTTGACTTGGTCAACAAAACAGGACAAGATGTATGTGATTACTAGGGTGTTTGCCAGTCTCATACAGGCAGACTTCAGGGAAAGGAGGGACACAGAATAGTCCAGAGTCTTCTCGAAGAAATCCACAACCATTGAAAAAAGAGATCAACCTAACAGTCCACACAGGTGAAAGCAAGGGTAAGAATACTAAATCTGTGGCATGCACTTAGCTAGTCCTTTGAATTAATTCACCAAATATGTGTATCTTGAAGAGACACTGTATATGGGGTAGGTCCTGGAAAAGTGCATAGTACTAAAATAGGAACATTCACTGGGGCTAATGAAATGAGTTCCCTTGAATTTGAGCTCAAAAATGAGAGAAAACTTAATCAGTTTCTCTTATTCATTTCAGTTCCTTCGTTTAGAAGCAAATATCTCTCCAAATGAGTGATTACATGGTACATTTAGAGAATGGGGGAAAAGGAAGAAATCTACATTTATGATGTAGGTACCTAAAAGAAACTTATTAAAAGATGTTCTTTACAGCCAGGTAGGGATCAGAGTAGGATACTATAGACCAGTAGCTTCAAATTCAAATAGAAACAGATCCCTACAAGTGGCATATTGACCTAGAAAACCACAAAATAACATTATCTATGTTTTATTGAACTTTTTTGTTTTTGTTAAACATTTCTGTATTACATTTTAATCTAATTGGGGCTTCACTTGGGAGTATTAGGGGCTGTATATCCTGCCCTTGACACCTCTAATAGACCTTGTAATACAGGATTGATGCAAGTTCTCTTGCATTTGCAAATTCACCTGAGGCAATCCTGGCAGTTTGGGGAAAGGAATGTTGACCCAGCAAGTCCCTGGTCTCATGACCAGACTGACCAGACCTTTGGAGCTGGCACTAAAAATTCCCCTGGAGAACCACCCTAGGGGTTTGGATTTCCTTGACCTGACCCAGACATCCAGCTAACACGCCCCCCCCCCCACTTCCCCTTGGGCCCTGGGAGGAGGGACTTGGTGGGAGGTGGAACAGTGGGAAAATTAGTTTACTTAGCCCAGGGCAGTGGAATTTATCCCTGGCTGAGGGGCTGGTTCCCTCAGACTGATCTTACCTTTCAAGACCCTCTGCCAGCACTGGCCAATCACCCATAGCAACAGCTTCTCCAGACCGTAACCCTCCTTCCTCAATCTACCCTTGTGTTTAAATAAACCCCTTGGCCTGATTCTGAGAGTTCAGTGATTCATTTATAACATCAACCAGGGCCAAGGGCTGAGAAGGAGGGTAGTTATCACTTGTTTCCAGAGGGGTTAGACCAGGCCTCCTTCCTATTTCAGGAAGTGAATCAGGTTCACTTCCTATTGGCTTCCAGTTGCTCACCAGCAGGAAGGGGCTCCTCACTCCTCACCTTAAAGGAGCCTACAGACAGTAGGGAGACTGACTGGTCATCTCCGTTCAGGACCTCACATCCCTGGCTGTCCTGGACCAACATATAGTGAAGTTGTTAGCTCCCTGGCCCAGTAGACTCATGGGTACCACCAGCTACCTTATTACCAGCCTGTCTAGCCCCCTATACAAGGGCCAGTGCTGGCAGAGGGCCTCAGAAGGTAAGATCAGGCTGAGGGAACCAGCCCCTCAGCCAGGGATAAATTCCACTGCCCTGATGTAGAGTGGTCTTATCACCTTGACAAATGAGGGTAATGATTTGGTTTAGGGGTGTCCCTGCTTGGGCTAAGTAAACTAATTTTCCCACATTCCACCTCCCACCAAGTACCTTCTCCTGGGGCCCAAGGGGGAATGGGGGTGGGCGGGGCGGCTAGCTGGATGTCTGGGTCAGGTCAAGGAAATCCAAACCCCTAGGGTGGTTCTCCAGGGGAATTTTTAGTGCCAGCTTCAAAGGTCTGGTCAGTCTGGTCATGAGACCAGGGACTTGCTGGGTCAACATTCCTTTCTCCTAACAGCCAGGATTGCCTCAGGTGAATTTGCAAATGCAAGAGAACTTGCAACCTTCAGTATGCATTCAAATTTCCTGTAGTTCAGGAATTGGTGTAGTAATGTGACAGCTCCTCCTTCCCAGCTTTCCTTTTTTGTATGAGAAAAATCCTATCCCAGATGCAGTAGAGATACCTTCTGCTTTTGGAGTGTTCCAGAATGGTGATGAACAGGAAGCCAGTACTATTACCCTCCCTGCCAGTTTGACACTTTGGGACCTTTGAGCATAGCAGCTACTTGAGGGTGATGAGAATGTGGGCATCGAGTTTCCTGGTATATACAAGGCTGGCTAACTGGGATGATGGAATCTTATCTATGATCCCATGTACTATGGGGCTGTTGGAGCCAGTGTTGTTACTGAGCAGAACACTACAAACACCAGACACTAGGAAAAGCATAGCGACTGAGTTTTGTTGACCTTCCCACAGTACTCTGTATGCAACAATTATGATAAACATGATAAAATGTTTACCCCCTCTCCGAATATGCTTGTATGTCATTTTTTCTTCCTTTTAGACATAGTGCAGAAATTTATTTTGCTTAATGGTCTGGGACAAGTTCTTTAATCTTCCTGGCCCCTAAAGTCTCTTTTAGCTCTAAATCTATGACTTTGATGATGTTATAGTCTTTTCCCTCCTCCCAAATCTTGTCTCTTCCTGGGAGCATTGGGAAGGACAAGGAATTCTTATGAGGGGCCAGGATAAAAAGGGTAGACCTAGAGACTGCTTTCAGAGGAACCAGAGGCAGAATATTTACCCGGAGCATTGAGAAACTTTTCTCCTGAAAACTAGATATGAGTTTAAATTACTGACCTTTTAGAGTTCCCACACATGAAGTACATAATTGTACAACATGAAAGTCATACAGTGTTGAAGCTTACTTTAGAAATGGAGCATAGGATTCAGAACAGTCAAGATTGCAAGTGCCTTAAATAGATGAAGGTCAATCCAAAAGGGCCAATGATGTTCATTCCTTTGATCATGATTCCACCCAACCTATGCCAGTATGCACAGCAAAGCCATGTCCTAGGAAAGAGGACACGCTCCATGAGGTTGTTGTGGGGTAGTTATTTGAGATCTTAATTTACATGAATGCTTATATAAAATTGGTGATTTAGTATCTGGAAAAAAATGGAGGTCCAATTTGATTATTAATGTCTCTTAAATCATAGGTCTTAGACATGGAAGGGATCTGTAAGATCATCTAATCTAATGCTTTCATTTTATAAGTGAGGAAACTGAACCTCAAAGAAGCAATTTGCCCAAAGTTCTAGAAGGAAATGGAAGGGCCAGACCTTGAAACTAGATTCCCTGATTCTTGGATTTCCATCCAATTAGCACTGAGAAAAGCCATGTTATGAGGGCAGCTAAGGCCTGCTCTCTACGCATTCTTGCCTGACAGCTTTGTGGGAAAGCCTAGAATTTAAATGCCACTACCTCTGAGGAACCTTACCTAATGAGCTTTTCCTCCTCATACCTTAGGTAGAACTCTGATTACACTTGTCTCATATTATTTTCTATTATAGTGTGTGTGTGGTATGAATGTTGTAGTATAGTGCCAAGGTCACTGGAGTATAAATTAAGAGACTGAGTAGGTTCTACTCCATTCTTTAACTTTACTTGCTGTCTAAGTCTTGGATAAGTTCTTAATCATTAGTTTTTCCATTTATAAAACAGCAATCATTATTCCTGCTTGTCTACCTTGTGAAATTTCTCTAAGGAATAAGAGAGTCAGTGGAAGAGAAAAGTGTTTTGAAAAACTGCACATTTTCCTAACATCTTCATTTAACAGATGAGGAAACTGAGGCCAGAGAGGTTAAGTCATGTGCCCAAAGTCACAGGGGGAAGTGTGGCAGAGTCTGAAAAAAGAAACAAAGATTCTGATTGATATCCAGCACAATTTCCACTATATCACAATGCAAGATATGATCATCATTAAAAAGGAGGGAAAGCCAATAATGTTTAGTTACAAGCACAGGCCAGTGTGACCAACCTTGTGGGCTTCCTTTTCTTAAAAACTTAGCCTATGCCTTCCAGGCAGTGAGCTCAGAAACTTTTTGATGAGGAATATAATAAAACACTTTATACTGAGAACTTAAAGGGACCTTAAGATGATTTAGCCCAACCCTTTCATGTTACAGATGAGGAAACTGAGGCCCACATAGGTTAAGTGATTTGCCCAAAGTCACAAGGTAGTAATTGATGAACTTGTTGTTCCTGTTATCATTGGTTGTTCTCACAGATCTCATGATAGCCATGCAGGCTTGCTTCTGTCACTGCTCCCTTCTAGGGCCCACAGCCTCACACCACAGGCACAGTTCTTGGGTACTGACTCAGATGAAAGGGAGGTTTGTTTACATGGAATAGATGGTACAGAAGCTGTGTGGGGCTAGGACAAAGAGCTGGTGACTGGCCTTTCTTACTATATGAACAAGTCAGGGGCAATTATAGTGATCCCAAGATTTGTAACTGGTAAAGAGATAAAGATACAAATATGTCCAGTTTCAGAGTCCTTGTCTAATCTGTGGCAGAAGTTCCTTTAGAGTAAAAAGTCTTGTTTCAGAAGGCTTGGTGTCTGTTTGCCTTCTTCTTCTTTTCATTTCCCAATGCGATCAACAATGCATTTCAAAAAGAGCTTCTGATTGCATTAGTGTGAGTGCTGTCTCTACTAGCACAGACTGTGACCCCTTCATGAATGACAGGTGAGAAAATCACCTGGTGGCCAAACGTCATGAATCTTTCTGCACTTGGGTCAGAATAACAGGCGTAGTAACTTTTCCAACTTAGATAGCCTCATGCTTTCCTGGAAGGGCCTTCAAAAGCAGAGGGCCATTGTTCCAGAATGAGACTTCAGAAGGACTTCTGGGAGATGATAAGGAATGTAAATAACAGAAAAACACTTAGGAGTGGCAGGCTAATTACTGTGGGATCTAGCTAATTAAAATAAGAAACTCTTAAGATGAATCTTTGGAGTTAACAGGGAATTGGGTTTTTGCACTTTTTAGGTGCGATCTACATTTGTACAGAGGATGTTTTCCCAGACAAGCGTTTGCAACAGCTTATAGCTCTACAGCATCAGCTGAGGACAGATGTTCCACAGGATGTCATCAAGAAAATTAAATTTGGCAATTCTATCTTCATTGAGCATGCAGCAGACATAGTGAGTATCCTGGCCCTGCCCTGTACCCCAACAAGATGGAGGGTTGGGGGTCTGATGAGCCTGGGTTTCTAGGTGAGTGGGAAAATTGAAATGCCATACCAAGGCTAGTTAGGGTGATCAATTTTACAGTAGAGAGCAGAGGTCAGCAAACTGTTACCTGCTTTTATATGGCTTATGAACTAAGAATGATTTTTTACATTTTTAATATACTCTTATTATATTTTAAAATGCAAAATTATCTTAGCTTGTGGCTTGTTCAGAAAGCAGGCAGAATTACAGCTGAGGCCCTTGGGCTGCATTTCTTAAATTATCTTCTCTCACCTAGGATCCATAATAGTCCTTACCTTTACCTGTGTATAACACTGTTCTTTTTCAGCCTCATTTAAACAGTGAGCAGTAAATATAGGGGCCTTTGGAGAATATATCAACTGGCAGAGCTCAGTGTATCTGAAGGCTTACAACAAGCTGCTTTGTAATGGGGCCTTTTTTTTTTTTTTTACTGGATTCATTATCTTAATTGTATCATAATAGCTGACATCATGGAGCACATACTTTGTATCACCTGCTGAGCCGAGTGCTTTACACAGCAATCCTGGGTGGTTGGTGATATTGTGGCACCCATTTTACAGATGAGGAAATGAGGCAGCGTTTAAGTGACCTGCCTAGGGTCACATAGCTAATAAGTGTCTGAGATCGCATTTGAACTCAGGGTTCCTGACTATGGGCCCAGTGTTCTGTCCCATGTATTGTCTGCCTCTCAGCTGATGGGTTTGTATTATTACAGCGTATATGTGTGGGTCTGTGTACATATATAGTTAAAAATTCCACTCCCTAAAGCAAGTTTTATAGACTGTATTACTCCTCATTGCATGTATGATGAGGTGTACAGAATTATCCTGAGAAGGTGCTTGTTGAGGGAAGAATTTGGTGTGAGAAAAGGAAGCTTGGTGGAGAAGTAGTCAAATTTCAGCATCAGGTGAGCTGTCTTCAGCTTATTGAATGGGTGAAAGCAGATGAGAGATTTAGTGCCATCACAGGAAACTCTCCCCGCCTGGCTTAGGTTGCTTGCACCATGCTAGATGGGAGAGCTAAGAGAGCTGAGCTTTAGCCCCGACACTGGCATCTGAAGTAAATTACTTTGCATCTCTGTGCCTTCGTTTTCCTTGGAAAAGGGGAGGCAATGGTCTGAATGGTCTCCAAGGTCCTTCTGTGGTTCTAGGGTGCCAAGTCTTGGGTTCTTGGATCCATCATGTCTGACTTTTAGATTAATAAGGAATTTTAAAGAGAGACAATGGCTGGCTGAGTCTGGGACAAACTTGGGTTTGTCTAATATGCACATAGTTTCTTTTCATCCCCAGCCCTGCTCACTGGTTGAATGGAATAAAGGATTTTAAAAGGTGTTCCTGTTGTAGGGATTTACCTAATTTAAAACTTATTTTCAATAAAAGATCATTTTAAAGAATAAAAGGTATAGAGCACATAAAATTTAATTTTAAAAAATTTACAGTAAAATACATTAACACACATAGCTCCAAAAGAAGTAATGTATCAGGATATTATACACAGAGGCATAGACCTTTCTATAGAATGCAGATTCAGTACATGGCAAAGCCACAGACTTCAATCCCGCAGTCAGCCCCACAAAGTCTCTAGGAGAATTGGGGAATTAAATGATGGGAAGGAGGGAACCAGCAGCATTCTCCTTTCAGAGCAGAGGCTGACATAGACAAAAGGCATTCAGGGGCACTGAGCAACTCCCCAGGTTTGTTGTGTCACTAAAAAGGACTCACAAAGGTCACGGTCCTGTGTGATCCTGACAAATGATACAAAGATTAGTAGCAAGTCCCACAGCAAGAAGAGCCATAATGAAACCTTGTTAAATGACCACCAGCTCTCAGGTAATTGCTCCAAGCCTTGACTACAGCCCTGTTGGCTGCGATGGGACGGTGTTCTCAGCAGCGAGTGGTTACAAAGGCAGCAGCTGTGCCCCTTGTGAGTCCTGGGAGTGTGGAAACTTCTGACAGATGGGATGGTCACTGTGGAAACATTTCACTGAAAGAGAAGACAACATCAAAGGCAATGGACTTTGTTCTATGTGTATGTGGCTCTAGGGTGTCTAAAAATTCCCCCAAACATGCCCCTACAAGCCTTCAGATGTGTATGGGGGAAAAAAAGAAGGCCATAGGAAGTGGTCTGAGATCAGCGGCCATTTGAGGAAATGAAGGCCCCAAAGCAAGCTGCTGCCAGAGTAGAGCCCACAATGTTGAATAGCCCCACTGAGAAGTCACCATATCTTAAATACTCTGTTACCTCATACCTGACATGCTATGGGGTTGTTACCCAGTTTGTGGATTGTCCCGAGTCTTTAGGCTTAACTGTCCTCACTTCTGTCTCTCACTTTCTTTTACTGTCTGGAGTATTACCAGGAGATGGATGGGTAAAAGTAAGGGAGTCTCAAATCATTTTGTTCCTGGTTGGTTGTTCTGACAGAAGGATGGGCTGGGTAAACCTGAAGCTGACACTGAAAATGAATTTAGGGATTAATGGCTGTATTCCTTTTCCCATACCAGGAAGGCTGCCCCCTATTTTCCAGGGAAAAGATCCTGCTCTTGTCTGTACTGACACATTTGCTAATGAAAGCACATTTCTGTAGAGCTTTATGGTTTCAGACCTGCAGTAAGTAGTTTAGTGCAAGCTGCCTCCAAGAGTGGCAACAGGTAGGTCTCAACAGGGAAAAAGTTTATTTCATACTGAAACTAATTTCATTCTGCTGTATTCCACAGCAGATGATGTACAGCTCAACTTCTTTCCCTTTTGCTGCTAATAGATCATTGTAGCCGCCCCTCAAAAACCCACTGTTAGCTTGGAGGTTCCCCTGCCATCAACAGAAATGGGCAGAACTTTGGTTTCCTCATCTATAAAATGAAGAGAGTGTGGCAGATAGCCTCAGAGATCCCTGGGCTAAGCAGAGACTTTTCTTTCAAGTCCACTCCAGCTCATTTAATATACAGGTTTGCTGTTTGTCTCTTGTTCTTGGTCTCACACATTCCTGCCGTGACAGGGCCAAGAGTGATAGTTTTTCCATTGATTCAAGCCTTCACCAATTCTCCAAGGGCCCTCTTTGACTCAGAAGACCTATGGCATTGTACCTGCCATAGAGATTCTGGGCTCAGTATATGCAGACCTTCACTGTGGGTCTCTGTTCCTTTCACTGAAATCCTGAAATAGGAGTAGTCACAAAGTACATTCCTCAGAGTTACTCTGAGTACACAAGTACTTCAAGCATATTTTTATCTTCTTTCTACATGTAAGTAAACAGAGAATTCATATGTATAATTTTGTGTTTTGTATATATTTATGGTTGTGCATGCAGGCTCCCCCTCTGTTAAGAGCTGTTCCACTTGACTTTATATTCCCAACATCTAGCACATAGTAGGTACTTAAGAAATGCTTTAGTGATTGAAAAAAACTGGTCCTGTGGGCCCCAACCTGCTCTTGCTACTGCTGCCATGCTTGCTGCTCTCCTTAATTGCTTAGCTGCAGAGCCAAATGGGGAGACCCTGAGCAAAAGTCCAAAGTCAATGACTGTTAAATTCATTGGAGAGGGCAGTGTGCTTGGCTGGCCTTGGGGCAGACACTGCAAGCTCTGGCCCCTTTAACCACACCCCACTGTCAGAAGCATGTGCGTAGTATGTGCACACATGCACCCCTCTGATACAATAAAGGGGCCTGGGAGGAGAGTCGACTCACATTAATGGAAGATTCTTCTAAACCACTACTGCTGCCATCATTTTCGACAAAAATAGGTTCTATTGGAGACACCCTGGAGATTTAAACAAAGAATTAGATTTAGTTAATGGGACTAGCAATCCAGACAGACACAACAGATAATTTGTCTACTCTTTAGTTTGCTTTTCACTGACTGCAGGCAGCTTGGCTTTATCTCAGACTATGAAAGCATCAAACAGAAAGCTCAAGGCATTCTGAGTAATGGGCACAGTAAACTATGCTGGGCCCTCCCTAGTATGGGCAGAATCCACTCTGAATGGCTGACAGGATTCTCCTCCAAAATAATGCAATCCATAGATTCAGGAGGATGAGGACAGTTCTGACCTTTTCTGTTAGCTGAATGGATATCACTGCTTTAAGGATGGTAGCAAAGATCTCTCCCCTAGGATGGGCCCTTCTTTCCCTGAGTCTACCCCCACCTAAGCTTAGCCCAGGGATAGTCACTACCAATATCCATTGTTGGGCTTTCTCTCAATGCCATTCCTGATCCCAGGAACCTCTAGGAAATCTGGCTTTGCTAAGGCCTGCAGCTAGAATAGAATCCCACCTAACAAATGCTCACCATGACCCTGGGCAAGTCTTAACCTCTCTGAGCCTTAGTTTTTCATCTACAAAATGGTGAGAACATCTACCAGAAAGGGTTATTGTAAGGATTACATGAAATAATGTGTGTTATGTTTGCAAAACACAGATACTATACAAAAGTTTCTACAGGTTGTTGTTTTTTTGTTTTTTGTTTTTTAAATCAGCATCATCATCGTCATCAGCTAGCAGGAGGCTCCTGGAGGGCAAACAGGCTTGACTAATGCAAAGCTCCACTTCAGAACAGGGGTTCTTAATCTGGGGTCTTTAAATTTATTTTAAAAATATTTTTATAACTATCTCAATGTGGTTGATTTCCTCTATAATCTTGTGTACTTTATACATTTTAAAATGTTGTTTCCGAGAAGGCGTTCATAGACTTCACCAGACATCCTGTGCAGTCCATGATGTAAAAAAGGCAAAGAACCTCTACCCAATAACAGAGTTGCCCAGTCCACTGAGAGGCAGTTACTTACCCAGTATCACATAGTGAGACCCATCCAATTCCAAAGCCTTCTCTCTATCCATGATGCCTGGTATCCTCATGGGCATTACCACCACATTTCCTTAAATTCCAGCCCCCTTCCCCACCCCTTTCTCCCTTGTCCCACAATGACCATGGCCATACATCAGTTGGGGAGACGAGAATTAAAGAGTGTACTCATCTGCCAGTTGAAGACTGTCCATAACCAACCCCAGCTGTTCTAGGGAGTGCCTGAGTGCAGGGGAAGATTATCATTCTCTGCGCCAGCTAGGAAGGTATTAATAACTAATTTCTTCTAGTCTTCTGCCACACCCAAACTCCCAGCTGCTGTAGAAAAACTGGAGGACTCTAGTTGGAATGGGGAGATTTGAGAATCTGACATAAAGGGTTACAAGATTTGAGTAGTTGTTCTAGGATCCCACATGAAGATTATTTTTCTTTTCTCCTTTTGTCTTAAGGATTTTAAATCTTATTTGGCCTAAAAAATGTTCTGCAGGGTCCTTCTCTGCACAGCAGCCACTGATAAGTAGCTTAAATCCTGTGTGACTGTGGTGACCTCAGGCATGTGTTAGGAATTCTTTTGGTATCACTAGACAGGGATCCCCCAGATGGGCTAATGAAAGTCAAACACCAGCTTCAGCTTGAACTTGTTCTGGGACACTGATCTGTCTAGAGGGGAACAGAGGAGGCATCTTCTCAGTGGATTACTGTTACACACTGGACCAGAAAACTGGGGCAAGAGAGGCCTCTCTTTATGATCCCTAATTCTATCTTCCTTCATAATGTCTAACTACAGAGAGATCTAATAGGATCTTCAGTTACCAAAGAAAGTTGCCTGTGGTGAATATGGGATGTCAGCTGATATTAGGCTTTCAATCTAGTGTGTAACTAAGGGCTGCTGGTTAAGACTGGATTAAGGGGCACAGTGCTTGTTCCCACTGCTCTCCCATTCTGGTTCCAGGACACGTTGTTTGAGTGCATTACTAAGAAGGCTCCCATCTTGCTATCTCGGGGAATGGTCCGCTTGATCATCATTGATTCCATTGCTGCTCTGTTTCGCAGCGAATTTGGCATCCAGCATTCCATTACAAAAGCCAAATATTTACAGACCCTCGGGGCAAAGTTGCACCAACTAAGCAGTGGATTCCAGAGCCCAGTATTGTGCATTAATCAGGTATGAACCTTCTTCACCTACACATATACTTGTGGAAAGATGTTGAGTATCTGTGAAAAGGGAAATATTTTTTGAAGAAAGGGTCACTGGGAAGTAGTAGTAGTATCATCTGGCCCCTTGGTTACATCAAAGAGAGTGCTATCAGATAGGCCTTAACAGGGGAATTGAATGTCATTCTGCTGTTTCCCACATATGATATCCAGATTAACTTTTCTCCTTTGCTGCCAAAAAGAACACTGTTCCTTGTCCCTCAAAAAAAAAAATTAGCAATTAAGAATGCTTCCTGCCATCATCATTCATACTGTCATCAGAACACAATTTTGTATTTTCCAGGTAACAGATAGAGTGGATGAGAGGGCCCCTGCTGGCACTAATCTGGAGTAAGTACCATCTTATAGTACTTATAATACTAGGTGTCAGACCTATTTTGATTAGTCACATTTCTGTGTGTTACAGTGGAGAGGGCTTCTTCCTCCATTAAGTTAGGTGTAGGGAATCATGGGATTGCCAAACTGAGTTAGCCCAGTTGAAGATACTAACAGATGGCTGCACTCAGCAGAAAAAGGAGAAAGTGAACTCAGATGGCAAATGTATTGGGGTATTTATAGTTTTCTGAAAAGATCAATGTGAACAAACCTAGCAGTGACCAACTTCCTCTCTTTGT
This sequence comes from Gracilinanus agilis, assembly GCF_016433145.1. Lineage (NCBI taxonomy): Eukaryota > Metazoa > Chordata > Mammalia > Didelphimorphia > Didelphidae > Gracilinanus > Gracilinanus agilis. Next base: position 421,752,337 of record NC_058131.1, on the reverse strand, counting down.
TCTTTAGCGTACTTGCAAGACTTTCTCCAGCCCTTGGAATAACCTGGTCCAATCAACTTTTAATGAGGCTAATGGTCAGTCGCTTGGCCTGTGAGCTTTCCAGAGATACACATGCTGCAGCTACTGGAACTGTTATTAGATCACTGAGTATTATTTTTGCACCTCATCTGCCCCAAGCCTGTTGTCACTACATAGTCAGTGCAGAGGGTGTAAAGGGAGCAGAGTGAGTTAATACTACAGTCACACCAATTTAGAATTGTGGGAGAAGAGATACCCTCTATGAAAATATTAATCTGTAGCTTTATAAATCTGTAAGTATAGATGTATGTGTGTGTATATATGCCTATTACTACTAAGCCCAGTTTTCAAATAAGTTAGTCCAGAGAATTACATTGATCCATTTTTATGGAATGTTTTTTACAAGCTAATCACATCTCTCAATGAGGATACCCTTGATATAAAGTAAAAGTGGGGCTCTGACCCTGGAAGGACTGAGAATTCACAATCAAGGCAGAAGCCACTTTTGTAGCCCCCACAGTTTATTATTATTAATTTTTAAATCCTTACTACCTTCTATCTCAGAATGGATACTAAGTATCAGTTCCAAGGCAGATGATTAGTAAGGGTTAGAAAATGGGGGTGAGTTGCCCAGGGTCACACAGCTAAGAAGTGTCTGAAGCCAGATTTGAAGTCAGCATTTCCTGGCTAGCTGTTCACTGAGCCCCTCCTACATAGCTTTAAACCAATCCTTAGTAATAAAAGAAGTGGCTCTGGTTGTCTATTTCTAAGGATAAAATAATTATTTCCCATTTTAAAAAGTTCACTTTCCAGACTGATTTCATGTCACTTCCCCATTCTACCTTCTAGCCAAAATGGCCCAATTGCTATCTCTCTGCCCTTCCTGCAAATATATTTCTTCCCTGGCTTTGGTGCCTTGGCCTAGGCCAGTGTTGGTGAAGACATGGCACGTGTGCAGAGCTGGCACTTGAGGAGCTGCTCCATTTCCCCTGTTCCCAAAGCCTGAGAACATTTTTTGCATGCCCCGCCCCTCTATCCAGCCTCCAAAGCAAGCACTTCCTCCCTCAGCTCTTTCTTGTTAGGGCTTGGGGGGGGGGGGGGGGGGGAAGCAGTGCCTCACAGACAGCTTGAATTTGCCCTCTGGCAACTGGAACTTGGAACCCGTTTGCCAGTGTTGGCCTAGGCTATCCCTAACCAGCTCCTCCTTCCTTATTAAATCCCTAACTCCCTTCAAAGCTCTGCTTAGGTGCCATTGCATGTAAATGAGGCTTTTCATGACCCTCCCCTCCATCCCTCATAATTTGTGTTTTCCCCCAATTCTCCCCAAAACTGGTTTGCATATATTGTATTATCCTGTACATGTTACAGTCCCTTTCCCCAACAATAAAATGTAAGCTCCTTAAGGACAGGCACTCTGGTTCTTTTATCTTTAGATCCCTGCCCATGTACCTTCCTACTGCAGGTGCTTAATAAAAGCTTGTTGGATTGAAGTTGAGGTGTGCTCTTCTGGCACCTACATTAAACCCTTACCATTTTGATGGAAAGTGAAATTGCCCCATCAGCCTCTCTCAAAACTCTTGCCTTTTTCTATTTTAAGATCAGTGACCATAGGAAGATGTATACGAACTAATAGAAAGCAAAGCTGAACAGGAAGACAATCTATATACAATGACAGAAATGCTGAAAATGAATAGACCAAAAAAAAATGTTGTGTATTATAAATGACTAAGCTTGGCCTAGGGAAAAGATGAGAAAATAGCTCCTTTTGGGGGTGGGGGCATGCTGTGGACATAGAACATTCAATCATGCATGACTTTTCATGACCCCATTTGGGGTTTTCTTGGCAAAGGATAAAAGCTTGCCATTTCCTTCTCCAGCTTATTTTACAAATGAGGAAACTGAGGTAAACGGGGTTAAGTGACTTGCCCAGGCTCACAGAGCTAGTGAGTGTTTGAAGTAAGATGAGTCTTCCTGACTCCAAGCCCTTTATCCACTGTGTCATCTAGGTAGTTTTGCTTAAATCTTACAAGTATTAGCTTGCTGGGTAGAGAAGCAAGAAGGAATATAGTCAGAAGTGAAGATGATATAAAGACAAAAGATATAAGAAAAAGTGTTTTTTTTTTAAAGGCGTCAACTGAGGCTTTAATTTCTATAATGCTTACATTAGCTGAAACAAATGGTCAGTAATTACCATTCTAATTGACACACCTTACTCTAGCCAAGATTAATTACTGAAAGTAGACAGATGTACATCAGTGTGAAACTTGGCTCTAAGAGAATCTCTAAGTGTCAGCAGCAGTTTCTCCCTGGAGCTCTTGGAGCTCTGCTTTTAAAATGGTTAAAACATGGGCATATTATCTCCCAGAAAAGATTAGGCAAATGTGCTGCAATTCCACTATAGCAACAAATCACTTCAAAGACCTCTTAATCTGATCTGTAGGTTCCCTTCTAGTATCAAGTACAAAAACAAATTTGGTTTGGCCAGCCTCTTCTCTAAAGTACACTGCTCGACATATGTCTCTTTCTCATAGCTAAGATTAAGAATTCGAGTATAATGGGGAAACTTTCTGGTCTTTTCATTCTTATATATCACGTAAAACAGAGCTGTGCCATTTCTAGCTCATTCACACATCAGCCATCAGCAATGACTTTACTCTCTCTCTCTCATCTGAGTTTTGCTTTCAATGGTCATTCCATCTTGACTTCTCACCTATATCAAGCTTCTCCAGGACATGTGTTGTCTAGCATTTTGAAAAAATGCTCAAAAATATTTTGTAAATGAAATGAGTCAATCTGCCATTGAGACACTGAAGAACACTTGATTCTGAGCTTGGAGAGTTTTTTAGTTCATCTCCTACCTGTCCTAGAGCTTCCCTAGTGTTGGGGGGCTCCAGCAGCCCAATCAGGATGGCAAACTGAACTCTGAGACTTTTTAATATTAAAATTACATTAGCTAGAAATTCTATAGTTGTAATTCACCATGTGATTTGGAAACGTGCTATAACCCCACAATTTATGGGAAATAAGACCAGTTAAATCAGTTTAGGACATAAGAGTCAACAATCAGTCTTCATCTCAAACTACAGACTTACAAAATGTAATTGTTGGGAATTTGGTAAAGAATTAAAAAAGGGGAGGAAAAGAGGGGGAGGGGGGAAGAGAGAGGGAGAGGGAGAGGGAGAGAGAGAGGGAGAGAGAGGAAGAGAGGGAGAGAGGGAGAGAGAGAGACAGAGACAGAGACAGAGACAGAGACAGAGACAGAGAGAGAGAGAACGAGAACAGCTTTTACAAAGTGAATACTTATAAGACTTTTTGGTGGGCTCCTCATTTTTTTTTCTAGTAGAACCTAAATATAAAACAATTAGTTCTGCTAAATCACTAGGATTTTTAGTATTAAAATTACAAAATTCCTTGTTCATTCCCTAGTTGTGATTTCATACCTTGTGACATTTTGTCAGCCTACAAAATTTAAAGGATGCAAAGTCAGTACTGGTATATGGTGTATTTTATGAGCATTTCAGGAAAAGCACAGTGAAATAACTATAGCCAATAAGTTCATTTTTGTAATTCAGGAGAAAAATGCCAGTGGATCCTCTATGCAAGAGAAACAGCACATTTAATAATAAGACCAAGGCACTTGAGATGCAGTACATGAATTTAATAGAAATGACACGAGCTTCTTGAAAACATGCAGTAAATCCCAGAATCAATGTAAACAACTCAACTTTGACACTACAATCAATGTGGTAACAGAATAGGTATGAAGTGAAAACCTTTATACTAAAATTAAGGAATGAAAAGGAGCTCTAGGACAGGTACACTATATTCTTGTATTCTCCATGTCCTCTATTAAGCAGTATGGGCTACAGAAGCTGTGATACAAGTGGAACAGATGTCCATCTCACTAATCTCACTGTCCCTAGAAACTCTTGCCCAATAGCTGACAGCTTGAAAACAGCTGAGGAGCAGCTGAGTTCAGTTCTCCTGACTCCAGAGTCTAGCGCTTCCTGTAAACATGTTTCTGGGTCCTAACCCCTAGTGCTTTCACTGAGCAAGTATCAGACATAGTTTCCCTTCAAAGGTACACTGCCATTTCAGTACAGAAGCAAACATTTTTTAAACTCATGATATGCACAATAAATATTTTGTAACATGTACTTCTATGAAACTATTCGTTGGGCAAAGCTAGTGTCTTTAAAAGGGAAACTGTGAAAGTGACTAGAGCATCATGAAGTCCAAAGTGCTATAAAAAGACCTCCCAAGATACAGTCCTCAGTTTTATCACCCTGAAAAGGCTTCAAATACAGGAACCATGCCAAAATTCTTATCCTATTCCAGAATATCAGCCTTTATTAACCATTTAAATCATCCTTGAAAACTTCTAAGGAATTAAAGTGGTATAGTTTCTGTGTATATCAGCCTAGCCTCTCCTCTACCCAAAAGACCTTTGTGATATAATTCAATTGCATGTATTTATTTTTAAAATCACTTTAGCTCTGTGTGACTTTAAAAAAAAATCCAATCAATGTAAACTTCTTGGAAATATTAAGTGCAGAGACTTATAATCATCTCAGAAATTATTTTTCAAGGAGGTTCATGTCTAAAAAAGCAATCTCTATAGGAATTATATATAAAATTATATATAAACCTTCAAAAATCTATTCTACAGATTCTAGATTTCAAGTGGCCAATCATGGTTTCCTAGCAATATCTGTGCTCCCTTTCATGAATAAACATAATAATTACATATCAAATATAAAACTCTTAGCAGCACTCACACCAAAGAGTTACCAAAAACACATCCAAACTGCATCTGACCCTATCATATATTGTAAACATACAGAAGAACAAGTATTGACAGACATTTTCAACAGACACTCAAGATAACTAAATGTTCGAAACCTACTGCTTAGTAGATTATGTAAACCCATTAAGTCACCTTACTCATCAACCTAGAAATAATGCTGTTTTGTGATTTTTCATTGACTTTTCAAAGTGAAGAAGAGAGGGGAATAATTGCACAATATGAAGATGGCTTACGTTAAGCCCTATTCATTATCTCATTAGAAACAGTAACAAATTCCCAGGAAGTTCATCCTTCCTAGAGCAAATGGATTAATCTTTCCTGAAGAATTCACTGGAGAGCACTTAGCTATGACAGCATAGTACCAGTCCACTGTAACTTCACCTCTAATATTTCTCACTGACTTTGTGTTCACTATCATCTTGCACAGCTTGCATGTAAGATACTTAAGTGCAAAGACATGTAGAAAGATGTGCAAAATCCCTTTCTGACCAATGCTGGTGGTAAAATCTTTCTTGGCCAAAAGTCAGCAAGAAATTAATGGGAGTGGGCAGCTGGGTAGCTCAGTGTATTGAGAGCCAGGCCTAGAGACGGGAGGTCCTAGGTTCAAATCTGGCCTCAGACACTTCCCAGCTGTGTGACCCTGGGCAAGTCACTTGACCCCCATTGCCTATCCTTACCACTCTTCTGCCTTGGAGCCAGTACACAGTATTGACTCCATGACAGGAGGTAAGGGTTTAAAAAAAAAATTAAATTAAATAAAAATTAAAAAAATTTATGAGAGTGAATCTAAGATGACATCTAGCTGGATGTTTAAAAAAAAAAAGCAATTTCATTTCAGACAGTCCATTAAAATGGCAACACATGTGGTTTATTTGCATTGTTATGAAATTTTAAGGGCCAGGCGTTCAAGCAGAATTTTCCAAGTTAAATTGTCATCTTGAAATGCAGCCAAGAAGAATACAAAGTTCTTAAAAGGGAAATTGGTTTCAGCCCAGTTTCACTAGCAGAGTTTTTCTAATTCATAAGTCAAGACTTATGATATCTACTTCTATAACTTACAATCAGTAAGTTACTGAAAAATGAAAGTCATAACTATTTATCTGCAGAGAAGCCAAGACTGGCCTAAAACTGGATTCTTTTAGGTCTAACAACTGAAATTCTACTTTCAAGTCTTTGTTTCATCCACTGTAATTACACCATGGTTTTGTCTTTAGTTTATTGTCTGCATTTCATGTACAATGCCATCAGCTTTGATTAGGGAAAGGATTTTATCAGTTTAAGAAGCTCCTAAAAAAGAACTCTTTAACTTGTTCTACTGATACAAATTGTACCCTTCTTGCTGCAATTTATTCCTGGGGAACAGACAAGTTAAGCCACATATCTAGGGTCATATAGTTATGGATCAGAGGCAGCATTTGAAACCAGGTCTTTCTAACTCCCAAGCTTAGTTCTCTCTCCACTGTGCCATGCTGCCTGTCACTTTCTCACATGTAATAAAACATATATTTCATGTATCAAATTTAGAAACAGCACACCTGGTGCCAGTCTACTAAAAAAAGAGATTTTTAGAGCCACGAAACCAAAACAGCTGTCCCAAGGCTATTTCTGTTATCATCTTACAAGTTGATAAAAAATTTTATCAAATTTTAAAGGCAAAATAAATACACAATATATTTCTAGTTCTATGGGAGCCTGTAAGCAGAAAAGCCATCAAAAAGTGCACTTTGGGGGCTATGTCTCTAGCTCTGTGGAGTATCATTGCTCAGCATATAATCAATTGTCTCATCCTCTAGGAAGAAAGGAAGGAGTAGGCCATATAGTACACTAAAAAAATAATGATCAAATAACGTTAGTGGTCAGGGAACACAAAGTCTTCAATAAGAGGTATAATGGACATTTTGATAATGAAAATCTATACATGTAACTGAAAAAATACATACCCCATGCAGATATATAATTTTTGCATTCTATTATATTAATAACTATACAAAGGCTTTTAACAAATTAAAAATTGCTACAAAGGAATCCCCAAAAGTTTATTCTCTTTAACTTCACCAATAAAGTACACTACACTGAGAAACTAAACTTAGCAGCATTATCCATAGTTATAAAATGTCTACATTAGACAATTAAGCATATGTCCAAATTTTCTACAGATACTAAAGGCGTATCTTATAGAAATAATTAAGTGCATTTCATATACAGATAACTGCATTATTGCATTACACATCTATATCTCATAATAAAAACGGTCTTTTCTTTTTTTGCCTGCTCACAAGCAGAAACTAGATTTGTTTTTCCCTAACATAAAGTGTAATTCTAATCCTAGTGTGAGCACATTAGTAAATTCTTCTTTTCCTTTTTGTTTCACGATGCTCAATCACTAATGACAGCATGCAGACTGTTACATACTCTCCAAGTTCTACAGAACTTCTTAAGAGCAATCTAAAAATCAGCCCTCTCATGAGGCAATCCAGGTGAGTCCTCTCTACTTAGTTTATAGTGAAGCCTAAAGGAAGACCACAGACTATCACTTGTACACCTTCTCTTGGGGAAAGCACTAACCAAGACTGACACAGGAAAGAGCAACTCTCTAAACTCTCTGTGAAGTATCATGTTCCAATATAGATTCAATTACTTGTCTCATGGCAAGTCCCTAAAGAGCCTATTAAAACGCTTTGCTCTCTCCTCTTTCTTTCTCTTTACCTTCTGCCTTAGCATCAATTCTAAGACAAAAGAGCAGTAAGGACTAGGCATTCAGGGTTAAGCAACTTATCCAAGGTCACATAGCTAGGAAGTGTCAAGAGTCCAGATTTGAAGCCAGGTCCTCTCAACTCCAAGTCCAACACTCTATTTATTGTGCTCTCCAGCTGCCCCCAAAACCCCATACTTTCAACATCTACTTGGGAAGTCATACATGAATGTGATAGCATTAAATGGGCCATCAGCAGCAGAGGATCCTCCTAGTCATAGTGAGTTGAACCTGCCTACACTCTGCCATAGTGAAGATCTAATGAGTTACTTCTGATGTTTCAGTCCTGGGAATCTAGAGACTATCATGTATTTATGTTGAATAGTTAATAACTATACAAAGGCTACTCTAGCTCAAAGTGTTCCTCTAGCTCATGGCTACTGGGATAGCAAAACCTACTGGTAACAAGGCTAAGTATAAGCAAAGAAGATAGCAGTGACCTATAGACTCCTTAAAAGAAGGAGAAAGTCACTACATTTTAAGTCATTTTGGAGAAATATAAAAAAATCAGAGTCCTTTGCCATGGAACCTCTCATTTACGTGTTCCTAACAAGAGGGATGAGGAACCAAGGCTTTGAGAGTCTCAGTGCTTCTTTAATAGCTAGCTTCAGTCCCAGCACCTCAATGGGCTAAGTCAGTGTGACTGGCACTCAGAACTCTCGATTCTGTCAGACATTTATTTCGTTCCTGCATGAAAATAAAATAGGAAAAAGTTATATTTTATGTAGAATTCAAATGATTCAAGTAAATAAAATGTTTCAAGTGACCTTAAAATACTAATAATATTAATATAAATCTAAAATTATGAATGTCTATATTCAATTTACATATGCAAATACTTAAGTCTTGATGTCGTGTTAAGAGGCATCAATTACTACCAGGAAAAACAAACCAAAAAAAATCTCACTGTTTTATATTTTCCCTTCTATTAAAGCAAGCTTTTAAAAGGCCCTTAACATGCTCTAGACAACTCTCAAAATCTAAGTCCAAAAACTGTGATTTTAATTGAATGTGAAGACCTGTGGTTGTGAAATATGCCTCTCACTTGTTCACTTTCGTTTCAATTTTAAGGTTAATGGGGGCTGTCATTCTTATGAGGAACGGCAAAATCAATGCACCAATATACTTATAGGGCTTATTGCCATAAACGGTAAGGGCTGGGGGGATAGACTTAATATTTTATCATTTAGTTCTTGTGTGGGCAGCCTATTTTCTCAGGAAGAAAGTCAGTGATTCAGTAGGGAGAGTAATCAAATGAGCTCTATATATAAGGGCAAATTCAAACTATAATTTATTATCTGGATCATGATTGGCTTTAACTTCAGATATTTGGGCAAAATTCCTAATTCAAAGACTCCCTTGTCACTCACAGGAAACCAGAAATTAGGCCTTTATCAATTCTATGGCATCTTAAAAGCAACATACAGCTATGATGACATTATGATACAAATTCAGACTACAAAACAAATATTTCAAAGAAATGAGAGTGGGGAGAAAGATACATGGTGCATACACTAAGACAGGAAACTGAAATAAACACAATGCAGAGTATTTGTGGGAGACTTAGGCAATTAATCAAGTGTTAAATTTCCAAAAAAATTATTAGTCTATTAGTCAAAAGTTACCATGTTAGTAAACTGTTGAACATTTAAGAACTTAACTGGACAATACATATGTTAATCATCTTTTTAAATACATGGTTATGAGTAGGGAAAATAAATATAGTTTAATTATATTACTTAAAATTTTAGCATTTTCTCATTAATATAGTGAGTTTTTAAAAACAATAAAATGTAATAATCAAACCTTATTAACTATTTTACTAATTTGCTTAAGAATTAAGGTTTTTTAAAAAGTGTTTTCTATAACATTCTACTATAAAATTTATTTCAAAGGTGTGCTGATCCTTTCATTAAATCCCTAGTTAAGTATTTGGGGACCAGATTTTGTTGATGGTATTTATGCATTTAAGAATATTATTTTAAGGCTTCTTACTTGAAAGTGATCTTCAGCAGCCTTGCCACCCATATTAAGAACATTCAGAGAACTGGCACGCTTCATGCTGCAACCAGGACACCAAACATGCAAGGATAAAGCAATCAGAACAATGGAAAAGTCTAAGTCCTTCAAACACAATCAAAACATGGTCACAGCATAGGGTTTTAAGTGTTATCAGCAACACTTGAAATTAAAAAAAGATATCTTGGGGAAAAAAATTTGAGGATTTTTTTTGTTACTTAGGCACAATTTTTTTAATGATCTGATAAAAACTAATAGAAGGCAGAGAATTACATTAAGTTGGATAGTGGATTTACATTTAATATTAATGGCCTAATAAAAATTAGTTTACTAGTTATTTTATTTATGTCATGTATCCTTCAAAATGATTACCTTAGGAAAGTAGGCCATAATGGATCAAAACCTATTTTCTGGGAATAACTTTGCAAAAAATATATTTACCAATCAGCTTTTAACAACTGTTTTAAGCCATATCATTTCATATGATATTTTTATGCTACTCTTATTTTTGTCTCTCAAATTCACCTAAGATAGCTTGTTTCTGAAAAGATTTTTATGAAATATCTGCTTAGTGCTTCATTTCATTCTTATTTATGGGATAAGCCATTCTATTTTTATATATTTATACCTGTTTTAGGAAAATCAGGAACAATTCATATAGTGACTATGAAAAATAAATTCCAAATTTTTCCAACTAAGAATTCAAAGGTCATTATTCAAAATACTTTAAACCAGTGATGGACAAACTTTTTAAAGAGGGGGCCAAAGGAAAGGAAATGCTCATCTGTCAGTCTGTTTCTAAGGCAACTCTTTCGAAGTTTCACTGTATTGTATCCTACTCATTGTATTCATCAGATTAGGAATAGTGTCCCACAGCCAGATAGAACATTTCAGTGGTCCACATCTGGCCCGCAGGCTGTAGTTTGCTCATCACTGCTTTAATCCAAAATATATGCTGTGTTACATATACTACTCAGCATCATTTTCTTAGGGAGTTGGGAAAAAATAATCCTTAAGTCACTCTGAAATTATATTACTGCTCTTAATGTTCTCTCCAATATAAAATAATCTCTGTGGCTTTATAATTGTTGTAAATAAGTATCTGTTTAAATATAGCTCTTCTGGGGTCATCTTTAACGCTTTTAAAGCAATACCTTATATTTATTTTGTTAATCCCTAAGAATCCACCTATTTCAGTCTAAAATAGTCAGTTTTAAGTATTAAGTGTTTGAAAGTGGGATCTTAAATTATTACGTTATCAGTAGTATTATTTTAAATTTAATTAGTTTAAGTCAGTAGTTTTGAGACATACACACACATTTTGGCAAGTTAGCAACAACCAAAGTGACAAGTCAAGCACAATGACACAACTCTCAGTGTTATGTTTTTTAAAAATACATTCAAAAGCCATGAGAAAGTTCATTAACAGAAAAGATAAACAGACCCAATATATAAAATACTTTCTCCATTTCCCTCCCCCACAAAAAAGTCAAAAGACTCAGTGCAAAATATTTCAAGTTTTAAACAGTCTTTAATTCCTAATGTTTTGGAGCAGAGCTTCCAATATCAGAAGCAAATCATGCTTAGTTTACCTCAAAATTATATCACTAACCAAATAGTTCTGAGGGAAGGTAGAGGTATAGAAAAAAGCACAATCTGAGTAGCCATCAACAAGTTCCCTCTCAATAAAATGAATGGAGCAACTAGACTAGGCAATGTCTAAAATGCCTTACAGGTCTAATGGCATGTGATTCAAAGTTCATATATTCTCTTCTACATAGGTTGTTTATAACTCTTCCTAATCAAATTGAAGCTATATGTTTTTTTAAACAATTAGGAAGCACAAAGAATGTGTTCTATAAAAAATAAGAGAAATGGAAGGGAATATACAAGATTTATCGAATTCAGTGTCAAATATGTCCTTTTTTTGACCACACCAGCAAGCACTATTCAGATTTAATGGTTCAAAGACTAAAATGTCTACAAATCAAAAATAAAGTTTAAGTTTTTTAAAAATTCAGCCTTCAGTGACTTGTATGTGAAGCTATTGAAGTAGTTTAGAAAAAAAAATCTAAATTCAAGGAAATTTTAATAATAATGTCAGTAAATAAAATTTTATGCATACATTGCATATATAGTCAAGTTTACAAAATTTCTGCACTGCACACCAAATTACAATGATGGAAGGGAAACTACAGCTACACTACAGCTATACCTGTTATGTTTCTGTTAATTATGGATGCAGTAAACATATAAAGAACATATGCTATGTGAAACTGGCTTCTAAATATGAAAAGTCTGCCATTTAACACAAGAATTTTCATTAATTTACTCTAACACCTCATCATGACGTGGAAGGTAGCACAAACTTTAGCAGATGCTGTCAAGCTGGAAAGGCATATGAACTGTGATGATCAGTTGAGTTAAGCTCTGAGAAGCTCATCAACAGATTAGCCATAGAGTGATGAATTTCTTTTTTAGCTACTATTGTTATCAGAGACTACCTACTAAGTTATATGGGATTGCATTCTATATTCATGGAGAATATACCTAGGAAAGCAGAGATACTTGCACAAGAAACTATACAGTGAACATTTAAAATACCAAATTCAGCAATTTGATTTTTAAAAAATCATTTAAATCAAAACATTTACAATCCTGAAATAACTTGATCTGGTGATTGCCTAAAGAAGAGGACACAAAAAGAAGTTTTCATGCTCTCTGGCCAATGGAAGATAAAATATTTTAATACCTTTTATAGTGCAGTGGGAAACATCTATATCAGTTTCAGGATAAACATTAATTTACAAAAAGGTTGATATTAAAATGTCACTTGAACTCTAAATGTCTACAGACATTTAGAAATAACTTATTTGATTTTAAACACCACAGTTCTTTGACTTATAACCTTAAAATACAGATGCCAAATTCAGAAAGAATGCATGCAAAATTAGAGAAAAAGAGTCACAAATCCAGATGTGGCCTTCACCAAAACGTAGAAAATTTTGAAAACAAAAATACTTTTCATTTCCTTTCTTTCTACCTTAAGATGTTTACAGAGCTCATACCATGATGTCTAAAGAGTACTTTGGATAGCTTTGCAAAGCAGAATGGATAGCCACTAAGACTGAATTAAGGCTCTGATCACTGCCCTATATAAAAACTTTTCTAGTGAGGAAAGAGAGAAAGAAAAGAAAAATGACAAAACACAAGTTTTAGGAACCATTTGAAGTTTGACCCCTAAGCAGAAAGTATTCTGAAGGCAAACAGGGTTCATAAACAAATTTTCCAGAAGCATCATTTCCCCTCCTGGTGAAATTATGTGCTCCAGAGTATATTCCTAACCAACCAGATGAAAGCGTCCCCAAGCCCATTAAGGCACATAAAAGCAAGCCACCATGGTTATTTAATATTGTAGTTGTCTCAACAAATATCACACGAATGCCTAATTTTTATATATGTGTGTGTGTGTATATGTATGTATATATATATGTATATATGTATATATACATATATATATATATATCCTCAGAAATAGAACCTAAAAAGCAGATTTACAGAGTCTTCCATATTGATAGAATGAAAACTGGCATATTAACTATATTCATTTTAAATTCACTTCTGAAAATCTAGAACTATAAGCCAATAAGAGAAATCAGGATGAAAATTATTATTTTATTTTCTAAACAACAAATTACTCAACCAGAGTGAATTATAATAATAATCCTTTACTGACTTATTTGTGCTTAACCAAAAGAAAATCTCTTAGCCTAAGATGAGAATTCCTTTTCATTCCATAGAAAACAATATAAAAATATCGTTAATCATCATAGATTATAAAACTATAAAGTATAATCAATAGAATTGTAAAAATAATGATCAATGAATTGATTATTGATTATAAACTGATTTGATACTCTGCTTGTTGTACTTACAAAGAATCTTCAGTTTATATAATTGAAGTAGAGTTCATAAGTGAACTTCTCTTCAGGGCCAGGTGCAAGGACACTAAGGAGACTTTTGTTATATAAAAATAAACTATTTATTGAGAAAATAAGGATAAAAAAGGATTTCTAACTCTAAGGGATTCTAGCTCCACCCTAATAAAACTCCCTGGTTCTGCAAGGAACCACTTCTCCTGTTTCCACAGGCTACACTGATCCTTCCTGATCTAACCCAAATTTTCCCTATTCTACAATAAAATACTATTATCCTTTATACGAAGTTGTAAAAATAACAAAGACCAGCTGGCTGAGCCTCAGCAAGAACCAAGTTAGGACTCTGAGCTTTAGAGGACTCAAGAGTCCAAACTAAAGACCAGGTCTTTCTTTGGTCTTCTCAGATATAAAAACAATTTATAAAAGAGCAATAGACAGTCACTAGTGTTTCCCAAGTTGGAAAAGGAAATCACTTAGCTCCTTCAGGTTTTTTCCTCCTTTCCTTCTACCTCAGACAGTGAGGAAAGAAAGAAAAGAAGATGTCACCTCCTTCCAGCACTCTGAGAGTGTAACTGTCACTCAGACTAACTGCCATGTCCAAAGAGAGTAACTGCCATAGAAAAACCATTAAACTGTCAACATTTGAAACTGACATTGTCTCAGATTTTTTTAAAACTCCAATTCTTTCTCAAGACAGCTTCTCTACTTCTTATCTCTAAACTAATATAACAAGACTTAATTTCTAATATCATCCTTATAATTCCAACCTCCCCCCCCCCCAAGCATATGGTAAATAGAGCTTCCATGAAAAATGGAGCTTCAGAAAACAGGATAGGTTACAGTAGGCATGTTTTACAATTTATCAATTACAAAGCAGATAGGTAAAAAGATGCCAACTCTGGAAACATCACATAAAAAGCAAATTTCACTGCTAAAAAGCATAGTATAGTAAGACTACCAATGGATGAAAATGAATTTTGTCACTCAAACATTTTTATGCCTTTGTTCTTCAAACTGAGTGTAACCTCTAAGATGCAGATTTCTCAGGAATAACATTAGTCATGCATTTGAAGCAAATATCTGTGGGTTTTAGAATCCCTAATTAAAATTTTCCACCATGCCACCCCCCCAGTCAAAGCCTAAATGCTCTCTTCTACCACCATCCCTTCCTTTTAGAATCCATCTTATGTGTGCTATTATTTGTTAAAGTGGAAGTTCAATTATTTGCCATGTGGCAGTAGTTAGCTATGCAACAGCTTTAATGTATTTGGGGGAAATACAGTATTATCAAAATTATGCTAATGTTCAAAAAGAAATGTTTCTTAAATAAGCTAGTTCAATATTAAACTTAATATTAATTGACATTTCACTGCTAAAAGCTAAAGGGCATCAGTCTTACTTTAAAAGTTTAACTTATATGGCCAAAAACCATTTTTCTATGATACATGTCCAAAAGCTTGTTCTCTCTAAACTGTCTAAGTGGGCAACTCAATCTAATAGTATTTCTCGATCTACACAGGGATAGGTGATGTTAAAACTACCAAACCTTAAAATTAATAAAGAAACACAATTAAAATGGAATGTTTTTCAGAAGTTTATGTGTGAGAAAGTTTGTAGCTACCAAAAAAAATTACCTTGGCCACTATTTAGTTTACAAAATGGATAAAAGGGGGCAAGTATCAGCATAGCTAGGAAAATATAATTACCCAGGATTCTTTGGTTCACTGTCTCGTGAACTTCCTCCCTTCAGCTTTCTAACCAGCTTCTCACTGCTGCGTCTAATTGAAGCCCGAAGTTTGCTAAAGGAACCACTGCGTTTTAAAGATCCAGTGCCATCCTGAAAAAGACGTGAACAAATGTGAAGCTGCCATGGGTTCTACCTTTCCAAGCCTCCCACAGCTAAATCTGAATGAAAATATTTCACTCCACTATTGAGTTGTTCTCAGGTGACTTGCTGGTAATAGTTACTACTAATAATACTACTATTATCAGTTTTCTGAATGATATAGTTCATCTACAAATAGATTTTGACACCTGACAAATCTAACTATTTTAGTGACTAAAGGTAATCCATGATCCTGAAAACACTGTAACACAAAAAGCTCATTCACACCAAAATAATGACACCTAAAGAGAAAAATTAAAGACATTTCTGTATTGAGACAGAAAGGACAATACATAAAAATTATAAAAGAAATAAGGAAGCTTCTAGGAATACCATCAAAACAAAATTCCACTTTAATTAAAATGTAATTACTAGGTCCAGCAAACAATGTAACACCTAAGACATTTAGGCCTGGTATAGTCAAATTACTTCTAATACTTGAATCCAAATACAATACTTATCTCATGTATACTATTCATTTAGTGAACCTTACAGGATGATTTTGTTTAATATAGATTATGAATGCTGTTGGCCCTGAAAAAACCTCATTCTGGATATGAACAGTAAGTTAGCTTTCACATATAAATATGGAAAGATCAAATCTGAGTTGAGCTTTAAAAATCACAATTTAGACATTTTTGTGTAATTAAGCTTGCATTATCTTCTACCTTTTGGTTATAGAAATCAAAACCACATGTCAAAGACTAGATTTTTATTCACAAAATCAATCATTTAGTAAGTTTTAGCAGTAACTATCTGCTACTTCTAGAAGCCGTACAGTTTTGCGTGAAAGGAAGAAAGAGAAGCAGACAGACACCAAGACGCAGGTCAGTTGGAGTGAGTTTATTAGAAGTTAGAAAGACAGAGATACACAAATCACTGAACACTTAAAGATTAGTAGAGAAAAGCATATTTGCCAAAATTTCACACAAAGACTAAACAGCAATTCTACTTTAGAATAATCATAAGTGAAGACATCCAGAGTTCCATATTGATGTTAACCAAGTTATAGGTCTCTAAATACAATTTAAAGCACTTGGAGCACATGCCTTACTTTTACAGTTTAGTAATTCTCAAAAGGTCACCATCATGCCATTTGAATAATACTTTGTGTGATACTTTTAACTACCTTTTTTTCATAGTGAACAGCTAGTCGTTCTTACTTTTTTTTAACTCATGTTACACAGTAAATGGTTTTATTAACACATTTTGTAGTACTAAATACCTATCTGGCAAAGCTACACATGTACAGAAATAAACCTCCAAAGAGAACAACAGCACTGAAAGGAAGGGCCAGTATACACAGAAGTGTAGCTCTGACAAGTCATAGAGGTTTGCTAAAAGCACAGCAGTCAGTACTGGAGAGAGAAGTTAAAGCTTGACGATGGAGCACGCCCGTCATGCAGGAGACAGTATAAGAATCACAAAAGGCATCTAGGCCTGTTAGACAGAAATGAAGAAAGAAAATCTGAATGAAACTGTTTTTAAATTTTGTTTTCAATAGTTTTTTACTTTAAAAATAGCTTTGTTTACAGTATTTCTAGGTCACAAAATCTTTCATTCTTTTTTAAAAAAAGAAAAGGTATTTGGAATTATCTCTGCCTATGTTTTAATATTAAACAGGCATTCTGGGCATGCTTGTTTATAATTTTAATTAGTTAACACCTAGCAGCAAAATAAAAGTAAACAGTTTTAGTGTGTTAGAAAATTTTCTTAAAATAAAATTCTACAAATGATCATACTTAAGAGTGATTCTACAAATGAAAAAATCCTATGATTAAAGAAAATCTAAAAACATGAAAGGTGCATTCATTTAAATTTTAACTTTTGTCAGAAATATTTTCTTAGGCTATTCATTACAGGGGAGAGTTTCTGTATGTAGTTTCTGTTAACAAAAAAAAACATTTACAATCTTTAATAACAGGCAAAATGACATCTCCAAGAACCAAAGTTCCACTGATCTGAAATATCTAAGGTACATTTGAAAAGATGAACATACAACTGATAAAATAAAATGAGCTATAAAATTAGAATTTCCAAAGGAAGAAATGTGACATTGGTCTCTATAATGGAAGCAAGACAGTCTAGGGCAAAAAGCCCTAGACAGTCAAGAGACCTGAATTCATTTGCTAGCTCTGACTCACCATGGAACGTTGAGCAAGTCATTTAACCAGCCCGAGCTTCATTTTCCTCATCTTTAAAATGGAAAAATAAAACTTGTTACCAATTCCCCAAGGATGTTGGGAGGACAAGATAACATAAGTAAAGCTCTTGCTGATTTTCAGGAAAAAAGTTCTACTATAATTTAAAAGTATTACATAAACAATATTAAATCTAATTCAGTCACCTTTTTAAAGAGCTGAACCCTGAAATAGTTCTGTTTCTAACATTTCAGAATAGGATATTCAACAGGATATGTGAAGTGAATTTTCCTCCTGAAAAAACATTCCATTTGGGAAAAGAAACCTGGCTATTTAAAGAGTGCCAACCTGAAAGGCTCTAGTAATGTTGGATGAAGTGTCCTATAATTTTCTAATAAACTAACAAGATCCTACCCTTTAATGAAGTTGTTGCCATTTATATTTGGAGATTATCTAAGGCTAATGGTAAGATATATGAGAAAGTTTATCTAATATTTCGTTGCCTAAAAATGTCTATTTATTGGCACTTTATTTACAACATAATTAAAACTGATGTCCTGAAGAGCCTTTGGAAAGCACTTTACAAACTGAAAATACTACAGAAATGTGAACTATTATTACAACTCAAATATATGTTAAATAACACCTATATAAAAACATTATATACATATGTTTACGTACATATGTATATAAAGTTATGTTCCATACATTTGTCATTAAGTAGGTCATTGTCAATGAACATTAAATAATTACAATCAAAAACCATGAATTTTTGATAAAAATATCTGGAAATGTCTCTTGTCTATCTAGAAAACTAATAGATTATAAATAAATAAAAATGAATCTATCTAGAAAACCAATATAAATAAGGGAACGTTATTAACCAGGAGACTTTAGTCAGAAACATATATGGGTATTAAGATTTATCATACTAAATTTTATTTTTAGATTCTCCCTAAGAAAAGGGGATGATCACACAAGGAAATATGGATCTTTAACTTCCAACCTCTGATAAATAGATGAAAGGAAACACGTTTAGTTTATGTAGAATAATTTATGTAGAATCTAGAAAAGTTTGATTGTAATTATTTATATAATGTTCAAGGTAAGGCAAATCTGGAAGAGTAAATTACAATCACTAATTTTAATTAATAAACCCTCCCACACACATTACCAGGACATATAAGGATCTGTGAAATGCATACTATTCACATTTCATGTGAGACACAGGTCTATCCTTCCAAGAAATTTATCCAACTTTACACTCAGAGTTTAAAAATAACTCTAATCAAGAAAATAATTTGCATGCTGCTCTGAAAGATTCAGAAACATGGGCCACTAAAAAAAGCAAAGTAAACTTTTTTTTTTAAGTCACTGTTTTTCAGGACTTTTTTCAAGCAAGTTACATTTTAAATAAGCAATGTTATTCTTAAATTCAAAACTTATTTTTTTTCAATTCAACAGTGAGATTTAACTATAATCTCACAGATATGTACTTCTTTAAAAAACACTATTACTCTGTTAAAAATTTGGGTTTAAATCTTAAAATTTTTTCAGTGATACTCCTCATATTTTTGAAGACTATATAATCCATCTCTAAGGAGGTGGAATCAAAGAGTATTTATACATATATTAATTTCATGTTTATAATTTCCATTTTATGACCATACATAAGCCATACATTAGCATTCTGTCCAAATAATGGTACATATGTGGGCTTAAAAATGTGTATATATTTATTATTAAAATTTGAAATATCTCATATCTCCTACCATAGGTCTTTCCCTCTGGTCTCATATCCCATCACTCATCACCTTTACTGGTGGAGGAACCATGCTGCCAAAATATGACTGATATTTCAGATCCTGAAATCCTAAAGTAACGTGATTCTATTTATTGTGACTAACAATGAATCCCAAAGGGCAATGCACCTGGAATGTATATTATCAAAGCTGGTCCACTTAGAGATTAAAGGATCAAGAAAATTGCCTCTGCAAAGAAAAACACTGTGTTAGTCTCTGACAAGAGGAGTTTGTGGGGAGAACAAAATAACACCCAAATATTGTAGTGCCAGTGGGCCTAAGTTGTAGAATGAAAAAGTCTGAGAAGGAATAGGAGGAAAATTAAAATCCATTCAAGAAAACAACCACTCTTTACTCATTGAAAATTATAACTGTAACTATTACGTATAATTCCAGTCTGAACTCCCAACTGATAGGCAAGATTGTTGTAGCCCATTCCTCCAGGAAGGAAAAATAAGGCAAAACAGTAATGACAATAATTATTGACAGAAATAATGAAACCATCTCCTTAATTCAGTGATTTCCAGTCTTAAAATTATCAAAATGGCTTTATCAGCAAATACTGACCTAGAAATACCGTCCCAAGAGTTCTTCAAGAACTTCTATTAAGAATATCAAAATCTACACAGATACTTTTAATAAGTAAAAAAAAAATGTATTTACTCCTAATAAATGGCATGCAAATAAAATAGCATTACAGGGAAGAGTACAGTACACAGTTCCAGTATCAAGAGGAAAATATTAAAAACTATTCAAATGTTTCATTTTAGAGCCACTATATGACAGATGTGAGGGTATCAAAATGGATGCTGATTGACTGTCTTGGCACTGAGAAAACCAATGCCAAGGAAATACCAATTAAAGATAATGACAAGAAGATTCACTCTGTAATTCCTGCAACATAACTAGATTTTTCAAAAATGTCCTTTAGAATGATTTCTATCAAACTACCATAAATGAATACGATTCTAGGAAATAAATGGATTCAGGTTGTGAACAAGCTAACCATACTAATTCAAAAGAGAAGTTGGAGAATGAGAACCCATCACTAAATCAATATGACAAAAACTTCTTTATGCAAACTGCAATTAAGCTGCACCTCTTTTCTTAAATGTGCAAAGTTCCTGGCATTACAATACAGTTTTTCTTCAAGAATACAACTGGACTCATTCTAGGAAGTCCTGCAATGAAAAACTAACTGATGTAAATAAAATTCAAACCAGCTAGATATAACTTGAAACTGCTCATGTCATAAACACAATTCAAAAGCTCAAAAGGTAAGAAGTATATGAAAAGCATAGACCAGTGATATAATTGGGTAAAATGAATTTAAAATAATATAATGCTTTTTCATAGGTAGTAAAGGTTCCAAATATGGCAATATCTTTTTCATATTTAGTATCTAAAATTCATCTCTGACATTCAAGTGTGTTTTAAGAAATATGATTTTTCTAAAAAAAAACAACAGTCAAAAACTAAAACTAACTTTTATATTAGGGGGATTAAAACAGCACCACAACACTTTTTCTTTCTTATAGGAATTAGCATATGGGTTAAATGAGTTAATGTGAATAAAACTCTTTACAAGATATAATTGCACCATTCTGGACATCCACTTCTCTCAAATGGACACAGATGAACAGTATTTTTATATTTAGAACAGGTATAAAGAAAAGGCAGTCATTTGTACAATTTTAATTCATAAATTGATTTTTTTAATGCATAGTGATTGAACTGAATGAAACCTATAGCAATCTAACCAGTGAGATAAAAACATTGAAGTTAGTGATAGAAATGGGTAAATAAAAGCAAATTAGTCAGTTGTCAAATTATTCCTAATACTAAATGAAACTATACTTTATGGATTATGTTCTAAATAACCAGGACACTCAATCAGCATTTAAATGCTCAAAGTTAAGCCCGAGCTTTCAATTCCTAAAAACAAAATTATCAGTTCGAACTAGTTGAAATGAGGAACAAATTGAAATATTAACAAAAGTTAATTAGCAAAAGGCATGATCTTATATTTTCTTAATTTTCACTCGACTATAACAATGACAAAATCCAAAATAAAAATTAAAAAAACAACTGAAAAAATGCTAAGGGAAAGAGGGCTATAAAGAAAGCAGATTTTGTTATAGCAATTAACTGCCTACATTACACTTGTAAACTGTGTACTGTACTTACCCCATTCCATTCTACGCTCATACTCACTTCCTCCCCTCCGTCAGGACCACTCTCGTACTTTACCACATCAACATTGAGACTTTCTCGGCTTCTTCTTTTTTCTATGCTCTCAGGGTCATTTAGCACTTCAGCTACTCTCTGTTTGTGAACATTGTCAAGACCCTGTGAGCCAGGCAAGGGGAAAATGAATTTACATTTCAGCACTAAAACTGTATTTGAAAATTTCAAAGATCTAGGACTACTATTGGAAAAAAAAAATCAATATATCTTTACAATAGGCATTAAGTTCCTCAATTTTATACCATTAATCCCAAATTTAAGCATGACTGAGAAACCAAGGGCTAGTGGTATAGTGAAAAGAATAATTGTAACATATCCGGACTAGGATCCTATGGGATTATTGGGTACTTGGACAAGACACTTAATCTCTCTGAGTCTCTATTTCATGATCTATAGAATTTTTACTTGTGCTTCAACTTACCTCACAGTTATGAGGCTCAACTAAGAGTGAATATGCAGTATTTTTAACTGCTGAGGGCTCTACAAATGTGATCTATCAGAATTTAAATGAAAATAATATAATTCTCCCAGAAGAAACTATATTAGTAAAGCTAAAAATAAATGCATATCTACATTTCAGTTAATAACAATTTCATAATTTATTTTCCAATTTCCATAAGCAATGTGTTGTGCTAATGTTAATTTTACAAGTGGTGAACTTTTAAATGGAATTTCAGTTATGAGCTAATGTATGGTACTGTTTTAGGTTTAAATGGAATTGAACTCAAAGGAGCTTACATAAAAGATTTCCTTTTTTACATATGATTCTGCTTTTCTTTATTATAAAGGACAAACCACAACAACTTATTTCCCTAGATATTATACCAAAGGGAAAGGAATAGATTAGGAATCAAAGATTATATAAAAACAAAAGATCTCAAACTTTTTAATTTAAAAAATGACTCAATCTGTTGTATATCTTTGGTGATTCAGCTTACAAATACCAAAAAAAAGAAATAGTTGTTGCAATATGTTGGCACTTTAATAACAAATATCTGTTGAATACTGGGTTGAATGGTTGATGTTGCTAAGAATCATAATACGATTCATAAATTATGGTATCATATCACTGAATATTAGAACTAGAAGAGACCTCATAGTTCATACAATTTAATCTTTCCATTTCATACAGGGATAAATGTAAAGCTTAAGATGACTTGTCCAAAGTTACACAATAGAACAAGAATGGAACACAGGTCCAATATACTACACAATTCCACTAACATCTCATATTATTTGCAGCATAAATCATCCTACTTGTTCTAGGCAATTTTACCTCTCTACAAGGAATTTGAAAATTCTAAAGAATTTTGGCATTTTATAGGAAAAATAGAAAATCAGAGTTTGAATTATGACTAAATGTCTCATCATATCCAGTTCAATGTATATCTTTCTTCCTCCCAAAAAAAGCATGTTTGAAAGAGAACTGAATGCCAGAAAAATCCAGAAATTAACTTCATTATTAAATGAGGATTTTAAAAGATTTTCAAGAAGTCAATATTTAGTCATAAATATCAGCAATTGATTCTTCCAACTTAACAGAGACAAAAATGACATTAGAGAACTCTAAACCAGTGACGGGCAAACTATGCAGCCCCCTGAAATGTTCTATCCCGCTAAGTGACATTATTCCTAATCTGACGAATACAACGAGTAGGATACAATGCAATGAAACTTCAAAAGAGTTGCCTTAGAAACAGACTGACAGATAAGCATTTTCTTTCCTTTGGCCCCCCCTCTTTAAAAAGTTTGCCTATCACTGCTCTAAACCATAGAGAAAAAAAAAAGATACTGGTAGGATAGCAGGATCCTATGGCCTTGGCAAAGTCCCTTTAATCTCTTTGGGCCTCAGTTTCTTCATTTGTATCATGAAAGCACTGAACCAAATGATCTCCAATTTCCTTTTGGATTCTAGATGCTATAATGCTACATTACTAACTGTAAAAGCTAAAATAATGATCAAATATTTGACATTTTACTTTCATAAAATTTTTAGATAAAACTTTCAAAAGACATCATCATAATCATACAATTAACATTTTACAAGTATTATTTGTAAAAATGCCGAAAATAGTTTCATTTGATCTACACAACAACTCTATGATATAGGTACTGCTATTATCCCAATTTTACAGATGAAGAAACTTTGGCAGACAAAGGTTAAGTAATTTGCCTGGCAAGTCTGAGAATGAATTTTATCTTTGATCTTCCTGACTATAGATTCAATGCTCTATCCACTGTACATCTAAATTAAAAGTTCTGATAAATACAAAAGCTAAAAATTAGAACGATTTAAAACTTACCTGTTTTCGAGACCTCATGGCTGCTTCCTCTAATGTTTCAGCAGCTTCAAACTTGCCTTGACGTCTATAAAGTGCTCCAAGGTTCTTTAAAGTGGTTGTCACAGTTGGACTAGAGAAAATAAAGTTCATATCACAATTAATACAGTGGCCTTGGCACTGTATTAAACTGTATTAAACAAAAGTGTAAAGTTACTATTTCCATAGATATAATTCTAAAGACTAAATAGGGAAAAAAAGATTAAATATAGGTTCATATTTTAACTTGGAAACCATTAAAAATCATATTCCTGGAATGCTTAAAAATTTGTAGAGTTCTTTGGAAATTTCTGTTTCCTTTAGAAACTCAAGCCTTTTTTGTCTAAGTTATGAGCCATAATCTTCATACTTAATGCTATATTTAAATTTTTTTTAAAGATATTTCTCAGCACTGTACATAACCAAATCACAACTGGCAAGACAATCAAGAATCATTCCTTGAAATGTATTCAATTCTTGATCTCATATGACTAAGATTATAAAGCTATAAAGGCAAACACTATTATTCAGTGTTTGAATAACCTAGTACACAGTATATTTTATATACATAAAATGTTTGAACTTAATTATTTTTATATCATAAAAATCAAATCAATCCAGTAAACATACACTTAGAATATGCAAAACAGACTATCACATAGGAAGGATTTCTTGATTGCTACTATGTACCAGGGAATGTACTAAGTATAAGAGAAACAAAAATAAAAGGCCCTGAAGGAATGTCAGGGAAGATGACATGCATGTGTACACATATGCATGTGTACATGCACGCACATGTTTTGCACCATGAACGTGTGTGTGTCTATGTGTGCATGCATATGTAAAATTAATACAAAATAAATACCATGTAATTTGAAAAGGTAAGCCATTAGTTGCTGGAGGAAAGGAGAGTGTTAGGAAGACCAAGAAAGGCCTTATATAGAAAATGGCTCTTGAAATGATTCTTTAAAGTAGAAACTAGAAAGAAACAGGTAAGTTGAAAACTTCCAAGATCTAGAATTTTTTTCGATAAAATCAATCAATACATTTATATAATTTCTACTATTAACCCCAAAATAAAATCATGACTGAGAAATCAATGGCAAGTAATACTATGAAAAGAACACTCAATGCTGAATAACACACCTGGGTAACAATCCTTATTCTATCACAAAGGATGTGTAACCTTGGATAACTCCTTAAACTCTCTGAGTCTCTATTTCATCATCTGTAGAATATTAATCTCATTTCTACTTATCTCATGGGATTATGAGGCCCAAATGAAAACAAATAAAAAGACTAATTAGAAGTATTATAATCATTTGCAAAATGATGAAGGCCTAAGCCTGAAAAATAGCTTTATGAGCAGAACGAAGGGAACATATCCAAGAGTGTTGTGGAGGTGGAGAAATGTCAGATTTGGAAATGACTGCATGTGTGAGGTAAACGAAAGTGAGTAATCTTGGATGATTCCTCTTCCCTATCTACCATATGCTGCTTCGTCTCTTGCCCCTAAGTCTGAGTATATCCTCCAAGACATTGTCCCAGTATCTTTTCTCTTCTCTTTTCTTCCATCCACTGTGTCATATCTATGAAGATGACTCAGAAAGCTTTATATCTATCCCTAATCTCTCAACTCCGATGTCATGGAATCTCCAATTGCCTGGTGAATACCTCCATCTGGAAATCTCCTTAACATTTCAAATTCTGTCTTTAACTAATTTATCACCTTCCCTCTAAATTTCAGACTGACAAATTTCTCTATTTCTGCTTATGACACCACTATCCTCTTATTCTCCAATATCTAAAGCCCCAAGGTCATCTTTCTTTTTTCTCCACTCACCTGTCCACAGCCAATCAGTCACAAAGGCCTCCATGTTACTCACACCTATCCCCTTTTTCTCTGCTCTCTTTTCCACCAACTTATTTAAGATCCTCAAATTATTGAGGATCTTAAATAAGTTGGTGGAAAACTTCCATCTCCCCACTTCCAGTCTCCCCTCTGCCCAATTCATCCTTTCCACAGCTGACAAAATAATCTTCCTGGGGTTCAGATTTAGTACCATGTTATTCCCATGTTCAAAAGTCTTCACTAATTCACTAGCCTCTAGGATAAAATTAAAATTCCTTAGCCTTTGTTTAAGTCTCTCAACAATGTTGTTTCAACACATTTTTTTATCTTTATTTCATGTTACAACATCTCAAATATTCTTTTCTCCAATCAAACTATACTACCAGGTATTCCCCAAACTCTTAAATGCCATCAAGTCCCCAATACCCATTCCTAGAATGCACACCTTCCTTATTCTTACCTTTTGGAATTGTTAGGACACAGCATGGTACAGTGAAAAAAAATGATACTTTTGGAGACAGAGGACCTAGTTACAAATTTTGACTTTACCATTTACTACCTAGAACAAGTCACTTAATTTCTATAGGACCCAGTTTCCTTATCTGTAAAATGAAAGGATTAAACTAACTAAACTATATATCCATGACACTATAACCTACCTGCAAGGCTCAGCTCATGTGCTATTTCCTCTCTCTTTGACTTCTTTCATTTCCTACCTTGTATTATTCTTGTAGATGACAGCAAGGCATTTTAGACACTCAAAATATAGCACTAAAACTAGAGAATTTTGTTGTTAATAGATATCATAAAAAAGACAAATTCCAAGCAAGAGGATGGAGAATAATGACCTTGTTTCTTTTACTTACCTTTTGTTTTGAGTCAATTTCATCAAGCCATGGACCTTGGAAATTTCTAATCCTAAATCAATTGTCTGGAATAAGAGACTATGATCTGAGTGTCAAATAGAGGTGTTAAAATGGGGTTTCTTAATCTAGGAACTCTCTATCTCGACAGAAACAATTTGTTATAATATGCTATATTTTGTCTTATGCATTTAAAAACATTATCAGGACTGCCAACAGGCTTCATGACACAAAAAAATGTTTTAAGAAACATGTTGGTTAAAGGGAAAAACAACTTTGAGCTGGAGGAACTTTACATTGTTTTTTTATTAGCTAAGTATAATGTCTCATAGCCTCTAACTATGACTAGCTGTCAGCATGCACTTGCCCTTACAGGAAGAGGCTTTAAAGTTACCACACAAAAGAACTGGGGTTAAAATAGTCATTGCTAAAAAGCTATTTCATAAAACACCTTTGCTTTTAACTATGTCCTCTGGATAAGTACTAAGAATAAGCACACTGGTAGAAGCAAAAGGCTTTAGAGTTTTAAGTGGAAACAGATCCACAGAATACATGAAATCAATTTTTAGAGGGACTATAAATGTATATACATGTCCTATTCATCTAGTAAAATAAAAAGTTTTTTAAAGGCAGGGACCCAGTCATTAAAAAAAAATCTTTGCATCTCTAATTCTTTGTATATAGTAGGCACTCCAAGTTTGTTTAACTTTCAAATCACTAATTTAATACTATGGAAAACTTTGAAAGGATGAAAGTATAATGCTTGAAATATCTCCAACGACTTCAATTGTATACCAATATAAAACATACATACCTATCAACTTTGCAAGCTTTGTACCAGCCACCATACTCCCCAAAAGATGTCCCATCCTTTTGTTTTCCCTAAATTATAAATTACATAACAATCAATCTCAAATTCATGAAAAAAAAAATCTTGAACAAACTCTTAAAATCTTACAGTCTTACTTTGCATTCTTCTCTCTCCTCAGCATGCATCCATATGGGTTTATTTTCATCTAAGGGAAAGGAAAATAAGACATTACCAAACTAAATACAACAGAGAATATTTTTATCTTGTCATTTTCAAAAGGTATTCTTTTTTTATGAGGGAACAAACAGCAAGGCACAAAAAACTACTCACATTTATAAAGTACCTTAAAATTTATTAGAGAGCACTTTTCTCACAACACCCCTAAGAAGTATGGAGAGAGAAGAAAAATGAAACCTCTTGATAAGTAAACAAGCAAAAAAAAAAAAGGTTGACAGATATTAGTAAAAAGTTTTGAAGGTAAACATATAGAGGCGAAAACAATTGATCAGAAATCATAATTACTCTGGAATATTTTCCCTACTCAGCTTTGCCTTTGGGAATCCCTTATTTCCTTCAAAACTCTGTACATGAAACCTTCCCTGATTCCCCGCTGGAACTAGAGTCTTCCAACCCTAAAATTTATCTTGTATTTATTTTGGACATATTTTGCATAGCCGTATATATATATAGTTTCCACTAATTGAATTAGACCCAGGGCAGAAATGACTTTATTTTTCAATGTGTCCACAAAACCTAGCACATAGTAGGTACTTAAAAAATTCTTGCCCATTAGTTGATTCTATGGCCTATATGACTCTTACCACAAAAGCTGATATTCTAATGTCTGTAAATCTTTAATTAAAATTCAAAATGAGAGCAACACAAATTTAAAGTAAATGACCATAAGAATTTGGCCTCAGAAAGTTACTGCATGACCCTGGATAAATAACCTTAATTGTGTAGCATTTATTGCTCTCCTACCTTAGAAATGATACTCAATATCAATTCTAAGACAGAGGTAAGGGTTAAAAAAAAGAGAGAGAAATGGACTTTAAGGATATCTAGTCAAACCACCTCATTTAACAAGATAAAAAAGCTGAAATATAGAGAAATTAAAGGACACCCTAGTAAAAAATGGCAGAGCTGAGACTGAAACTCAGGTCCTTTGAGATTCCATATTCCAGAATGCTTACCACTAAGCCATGAAGGGTCCATAGATGGGGATCTGTGTATAGACTTGAAGGGGTCCATGAACTTGAATGGGGGGAGGGGGGAAAAATCTTTATTTTTACCAACTACTAACTGGAATTCAGTATTTCCTTTAATTATGAAAGTAGGCAACCAACATTATTTTGAAAAAGAGTCTGCCAGGTTCACAGTGTGCCACAAAAGGTCCACAACACGTTTTAAAGAAATCATTTGGCTACAAAAAGACATATGCAAACCATATAGCCAACAAGGTTTGGGATATTTACTTTGCATATCACAAGCAAATAATCCTCACTGGTTTTGATACAGATTACAACACCAATTTGTAAAACAAATGTCATAATTTGAGGCCTTCATTGTGATCATATTTACATCCTATTGAACTCTGAAACAAAACTAAATCTTAGGTAGATAAATGCAAATAATACATTTAAATGCAAGTATAATAAAAAACCAAAATGCAACTACCAAGTTCCTCAAAGAAATTGAATTACTGGTTATAATCTACCTCCTTTCAGGAGATAATCACAAGAAAACAAATGAGAGAACTATTTAATATCAAAGACTTTCTTTTAATTACAACATTCCACATTTATCCTAAGCCCCTTACAAAATTATCCCAGCTTTGTTTTGCAATAGTATAGATTTCCTGAATTTGATATACAGAATGATGAGCCTAAGTACCTACAAGAGCCTAAACTATCACAGAAAGATTTAATTATATTTATTAATGTATTCATTTGTACTGTGAAAACATTTTCCACCCCCACTCCCCCGGCAATGGGGGTCAAGTGACTTGCCCAGAGTCACTGGGCTAAGAAGTGTCTGAGGTCAGATTTGAACCTAGGACCGGATCCCATCTCTAGGCCTGGCTCTCAATCCAGTGAGCTACCCAGCTGCACCCCCCCCCCCCCCGTGAAAACATTTTAAAGATAGTAGAGGAAATATAGAGACTCCTACTACGAATTACACCCAAACAAACTAAAGGATTACACTAAAGACATTGCCAGAGACCTAAGAAAATGCCTAATTCTACATCATTTTATAGACTAGAAAATGGAGGCCTACCCAAGGAAGAGAGATAAGAAGGCACTTCTGCTCACTTCTTTGCAAAAGTGGAAGACTTTTGAAGTATGGAATATGTCAGACTTTTCCAGCATATTGGTTGTTCTAAATGGCTTCCTCTTTCTAAAAATTCTTTATTAGTTCACTAGGAGAGGGTGAGGAGGCATACAATGAACTATGAAGATGATGGTAAAAAAATGTATTTTTTAAGATGGATTATTTTAAAAAATGGATTCCCATAGAATGAAAATGACTTTCCCAAGATTATCTGGCTATTTGATGGCAAAATCATGTCTCCAGTGCAGTTTACTACCATCATGGTAAGCTCTATCTGCTATCTCCCTATGGGAGAAAAGGGAGTAAAATTAGAATATTTTCAAAAGCATTCTCTTGAAACAAAAGGATCCTTTCTAAATACATCTACAACTTCTTCACATTCTAGAATATTATCAGTCTGTGAATTTTGCATATGCAAATGAATGAAAACCACATTCCCTATTTTCTAATCTAGTTCTCTTGATTTATCTATCACATAGTTTTCTCTGCACTTGAGTAGGATCAGAAATTGATTTTTTTCATTTATTTTTATCCATTTGTGGATAATGATAAATTTTCTAAATAACTAAAGATATTCAACAACAAATATTTAACAGCAAAACAGTAGAATGAGATAAACTCACAAAAATCTGAAACCTTAGGCAGAGATCAAGTACTGCCCCATGTAGATATTAGATACTACAATATATGTGCTTCATCTCAGCATGAAACTACTACACTAGTGACACATATAAATTAATTATAGTTTGAGAGGACCAAGATTCTTGCCTGAACTATTAATAGTCTCCTACCTAGTTACCCTGCATTGATAACCCAAAAACATAGATCTGACTAAAAATGTTTAAATGTTTCCTACCAACTTTAGGATAAAATACAAAAAACTCAGTCTGACATTTAAAGTCCTCAACAACCTGGCTCCCCACTTGGCCTTCCAGTTTATTTTATATTACTCCCCTTCGTATCCTCTCCATTCCAGATAAAGCCTGCTTGCTGTTCTTCATACATCATGACATTCCATTTCCCACTACTGCATTTGCACAAGGGGTTCTCCCTATATGAAATTTACTCCCCTCCCCATCTCTGGATCATAGACTCTGGCTTCTTCTTCAAAGCACAACCCCATGTCACTTTTTAAACATTATGCCTTTCCTGATCCCTCCAGTAATTTAGCAATGTCCCCCTTTAATTTACTTTGTGTTAACAATAACTTTTTACATGTTTTGCTCCTTTAGGATAATGTAAGCTTCTTCAAGGTAGTAACTATCCCTAGTTATATCCATAGTCCATAGCACAGTGCCTTACAAATAGAATATGTTTAATAAGTTAAACATTAATTAAATGTAGCCTAAGAAATTAGTAATTTTATACTAAAAGTGAGAAGGAGGCATTGAAAATCTTGGAGCAGGAAAGTAGAAACTGTGTCTCAGAAAGATTTTTTGCCAACTCTAAGAAATATATTTTGAAAAACTGTTAAGGAGGCAGGAAGACCAGCAACAGCTAGCAGAATAATGGCAAAAAAGAAGCAACTTTTGGTCTGAAATAAGGTGGTAGCAGGGCAAAATGGAAAAAGAACATGGTTTTGAGAGATATTGTGGAGGGAAAAGTGACAGATGCTGTCGTCTGATTTGATAGTTGGAGTGACAGAAAAGAGAAAAAAAGACAGCCACAAAACTGAAAGAAAAAGAAAAGTTTTAAGGAGGGATAGATAGGAGTAAAGGGGAGCCTGGGGGCATAATGAATTTGAGAAGTCAGCAGAAAATCTAGGTGAAGATGTTAATATGGTACTTAAGAGATTTGGGCCTGGAATTTATGGGTGAAAAGCAGAATGGATATAAGGTAGTTAGTATAGAGAAGATAAACCCATGGGAGCAAACACTATCACCAAGAAAGAAAAAGACCAGGTGCTGGGGGGAAGAAGAAGAAGAGGAAGCATTAAAAGAGATCCTAGATCATAATTTTTAAGTAAAAATTCATACTTGGCAGAAGATTGCATGATAATCTAGCAAAATAAACTAAGGAAGAGCTATTAAAACAGAAAAAACACAAGAAGAAATCAATATAATAAAAGTTAATCCAGGAAAAAAACAAAAGAGAGGTCAACAGCATAAAAAACTACAGAAAGATCAAGAAAGATGAGATCTAACAAAAGATCTTTTGCATAAACAATATAAGTGATTGGTGCTAACTATTTTGTTCTTGTTTTTAAATATATTTTATTATTTTAAAAATTAACTTTTAATTTTTTAGTTAAAAATTTAAATTTAAAAAATTACTTTAAATAAAAATTAATTTTTAAATAAAGATTTGTTTTAAAAATAGTAAAGAGAAATAAAAACAAAACCCAACAACCAACAGCAATGAAACAAAAGCAACCTCATAAAAAAATAAAACAACAAAAAACCTAAGCACCAATCTGAAGAGCTAATTGTGTGTCTCCAAGCCCATTTGATCTAAATTTTGTCAATCAGTGCTAGTAATCACTAATTTCTTCTGGACAATGTCAGATTAAAGGATTAATATCCAGTTTGGACCATTTTGGCTCAACAGGATTAAAAAAGACCAATCCATTTGAGTCTGGATTGCTATTACATCTCTGGCAGTAATATGTATATAACATCCTATCCTAAGACACAGAATGCTTTAAACCAGTGGCATTGGCCTTTTTTTTTTAATTAAGAAAATTTTTCCATGGTTAAATGATTCACATTCTTTCCCTCCCCTCCTCCCAATCCCCTCCCATACTATTTTTTAAAAAACATTATTTTCTGTCTTAGAATCAATGTGATGTATTGCTTCTAAGGCAGAAGAGCATAAAGGTTAGGCAACAGAGTTTAAGTGACTTGCTCAGGATCACTCAGCTAGGAACTATCTGAGGCTGGATTTAAACCCAAGACCTCCCATCTCTAAGCCTTTTTTTTTATCCATTGAAAACCACCTAGCTACCCCTACTGATAATTTTTGAGACATTTCAGGAGATTGGTAAAGTAAAAAGATAGGTCATAAGCAGAATCACTGAATACAAACCATTGTTTCTAGGAATTTAGCTGCAAAGGGGAAGAGAGGTATGAAAGAGAGGTATTTTGAGAGAATGGCTAGACTTAGGGGGAGTTCAAGAGAAATTTAAGGAAGATTTTAGTATGCTTTTAGGCAACAATGAAAAACGAGTAAATATGTGGAAACTAAGATGAAGAAAGCTCCCAAGGAAAAGAAAAAATAGAAAAAGGTTACCAAAGCAGGAGAAATTCAGAGTTAAGATGAACCTGGCTCTTTGTGAGAACAAAGAATTGGAAACAAAGCAGATATAAACATTGACTGGGGAATGGCTAAACAAATTGGGGTACACAAACACAATGGTATATTATTGTGCTATAAGAAGTTAACATGATGAATTTGATATTGAAATTAATGTGATGAAATGATAATTATGTGATGAATACAATATGGGAAGACCTACATGAACTAATGAAGAGTAGA
This sequence comes from Gracilinanus agilis, assembly GCF_016433145.1. NCBI lineage: Eukaryota > Metazoa > Chordata > Mammalia > Didelphimorphia > Didelphidae > Gracilinanus > Gracilinanus agilis. The sequence continues at coordinate 421,719,079 of NC_058131.1, read as the reverse complement.
GGCAAAAAATATATATACACAATTGCTACAAGGTAAATGGAAAGAACTTCACCAAATAAAAATAAAAAATTAATGTAATAAAATTATAAAGATCAAGCATGACCTGAATGAAGAGTTATGAGAGGACACAACCAATTTAGTCCTTTGTGGAGACTGGGAGATCCAATGGTGTTGCACCTGCACTTTTTCAATGTATTAATTGATTGTGCTAGTTTTTTTTGCCTTTTTTTAGTCTTTAAAAAATATTTATTATATAGGATGGTGCTCTGGGAGTGAGAGAGGGAGGAATATGGGGGTGGGGGTGGAATTAAGAGTCTATTAAAAAAAAGAAGATATCATTAAAAACGTTTAAAAAAATAAAGCTGTTTTAGTCAATGATAAAGTCTAAGATATGAACAGCCTTGGAATTTGTCTTAGAGTAATGATAGAGATCATAGGATTTGCAAAGACTGATAAAACAAAAAGCCATGATGTTTAAAAAGATAGTAACAGGAAAAGTCAAAATAATCAGAATGAGGTCACAGGCTGAGGTGGAAAGACTCTGAGCCTCATCACTGATATAGGTGAAAAAATGACCTAAAGCAGTGATGGCAAACTCATAGCACGTGTGCCAAAGATCAAACACAGAGAGCTCTCTGTGGGCATGCGTGCTATCCCCCATACCCAGACTTCATCACTGAAAGGCAGAGAGGCTTGGGTGGAGCTGCTCCCCTCCCTCTCTCCACCATGCCTGATGGCATTTTTTCTCATCCCCCACCCCTCTGCCCAGTGACCCAACGGGAGCACACAGTGGGTAAGATGGTCAGCTCATAGGAGGCAGAGCTAGAGGGGAGCAGAGCTCTTGGGCCACTCCCCTTCCCTTCTCTACACTTGCTGAGGACATTTCTCATTTCACCTGCCCCTTTGTCTAGCAGCCCAATGGGAACTCTTTCTCACTCCCCTATGTGTATGGGTGTGTGGGTGCACCTGGCACTTGTTGGAAGGGCCGGGCACAGCACACAGTTTGGGGGAGAAGGGGTGTCACAGCATGTAATCTCTAAAAGGTTCACCATCACTGACCTAGAACAATGGACTCCAAACTTTCTGATGATGTACCTTGATCAGTAAAAACTTTTAAGCATATACTTCCAATATGTAGTGTATATAAGTGTAACAGAAAACTTTTGAGCATTTATCTCCAACGTATGCATATTTACTTACTTGCAAATTATGTACACATAATTAATGCACTATTATATATACTATAAAATATGTACAAAAATAGAAGTTTAAAAAGGATTACATAAAGGTGAAATTGAGGCCCATTGGCAGTGGCAACATTCCTTGGTTGAGCTGGGCCCAATTAAATATAACTGGAAAATATTTAACAAAATAAATATACCACACAACATAAATAATGTTAATATGTAGTTTTCTAAGTCAGTGTGTGGCCTGCAGGAATCTTTCTATTTGAGTCTAATACACCACTAATGTTGAGAATAGATGAAAGAAAGAAAAGACTAAAGGCAAAGTAGTATAGATATAGATATTATATCAAAGCTAACGCAAGTTAAATTTGTTTTAAGAATTATCTGCTACCCTTTGAGATATGATATTTTGGAATAATACAAAAGCATTGGTGGAAATCATCACTCATTTTAAAACATTTTAAAAAGTGAACTCTATTGTACTTCATTATAAATGTAACCAAAATTTCTTACCATCTACAGAGCCAAACTCTCTCTCATGTGCACGAGTAAGTATCTCCTTGTACAGTGTTTCAGCCTGCTTGAATTTCCCTTGTTTCAAGTAGCAAGATGCCTTTAAATAAATCAAAATAGAAGAGACATCCCTTAGACAAAATTGAAATATATTAATGTATATAACTAAAAGTTAAACCCCACCCTGTAAAAACTACATCTGCTAAAGAAACTGCAACCTAAAGTAGGGGCAGCTGGGCTAGCTCAGTGGATTGAGAGCCAGGCCTAGAGACGAAAGGTCCTAGGTTCAAATCCGGGCTCAGACACTTCCAGCTGGGTGACCCTGAGCGACCCATTGCCTACTGGTTATGGCCCTATGCTCCTAGAATGGAGTCCCAGGATAAAAAAAAAAAAAGTTAAATTAGTGACTAGAACTCTGATAAAAACTAATTTATTTTCCATCTACATACCAAGTTATTTTTTGTTTTGGCCACATTGGGGTCATCTGGTCCCAGTTTTGTCTGGTAGATCTCAAGTGCTCTTTGATAATAATATTCTACCTCTTCATACTTGCCCTGGTTCTGGCACAGTAAGGCCAAGTTATTTAACTGTTTGGCAACATCTGGGTGATCTTTTCCCAAAACCTAGGAATAAGACATAGTGTATTAGGAAAAAGAAAACTCTTCCTGCTTGATAGTCACTTAAAATTCACTAGTCTCGAACTGAATATTTTTGTATACTTATCTTTTCATTTGTATTTTAAATTTCATCACCAATGCACTCAATATTTGACTACTTTATATAGCTCTACTGAATGAGTTCATGGTAAATACATGTCTGGATAATTTTATATCATGGTAAGTCCTGTTTTATTCCCTATTCTTAATTTAATATGTATGTTAATACCAACTACACATAAAATGTAGATAATAAAAAGAAATAAAATGATATAGAATTATATTTTTCTACCCCCAGAAACTCTGTTTGCAACTCAAATCCTTCAGAACTGTATATTTTTAAGTTGCAGTAGCAGTATCTCTTTGAGTATCTTATCTCTTTGAATAAATTATTATTTTGCTATCAAATTTCTTAATGCAACATTGTACAAATACATTTAAAAATGTAATATTATTATTGATAAACATCCTTTTTCTCTCTCAAAAATAACATCATTCTTTCCACCTCCAAAACCCTTCTTAATTTTTATTTCTTATTTAAAATCTTTTTTTGAAATAAAGCCAATTCCTGAAGACTTATATCTTATTTCATAAAAATAAATGTGTTAAATTATTCCCCATTCTCATATCCTAACCCCAATATTAAAGTACACTCCAAAAGCTTTGAAGACAATAAATTTCACAATTTACTCCCAGTGAAGAAAGAATCAGTATTGAAATACAGTAACAATCCTGAGGATATGAACATTTGAAACAAAGAAAAGAATACGGGACATCACGATGTACTCTGGTCTTTTCTACCTTTTCTCTGATCTCCAGGGCTCTCTTACACAAAGGCTCAGCTTCTTTGTACTTCCCTCTTTTACCATAAAGAACTGCAAGGTTATTCAAAGTTGCTGCCACCTGTCAAAAGTATAAACATTAAACACAATAAAATCGATCAAAACTAAAATGTGAAGATAGCCAATATTATGTAATATGTAAAATTTAATTATATCCTAAATGTACAGTGGAGGACTCTTAATTGGGTAAAAAAATTAAATTTTACTTTAAATAAATGTTTAATCAAATTGTAAAGGATAATACTTTCTACTTTAGACATACCAAAGGAATATATGGAACAAATGTTACTTGCAAATCCAGGTATAATAAGAGTGCCTCACTGTAGTGTAAATTATGTAAAGTAACACATTACTGAACATAATTAAACAAATCATAATAAATAGCATGATCTCAATAAAATATTTTGCTGGAAGCAATAAAGCAAACCAAAATGTAAAAATTCATGTCATTTAGCACTGATTTGGCAGGGAGGAGTAAAAATACAACTTAAGAAATTTTTTTTCACAAGTACATGCAATTTGATTTAGAATCAAAAATGTGGTACTTGACCCATTTTGTGTGATATATTGCTTTAAATAGATTAAATGTGCACTTGGTTATGGCAAATATTAAAGAGAAGAATGCTTAGGACTTGTAATTGATATTCAGTAAAGGGAGCACTCCTACCTTTACCATCTAATGAATAGACAGGTCTTAAACCTTTCCTGTTGAGTTTAATATTAAAATGAGTTGAGTAAAGCACAATAGGAAAAAGTAATATATCAAAAGGGTGGGAAAAAAATATACAAACCGCCGGGTGATCTTTGCCCAAGGTTTTTTCTCGGATAGCCAGTGCATCATTTAATAGATTAGCTGCATCTTTGTATTTGTTCTGATCTCTAAATTTAAAAACAAACATTAAATTCTTTAACTCATCAAGATTTTCCCAAGTGACTATAAGTTGAGGTGATTTCAAGAATAACAATAAAAAATTAAACCATGTCCTGACATATTAGATAAGGAACACTCAGCTCGACCTTCCATGTTAGTTGAAGGTGCTAAATTTGCTTAAGTAATGTGGATTTCACCCTAATGTCATAGAAGAACAAAGTGAATATTTATGAGCCCATTTACATAATTAAAAGAGAACTTAACTGTACTGATATTTGTTTGGAAAACTCTTATACAGAAATAAATATTTGATACATTCAGTTTTTTCAATCAATGATAGATCTTTGTTTTGATTTATCTTTTAAGAAAGTAAATAGTTCCTAAAACTAAAAAATAAAACAAGACAAAAAAACCTAACCTATCAAATAACTGTTTTGATGAAATACTCAATTTTCCATACAAATAAAGAGAAATAGTGCAAATAAAGGAAATGCATAAATTCAGTGAGGTGACCGAAGGGCAGAGCAAGATCTGAGTACAGAGAAATTTTGCTTTGAGTAATTTCTAATCACTCCCTATTTCATGTTTGAACAGCTCTTTTTTTTTTCTGCTATAAGTTAATTTAAATGGAGAGCAAGAAACTACTAACAGCATTCTTCTTTCTGAATCAAGGTCAGTTTACAAAGCTTAAGGATTATATAGAGCATAAATTAATAGAAGACAAGATAGGCTTTTAAAAATATATGTATATATATTTTACAGGTTTTTTTCCCCTTTAAATTTTCTAACAAAGAGATTATGGAAACACTTGCCTGTATACCAGAGCCAAGATATTTAGCATGGTGGCAACATCAGGGTGATCATGACCAGAAGTCTTCTCAAGATCTTCTAGTGCTTGTTTGCACAATGGTACAGCAACCTCATATCTCCCTTGGGAAGCATACTGAATAACAAGGTTATGAAGAGTTCTAAGCCGTGCTGGAATTTCATAGCCCCCTTGTTGGGCAGCAGCAGCTGCACTGCTATGTTGCTGTTGAACTAAAAATAAGATGACTTTAGTTATGATTTATAATAAAGAAAAATTCATAATCTAAGAAAACAATTATCACAATGAACATGATAGTTTTGTTAAGAATAACAGGCTTGCTAAAAATCAGTATTCTAAGAACATTCTATAGCAACCTACAGCTTTTACACAAAATAAAACAGAACTCTATTATCATGTATAAACATACTTTAAAATTAATTATGACTTTAAAAATCAATATTATCTTATATTTAAAATTTTTCTATTTACCACCTTATAATAAATATGACAGGCAGCATGGGGCAATAGAAAGAGGACAAAATATAAGTCAAGAATCTCAGGCTGAAGACCTGCCTCTGACACATACTTATGACTGTGTGACCATAGGTGAGTCATATAAAATCTCTTACTACCCCAGGTAACACTCTAAGTGAAAGGTGAATAAAACCTGGTAAAAGTTTTCACAATGGTAAAAGTTGCCATACAACAAGTTCCCCACACTAAATGAAACCACAAGTCCAGACTAAAATATGTGTATGTTTTGAGGTATGTGTGTATACTCAATAGTATGGCTCTAAAAATTTGCTGAAGGAAAAAAAAAGGTTGAGCCTTTAATTCAATAATAATTACTTATACTACTATGACTGAATTGTTACTGCAAGTTCTAATTTACTAGGGTATAAATTAATGAAGTTTTATCATAATACAAGAAATACATTATGAATGAATTAAAAGCATAAATGCATTATAACTGATAAAAGAATATGTACTTTGTTCTGTAGGTTATATATATACATATATATATATCTCCCACATACCATTGAAATTATAATTATACACTAGTATAATCAAATATGCTTCTCATTTTATTTCAGAACACAACTCTTAACTTACTTCCTTGACCTGGATCATCTTCATCATTGGGGAAAAGGTCATCCAGAGGTTCTTTGGTAGAATCATTGTCTTTGTCCTCCTATTAAAAGAAAATCCCCAAACCACAAATCTTAAGACTACAAGTACTATATAAACATCTTGTTCAAGCATTTGGCATAGCAAATATTTTAATAAAGGGTTTTGTTAAAGTTTAAACGATCAATTAATTCATTATCTACACTGTGACTTATTCAGCAGCATGCTGATAAAATGCCAAGGTAAGGAGATAATGGCTCTGGTTTCAGTTCCACTATTAACTAGGTGAATGAACAAATGAACCTAAAGGATAATAATAAATGTCAATCTACAGGAAGTGAAATGTGCCACACATATAAATTAGTCCTATAACATGTTATTAAAAATCTCAAACAGGCTAAAAAAATGGGCAAAATTATATTTAGTGAAGAAAATATTAAGCCCTTCATTTGGATTTTTAACTGTATATATTCAGAATGAGACAAGGTGGCTGGGCAGCAGGACATGTGGGAAAAGACACTGATGTTTTAGGGGAGTACAAACTCAGTGAGCCAACAGTATGACAACTAAAAAGTTGAGGCAATTCTAGGTTGTATTAATGAAACTGCATTGTTTGAAACAAAGGAAGTAATAGTTTCACTATATTCTGATCTTGTTATACTATATTAGTTCTAGTTGCAACATTTTGGAAAGAGTACTGACAAATCTAAGAGAGCAGTGGTGAGAGAATCAGAAAGCATGTCATAAAGGCTGGCTTCAGCTAAAGGAAATGGAAATTTTTAGCTAGGTATAGAAGACTGAGGAGGGCATAAAAGCAGTCTTCAAATTTCTGCAAGATTATCCTTTGAAAGAAGAATTAGATTTGTTATACCCCAATTTAGAGGGCACAACTACGAGCAACAAGTTGAAGTTAAAGAGAAACAGATTTTGCTTCAAAATCTAAGGCAAAACTTAACAATCAGAATAACTGTAAAATGCACCCAAGGCAGTCCTCTCTATCAGTGGAGGTTAAATGACCATTTGTCAGAGAAATTACAGAGAACTCTTGTTCAGGTACAGATTAGACTAGATGATAAATGAAGTCCCTCTTCCAACTATTACTCTTACTTATGCTATCCTGTCTCTTAACCTCTAACAGTTTTAGTTCTTTCATCTGTAAAAAAGAATAAACTAGACTAGATTATCTCTAAGCTCCTCTCCAGTTTAAAATCCTATCATTTTATGTAATCTGCTTTCAACTTCTTGCTTGTGATACCACCATTTATATAACAACAGGCCTTTAGAATCAAAATATCTAGGAGAGACATAAAAGTTGTCCATGAGTCTGAAAGGAATATAAATCCCCAGAATAAAGTGAGGAGTTAAGAAAAAAACCAAGTTCTGCATTTAAAGGAATAACCAATTAGAGAGGGGATGCAGACATCATACTTTTGTGTGCTACAAGTGAGACTCATGAAAAACTAGCAGCCAAAATAATCTCACTAGAAAACCCACTACTATTCTGATGACATCATGGATGATGATCAAAGAACTGCAGCTTCAAATGCTAGCAACAAGAAAAGATACAGCAGTTCTAAAAAAACACCAATTATGAAATGGGAGCAGATACAGTGTAATATGGAAGACAGACATGTTCTTGAACAAATCCCTGCAATTACTCCAGGTGTTCTTGATAATAGGTGAATCATAATTAGTTTTTAGCGTTTATAGACAATTTTTAGTTTCCAAAGGTGCATTTAAGAACTTTATTTGAATTTTTTTTGAATTTCTTTATTTGAAAAGTCTGAGCCTTACAACCATCACTACACAATACTCGCACACTACATGATAATCTTAATTAATAGACTCTTTTCCACAGCAAGCAACAACTTTGATGAATAAATTTTTTAAAACTAGTCGCTCTGACTAGAAGCCACAGATTTATCTTTTATTCTGCTCTCTGTCCCTTCAACATCTACCTCCAAACATTTGTCAAGTCCTGTCATTCTCTGTCCACAAAAATTACTTGTATTTATTCCCTTCTTCTCTACTCAGACACTAATGAAGTTCAAGCCTCATCATCATCACCTTTTGTTTGGCTTTACCTCTTACGTGATTTTCTGGACTATAGTTTCTCCCTTAATTCATTCTTCACATAGTTGCCAAAGTAACTGACCATATCATTCCTTTGCTTCAAAAAAATCATCAATGACTCTTCATTGTATACAATATGAAAATATGAGCTCCTTGGCCTGGCTTTTAAGATCTTCAACAATCTGCTCCAACCTATCTTTCCAACTTTAATTCATTCTACACTATCTACTTCAGAGAGTCTATATTCCTGCCAAACTATACCATATGCTACAGTCACTATTTCATATGGTATATATCACAATTTACCACACCCAGTCTTTTTCTTCTTTTCTACAATCAAAAAGTCCAATCCCTCTATATACAACTGTATACTCTCTCTACATTTCTGATCTTTTTTCTTCCTTCAAAACTCATGTCAGGTGCCATCTCATCCAGGAAGGCTTTCTTAATCTCCAAGGCAAAAGTGATCTCCAACTCCCCAAATATTCTTATGGCTGGTTCTCTTTTTTAATCCCTCTTTTGACCTTATTACACTAGTTTCTATCAAATTTACTTGTATTTATAGATATTATCACCTTTATTATGTAAAAGATAAGCTCTTTAAGAAAAGGGCCTATATGGTTTTTCATTTTTATATCCTTAAAACAATATTGGGGGGGGGGGGGGGAGCAGCTGGGTAGCTCAGTGGATTGAGAGTCAGGTCTAGAGACGGGAGGTCCTAGGTTCAAATCTGGCCTCAGACACTTCCCAGCTGTGTGACCCTGGGCAAGTCACTTGACCCCCCATTGCCCACCCTTACCACTCTTCCACCTATGAGCCAACACACAGAAGTTAAGGGTTTAAAAAAAATAAAAAAAATAAAAAACAATATAGGCACTGAAATATTTGTTTAAATGAGTATGCTAAAGTTCTAGGCCACATAATCCTATCTCAACCAGAAATCTCTAAGAATCTTAAGTTTCCATCTAAAATATAGTATTTTGCAGAAAAAAAGCAAATGAAATAATTCAATTTTGTTTTGTATTTTTAAAGTACTTTCACAACCATTATCTCATTTGATCATAACAGCACATGTGAAAGAACAAGTTATATGCATTTGACAGAGAATATAATTAAGGCATAGAAAGATGCACTGACTTTCCCAAAAGCACACAGTAATGGCCAGAACTAGAATCCAGGACTCCTGGTTTTTAGTCTTTCTGTAGCATTATAATGAAAAGAGTATTTGCACAAAAAGAAGCATATAGCTTTATAATACCTTAGAATTGAAAGCTTCTGAATATCTGATGAACATGAAATAGCTTTAATAAATAACTACTTACTGATGGAGAAATGTCATCATCATATTTTTTTAACTGATTCATGAATTCCAGGTGTTTCTTTTCTTCCTCTAGTTGAGCCACAGATTGCTCACTTTTTTGTAACTTTTGCTGTGTGTTAGCTAACTCATCCCGTAGCCACTGATTTTCCTGGCACAGACGGCGTACTTGAGCACGCAATTTCTGTTTCTCTGATTCAACTGCATTTAGATGGTTTGACAGGGCCATCATTACCTAGGATATACAGAAAAATTTTAAATCCTGCCTTATAATATTCATCATCTTCCCAATTTTCTGCTGAATTCTTTAAGAATTCATAAAATTTACTGTTTGAACATTTCTTTGATTTTAATTTCTCTAACATGAATATGTAGATGTTGTCTCCCAAATAAGCATACTATACTTCGTTGAACAGACATAAGTTCCATCTTCATGTCATAAAAAGGAATCATGTGACTAGAGATTAAGGTTCACAATAATGTATTACAAAATTTTACCAAGTTTATAACTTTCTATCTTCTTAAAAAAAGGTGGAAGGACTGGCAAAGTGACCTACATTAAAACTCTACATTAAAAACTCAATATGAATAGAAATAAAAAAGTATAAAATCAGAGTAGGGATAGTCATTTCTGATATTAAATAAATTCTTATCTGGGTATAGATTGGTTATAGCACTTATTTTAAGCCAACTGGTAAATAAACAAAATAAATAGCCAAAAGAAAGTCAAAGAGTTTTACTATTTCAATTTTTTCCATTTTTTTAGAACACCTCAAATTCAAAAAGCAAAAAGGAAGTCAATAATTCTAAAATCTATCTTTACATAGCTAATATATAATAATTCATCAGTCCAAGACCAAGCCTTAGTTTTAATCCAACAAGCTTTTCCAAATCTACAACTCAATTTATATAATTCATCTAGTGTGAAGTTCTAACAATTGTCTTCTCTTTATAACACTATCAATTCTAAAATGATCATCCTTTTTCACATCAATATCAAGTGTCATATTTTCCCTGATAGTCTCAAAAATAAATTACTTCTCCATTTCCATCTATAAAGCTCAAGTTCATTTCCCAACCTACCTGTGCCTCACTCAGCCCAAGCTCCAACATTTCCAGTGACTTGCGAATCATGTTTGATTTCTCTTCCACCAAATTACTCTCGTCATCTTTCTTCAAACACTTAAGTGTCTCAAGTAAACTTTGCAAGATAGAATTATGTTCATTCTTCAGAGCTTCCAGTCCCTGGATCACTTGCTTCGTTTTAGAAATTATTTCATCCTGGGTAAGCTTCTCCAACTTATCTTCCTTTAGGTACACCATTGTGGACATGTTGTCATACATTCTAAAATTTTAAAAATTATAATTAGCCATTAAATTCAATTTTAATCAATGATTAGTCACATTATATAGTTAATATCTCTCTAATTTCTCTAAACTGTGCATACTCTGTGATCCAGCAATAGAGCTCACTGGATCTATCCCCCAAACAGATCAAAGAAAGAAGAAAAAGATCTATAAATATATGTGTATGTATATATATATATATATATATACCTAAATATTTATAAGCCATTCTTTTCATGATGGCCAAGAAATAAAAACTGAGTAGTTGCACATAAACTAAGGAATGGCTGAATAAGTTATGGCATATGAATGGGAAAAAATACTAATTATACTATAAGAAATGATGAAGGAGATGGTTGCAGAGAAACTGGAATGGATCTGTATGAAGGAATACAAAGTGAAGAGAGTAGAACCAGGAGGACAATTTATACAACTAAAAACAACATTATAAAGACAAACAACTTCCAAAAACTTAGTAAGTGATCAACGAAATGAAGGATTACAATTCAAGCATTACAATTCATTATGATATAAGCTACCCATATCCAGAAGGCTCTCAGGTTGAAGCACAAATGCACATCCCTAGTTTACAAATGAGGAAACTGAGGCATTTAGTAACTTAACCAAATCACGATTTCTCAGTTTCATCTATTAAAGGAAAGGGTTAGAACTTGACTTTTTAAATCTCCTCTTTGACTAAATCTATGACCCAATGATCCTATTGTTCAATGTTACATAACTAGTGTCAGTTGAACCCATTAGGCTTTTCAATATGTAATGGGTCCTTTCAATCAAACAACAATTAATAAACATTTATTAAGAACTATGTATCAGGCACCATACAAGCAAAAATCAAACATAATGAACAAAAAGACTACCATAAAAATGGTACCTGTTATTTGGACTATATCATCTTACATATTTATAATATGTAACTAAATCAAGTATAATTATTAAACTTTATTAAGAAAAATTCAATATAACATGGAAAGATTATAGCCTATAGATTACAAACCAGTATGAGATCTATCACCTCAACAAAATATAAAAGAGTCTGGAAGAGATTTTTCTGCTGAGCCATGAAGGGGCGTGGGGGTGGGGGGGTGGAAATAGGTCCAATGTGCAAAAGTTACAAGAAGGCAGATTTTGACTCAACATGAAGAAAACTATCCTAACAAAGTTTCCCCCAAAAAAGAATGATCTGGTCAGAAAAAACATCCTAACCAAAAAATGAAATGTGTTTTATCCAGGGAAACAAATGAGTTCTCCATCCTTAGAAGACTTCAAGTAAATGGCTAGTTGACCAACAACTGAGGAATTGTAGATGGAATTTTTTATTTGGGTAGGAAATAGACTTTGATTATTCAGCCCTCTACATGCACCCTTCCTGTTGAGGATATTACCATCCTTCCAAGTCATCCATATTCACAACCTCAGTCAACCTCAACTATTCCCTCTCCCCCAAACTTGCCTTTTACAATCATCAAGTCCTATTAATTCTCCCTACATATCACCTCAGACATTCTTTTTACTTTCTCTCTATCCATAAAGGTCTCATCCTAATTAAGGATCTCTCACCTGAACAATTGCAATAACCTAATTAAACTGCCAGCTTCCAGTATCTCCTCTTTTCCTTCTATTCTATAATAAAACTGCCAAAAATAATCTTCCTAAAGCTTAAGTCTGGCCATGTCACCACTTTGCACAAGAATATTCTGTGACTCTTTAAACTGTCACTCAGTTTGACATTTAAAACCCTTTCACAATCTAGCTATAGCTAAGCTTATTGCAAATCATCCTCTAACATTCTATGTTACAGCACATTGGTTACTTACTGTTTCCCAAATTCAGCATTCTATCTCTTACTCCACACAGGCTATATTCCCCAAGACTGGAATGCACTCCCTTTTCACCTGTCTCTTAGAATCCCTAGCTTCTTTTAAGGCTTAGATATGCAACTCCTATTAGAAGCCTTTCCTGAGTGAAACTGTATGAATCTTTAACAACAACTCTAAGCTCTTTTTTTACTAGAGAATCTCTTGCTTCATCCTATCATTTGCTTATACTTTACCAAACCCTGAATTACTTCCACCTAACTCCTTTATTCCTATTCACATGCTGCAGAACATATACACTTGATGATAGTTTACTACAAATTTATGTTATCTAATCTGATATAGGTCCTCTCCTGTAGCAACCAATTAATTTACTCTTCCCTAATTAAACCTATATCCCACTTACCACAACGGCTATTTCAAATCTTCTCTCTAAAAGCCTTCCACTGCACCCACTCTCCTAGTCCTCTCAGTTGAGTATATAATTATACTTTATAGATGTTATCTGTCATGAACTCCCTCTTCTCATCTTCCTGGCAATAAAGGTATGACTACTTTTGCAACTTTAGACTACAAAGGCTAGATTGCCCTCCATAAAAAGATCCTACAAATTTGCCATTTCTGTTGTCCAAATTATCTAGCCTTTCCCAACAGTTATCTATAAGTCTGACAAAAAAAATATCTTCAATATCTTCAGATTTGCTGGACCTAATTTCTACATGCATCTTTGATTCCACCCTCACCTTCAGGACCTTGCTTCAGTATCTTACCTTCTTCTCTCATGCATCTGCAATTTCTTCCATTTCATTAGTTCTTTACCATTTGTCCACAAGCATTCTCAGGTTTCCCCACCCCATAAACAAGAAAAAACTTAACTCAAGTCTTTCATCAAGCTACTGTCCCATAACTTTCCTGTCCAAGGAATTTCTGAAAATGTCTGGTATCCAAATATGTTATCTAAATACATTGCTTCCTATTTTTGTTAATTGTGCAGTGTTACAATAATTCCCAACCTTAATTTAATGTATACTGAAAACAGTAATTCTTTATGTAACTCAGTCTTGAATTTTGTAACAGTGGCCTTTTTTTGCTATTTGGTAATTTCATGGTATATTCAGTATCCAAATGACAAACTCCACCTGGACTCAATTATGTTTGTTTCTGCAGTAATTAAAAATAAACATTTCAAATAAATAAATGTGATGCTTTTACTTCTTTATTACTTGCAATCTGGTTTCCACTTCCACCATTCTTTCTTCTTCCTAAATATCCCCACTTCTCTTCAGTTAATCCCCCTTTCTTCTGGATGAACCACTCTCTCTTGACTTTTAAAATACAATAACTCCTGGTTTTTCTAATCTTGGCACAAAGTAGCATGTGGGTTGTTTTGAAAAAAGGGACAGATTTCAATAGGCAGAGATTTGAGAACTGGTAATAAAATGAAGTTGAGTTCAATCCAAGCATGGGGAATGGAATGAGCAAAGTCACAGAGACAGGCTCAGGTAGAATAAGATCAGGGTTAGGAAGCAGCCCAGTTTGGTCAGTCCACAGGAGAACTTAAAGGAAACTATTATGCAAAAAGATAACAGTAGATTGATTCAGATTGTAGAGAGTTGTGAATGGTGAATGAAGGAATTCATATTTTTATCTTATTGCAAAACATCTACTGAGATCATAATATTGTCTGTTCTTCTACTGCTATCCTATTCCTCCCCACCTGACCCTCTAGAACAGGGGTCGGCAACCTTTTTGGCCATGAAAGCCATAAACGCCACATTTTTTAAAATGTAATTTCGTGAAAGCCATACAGTGCTCACAGTGTGCGCGCTCCTGTAACAGTTCACACTCCTGTAACAGCCCCTGAAAAAAAATTGACTTTATGGCTCCTGCAGAAAGAGCCATAAGTTGCCAACCCCTGCTCCAGAACAGTGATTCCCAAAGTGGACGCTACTGCCCCCTGGTGGGTGCTGCAGTGATCCAGGAGAGCGGTGATGGCCACAGGTGCATTTATCTTTCCTATTAATTGCTATTAAATTTTTAAAAAATTAATTTCCAGGGGGCAGCTGGGTAGCTCAGTGGATTGAGAGTCAGGCCTAGAGACAGGAGGTCCTAGGTTCAAATGCGGCCTCAGCCACTTCCCAGCTGTGTGACCCTGGGCAAGTCACTTGACCCCCATTGCCCACCCTTACCACTCTTCCATCAAGGAGCCAATACACCGAAAGTTAAGGGTTTAAAAAAAAAATTTAATTTCCAGGGGGCAGCTGGGTAGCTCAATGGATTGAGAGTCAGGCCTAGAGACGGGAAGTCCTAGGTTCAAATCCGGCCTCAGACACTTCCCAGCTGTGTGACCCTGGGCAAGTCACTTGACCCCCACTGCCCACCCTTACCACTCTTCCACCTATGAGCCACAGAAGTTAAGGGTTTAAAAAAAATTTTTTTAATTAATTTCCAGGGAGCTAAGTAATATTTTTTCTGGAAAGGGGGCGGTAAGCCAAAAAAGTTTGCGAACCACTGCTCTAGAACTTTCTCTATCCCTGAGAGAATCCATTTAACTCTGGAATTCCTGCTGGAACCAGAAATTGGTGTATGAGTGTAAACTTGCCTGCACACTATATATCTAACCAGTCCCAAAACAGACACTCTATGCTTTACATCCATTCTTCAAAACAATCCAGGACATTTGGCTTGCTGCTGTAGTAATCTTGCCCTTTATCTTCTTCATCTACAAAATGAGAGAATTAAGACTAGATGAACTCTAAGGTCTCTTCCAGCACTAGCTATGGTTATTTGGAGCCATGAGGAAAAAAAAAAAGTTCAGCTAAGTTTTTAGTAGTATTTAAAAAAATATTATTTTGCCTTTAAAAATGGCCCCTACTATATTTTTTCCTCTCCATTTGTCAAGAAAGATTAGATTCTTTATTTTATCAGCTCATGCCCCATTTAAAAATATGTGCATCATAAGGAAAGCACTCACTATTTACATAAGATTAAGTAAGACAGGCAGTATCTAGGAAATATTAATACTTTTTTAAAAAGGAAAGTTTTTAAAACAAAAAAGGTTTTAAATTTTTCAGAGGACACTGCAAAAGTATACAAAGAAGGAAAATTGATTTTTATTAGTGTAATCTGCGACAGAAAAATGAAGGAAAGGAAACAGGATAGAATGCTTTTTTTCAACTCTGTGTTTTACCAAATGTGGCAAAGTTAATTGAATCCTACAAAACAAAAATGACAAAGAAACCAAGTGAACTGTCTTTTTTTTTTTTTTGGAAAAGGAAAGCAGTAAAGAAAATAATTTAACATATGCTAATGAGTCTCACAACAGAGAAAAAGGGAAAGGAACATTATTCATATTGTTTTTATGTCACTAAATTATTTTTTCCATTCATATAAGAATGGTGTATAATTAAACTGTAAAAAATAAAAATGGATCCTTTAATTAAGTCCTATGAGGGGAGAAAATAAGGAATCTGAAATTCTGAAAAAAACCTATATTCAGAGCCTTACTATGATGCAAAACTCAATATGGACCAGATCCTTTGTCAAAGGGCTAATAACATTAAGAGCTCAATCACATGGTAATTCAATTTAGGGAATATTAAGTATTACCAGAAGTATCTTTATTGTACTGTAGACTGGTAACAGAAAGCCAAAAACTGTCCCAGTACTTGAGGGGTTGATTCTAATGAAGAAAGAAAGGGGTAGCTTTTATAACTCAGTATCATACAAAGTTTAAAAAAGAAGTTTCCTGAATTGCTGAAAATCAGATAAAGCACAGTGTGTCTCCAGGCCTCAGTCTTTCTATAGTGCTATTATACTTCAACTATAACTCTGCTGGCAAGGACCCCAACATTTTAGTGTAGAATGGTTGCTAGCAGAGTGAGGGTAACTCAAGCTCAATAACTATCCAATTCATTAAAGCACCCATGAGGTAAACAGAATGGAATCTCTTATGGGAGAAAAAAAGCTTCTAACAACACAAATATTTTACAATAATTACAATAATTGCAATTTTAAAAATAATTTGAAGATTCACATTCTCTAACATCTCTATGACAGAAAAAAACATCTAATTGTCCTGTGTATCTCCAATCTCTGAAGTACATTTTGGATTAATTTCTGCTCTCTTTCCTCATTCTTATCATAGGATTATGAGATTTACAAAAGACCTTAATGATCATCTTAGTCTAGTGGTTCTCAAATTTTTGGTCCTGGTTTATATGGGTTATAGCTATTGATAGTTACCACATTAGAAATTAAAATATCTAAGTATCATTATGAAAAGTTTTGACCTTGTGGACCTCTTTAAAATTTTCAGGGATTCCCAGGAGTCCCCAGACTATGCTTTGAGAATTGCTGAACTAGTCCAATCCTATGAGCCAGTTCTATTGGAATTTTGGAATTCCAAAATTGATGTACTTTCTGTTTCACCATAAGATCCATTCCTTGCCCTCTTAGAATCATTTAGAATCCCCCTCCTAGAAACTAACTTCTCCTTTGGCTTCTCCTATACTATAATAGTTCTCCTACCTCTGCTGCCATTCTTTTTTTTTTCCTTTTTTATTGGTTCCTCTCCTCCCTCTTAACTCCAACATATGGGTTTACAACCCAATGCTCATTTCTTAATGTTCTGTGCATTTTATGACTACTTCTGTTGTATGAACCCCCTTTCATATTAAACACCTCCAAATTTATACTCTACTTCCATACTGGATATACCATAGTGTAAGAGGCATAAGTTTAAAAGAAGGTATGTAAGCAGGCTAGGAAAAGCCTTAGCTGGAGGTCATGAACATTCTGAATGGAATGCAGGGGAAGGAGGAAGTGACTTGTGCCTGAGAAGGACTCCATGGTGTTTGGCACAAAATGTGGCTGACCCTGGGAGATCTCAGAGCTAGGGGAGTTGTATCCAGATTCCCTTGGATCCTGAGAGTGGTGAAGGCTTACAGCAGAGGACATCAGACCAGCAGAGCAGCACTGAGTAGGGAAGTGGTTTGTGATCTGGTGGACAGCATTGCAAACTTTCTCTCCCTACCTGGATACCTTGGATCACCTGTTCTGGTGGAGTTGACTCCTAGCATCCTGAAACCATCCCTGGATTAGCCGTGAGATCCCAAGTAAAGCCACCCTCAGGTCCTCAGCTAAGCTGACCAAATCTGGCTAGAACCAGGTTGGGAGGAACTGTTCCCTTGTGACTCCAGTACAGCTTTCTTTGGACCCAGTCTTGCTTAGATCATAGGAGAGTGTAGTCAAGTCCTTCCCATGCCCCTGTGGTTTGCCCTGAGCTTTTAAGTGTAGTAAACCCTATTCCCATCCTTAATCTTAGTTTGTCCTTGATTAAATGTGTTGCCTTTACTTTGCTGATTACCATAGGCCTAGTCTTAGTGCTTCAGAGTGGCAGTTGGACCTAACAGCTAATTCAGTAACAGACAGCCCTTTGCTGTTAAACTTTAGTCTCCTTACTTCTGAGCCCCTTCCTGTCATTCCTCTCTCACACACCCACCTGGACCCATATTTACTGTTCAAGGCACCTTTCCCTGGTTTCTCCCTTAAAAGTTTGACACCCCAGATAGCTGGGTAACAGGGAGGTAGACAGGAAGTGTCTCTTGGGCTGCCAGAGCCACACTGGAAACTGAGAAGATCTGAACATTCCATGGGGGGGCTGGGGGTGGTGGTCAGCCATTGGTTGTGAGCTGAAAGTTCTTAACCAGTGGTGACCCATATTTACTGTTCAAGGCACCTTTCCCTGGTTTCTCCCTTAACAACAGAAATTTATCTTAATAATGTGAGTTTATTATTGTAGTTAATTCTTTCCAATAATGTAGATTACAACCCCCTCCATAATTCATATAGCCTCCTTTATACTTATAAATTGCTATAGTCAAAAATATTCCCCAGTAGTTCAGTACCTGATAAAGAGACTTTCAGTACTTAAGTAGACGGATCCTTAAGACAAAATACAATCTGTAGTTACAATTGGACTCAAAGAGGTTGTAAAATCTATCAGTTTTCTATCTGACATAGCTTCCAAGAACCCATAAACAAAGTAGAAGAGTATGCCTTTATTGAGAGATCTTATAAACTTAACACATGTATAAAATTTACTATCTACTCCCCTGCCCCAAACTCTGCAAAATGTCTCTTCTTCCCAATCTGAGAAATGAATTTTCTTCTTGGCTCTTCTAGCAAATTTAACTGTTAAATACACTAGCACATGACATATGGTTGTGTCTTATCCCCATAAATCATGAGAAGAGTGTGTCATCTATATTGTGTATAACCTCAAGTTCCAGCAGTGCTCTGCATATAAGAACTTAGTAAATATTAAATTTGAAAATCAATTCAAATGCTGTCTTACTCAAGCAGTTCCTGATGATGCCAGTCATGACAGGATTTAGATTTCTGTAGATCAGTCCTTTGATGGATACATTTCTATAAGTATATCTAATTTCACAGCTTAAAAAAAATCTCAAATGTTGATCCTCTTTCATTTAATTTTTTTGAAACTGACACTGGTATGACTGCCTCTGTTGAATAGCAAAACAACTTTGTTTTCTCTCCATACAAAACACAAAAAATATAACACTTTTTATCATACAAACTATTTTTAAAAACACAGCTAAAAAGTGTTTTCACTAGCCCTTTATAGATTTAGACTCCATAATATGGTCCCAACAACAACCCCGATAGTTTTTCCTTGCATAAATCCCATTATTATATCGGTATTAGACACTCCAGCACTTTCATATCAAATTATAAAGCTGTTACAAGTCATATGCTTACTACTTCTTTCCTAATCCTTTCACATGTTCTGCTAGACATAGATACTTCAAATATTCAATTCAATAACAGATATTAAGGGCCTTATATGTTCAAGGCAACTGTGACACCCAAATTTTCTTGGCCTACCACCCCCTTTCCAGAAAAAATACTACTTAGCAACCTCTGACACATACTATCACCACCCCCTTATAGTTATTCACCATCCCCAAACGCACCTGTGGCCATCACTGCCCCCCCCCCCCCCCCCGATCGCTGCAGCACCCACCAGGGGGAGGTGGCGCCCACTTTGGGAATCATTGCTGTAGATACACAGTCAAAAGTGAAGTCATGGAACATGTAAAAAACAGTAAATGTAAAATAATTTGAAAAACCAAGAACTCTAACTACCAAGATCAGAAATGGTGGTAGGAGGTGGCACTTGAACTAATCCTTGAAACTAACATCTCTGAGAAACAAAAAAGTGATTACAGGCATAAGAAACAGTCTTGCAAAGGCATAGGAGCTGAAGATAGATTGCTGAGTAAATAGGTCCTACGGCTAGAATGTACACAAAAGGAAGAAATAGGAAATAAATCTAGAAATATAGGTTGAGGTCAGAATATGAAAGGTTTTGAATGTCAACCTGATATTTTTGTCCTAGAGATAGATAGCCTCTAAAGATTGTTTTTTTTTTTTTGCTTTGTTATTTATTTAATTAATTAGTTTTAGGTATTTTCCCATGGTTACATGATTCAGGTTCTTTCCTTTCTCTACTCCTTCCTCCCTCCCCTCTCCTGTAGTCAATGAGCAGTTCCACTGAGTTTTACATGTATCATTGATCAAGACCTATTTCCATATTATTAATTGTAATAAAGTGATCATTTAGAGTTTACATCCCCATCGAACCAAATGATCAAGCAAATGTTTTTCTTATGTGTTTCTGCTCCCACAGTTCTTTCTCTGGATGTGGATCACGTTCTTTCTCATAAATCCCTCAGAATTGTCTTGGATACTAGCATTGCTGCTAGTAGAGAAGTCCTTTACATCCAATTGTACCACAATGTAACAGTCTCTATATACAATATTTTCCTGGTTCTGTTCCTTTCACTCTGCATCAATTCCAGTTGGATCAATTCAAATGGAATTCCTCCAGTTCATTATTCCTTTGAGTACAGTAGTATTCCATCACAAATAGATATCACAATTTGTTGTCATTCCCCAATGGAAAGGCATCCCCTCATTTTCCAATTTTTGCCACCACAAAGAGTGTGGTTACAAATATTTTTGTACAAATGTTTTTCCCTATTATCTCTAACCCCTAAAGATTTTTGAGAAAATTAATGACATGGGTCAGATTTTTGCTATTGGAAGATTCTTTCTGGCAGTTATATAGAGAATGGATAAGAAGAGAGAGACTAGAAACAAAGAAGACAAATTAGGAGTCTACCACAAAAGTTCAGGTGAAAGATGATGAGGATCTCGACTTGAGATAATAATTATTTGAGTAAAGAGGAAGAAAAAGATGCAAGAAATGCTATACACTTAGAATAAACAATATCTGGTAACTGTCTGGATGTGGAGGCAAGAGTCAAAAAATGATTCCAAACTCAGAAACCTGAGTGACCAGAAAGAATGATGAGGAAAAGATAAGTTCTCAGAGAAGATATGAGGGAATGAGATCAAGGGCACAAGTAAAGGAGTTGGTATTGACAGAGAACCATTTCTTCATTAGAGAAAGAAGGCTAATGGTGCAATAATTAAAAGTTATGAGGCTGGTTGTAGCTTTATTAAATTTAAAAAACCTTTATTAAATCAAAGTAATGGTAATAGGAAAGAGAAGGAAAAATAGGAGAGAGTTAGAGAGATATTTAGCTTTCTTTCCAATCTGTGGTCGCCATCATGGGGCTCTTTACTACATTCCATCAACTGTCTGCTCTTCTACACACATGCCAAAGACCTCACTTCCTCCCTGGCTTAGCTTATAAACTTTTTTTCTCCAGCTACTAATGTGATATTTTTTTGACTCTCCTTGTTTCCTGTCCCACTGGCTCTTTAATTTCCCTTTTTCTGGTGGTCCTAACTCTCAACTCACTTGCTGATATTTGACCTCCAGATGACATCATTAGAGTGACATGAAAAAAGGAGAAATTTACTTTAGAAAATGGTGAAGATCAAGAGATTTTGAGGCATAGAGAAGAGGAATTTCACCATTGATGGCTTCTCTTAGTAAAATAGGTAGGAAAGACACCTACTGATTGAAGGGGACAATGGAGCAATGGGGACTTGAAGAAGACTTTAAAATAGCCATTGAAACACATGAAATAGTCAATCAAGACAAAAGTATTATTGGGCAAAGATCTAATCAAAACTATTAAGTCCGGGGGGCAGCTGGGTAGCTCAGTGGATTGAGAGCCAGGCCTAGAGACGGGAGGTCCTAGGTTCAAATCCGGCCTCAGACACTTCCCAGCTGTGTGACCCTGGGTAAGTCACTTGACCCCCATTGCCTACCCTTACCACTCTTCCACCTATAAGTCAATACACAGAAGTTAAGGGTTTAAAATTAAAAAAAAAAAATTAAAAAAAAAAAACTATTAAGTCCAACTCTATATGACTGAATGGACAGTTTTCTCAACAAAGATACATTGGTTTTCCATTTCCTTCTCCAGTGTGACTCCATTTTACAGATGAGGAACTGATCATTTTACTGATGAGAAACTAATAGGGGTTAAGTAATATGCCCAGGACCACACAGCTAAGTGAGTGAAGCCAGATTTGATATCAGATCTTCCTGACTCCAGGTCTAATGTTCTATCCACTTTATCACCTAGCTATGTTCCCATATAAATTTGCTAACAGTAATTTATAGGGGGTCCAAGCTGACATAGTTTTATGAATTCATTAGTATTCAGAAACTTGGGTCTGTGAATGATATATAGAAACAAATGAACAAGTACCTTATAGGAACTATTATCTGCATTAATGGAAAAATGGAAAAGGAAAACCAAAGTATAATGGGTTGGGGTTTTTTTTCTGTCAAATTAAATAACTAAACTCCTAGTGGTCAAAAATCATATTTCTTTTAGGCGGCTCATATCACCCACCATAATGGTAGACACATATTAAGTCCCATTTATTAAATGGAAAGCCAATCTGCAAACTTCAGAAAAGAGCTTAGAACACGTCAAATTCATTTTTACTGTTGCTTCCAAATTCAAATGATCAGAATTAACAAATCTTATACCCAAGTAGTAAATAAGTAAATAAGTAAAAAGTTCAGTTTAATTCAAAGCTTAATTCAAAGCTTTCTAAGCCTGCCTAAATATTCACAAACAGGTGTCTTCCAACAATTAACTATATTGATTTTAAAAATGCATTAAATTCACACTTGTATCACTAATTTAATCCAAGCCAAAATAAAAAGGGTTTTATAAATATTTATATCTAGCACTAACACAAATATGGGAAAGTTACAAAATAATTATAAACAGATTTCTTTCTCAAAACAAATTGACATTCCTCTATGATATATTGATTCTAATTGGATTTAAATTACCATGAATATATTCCCAATGTTAATGTTATTTGGTTTTAAATTAGTCTACCTGTAAATGGGCCATTATGTAAAATGGGAAGAGAGGGGAGTCCTAAGAGAATACAGTTAACCCTATCAAATTTAAATTAAGGGGGTAGCTGGGTAGCTCAGTGGATTGAGAGCCAGGCCTAGAGATGGGAGGTCCTAGTTCAAATCTGGCCTCAGACACTTCCCAGCTGTGTGACCCTGGGCAAGTCACTTGACCCCCATTGCCTACCCTTACCACTCTTCCACCTATAAGTCAATACACAGAAGTTGAGGGTTTAAAATTTAAAAAAAAAAATTTAAATTAAGGTGAAATTCCAACTTTAAATGGATAAAATATCAATCACAAGACCCAGGAAAAAAATGTATAAAATCAGATTAACTGAAGCTCATGGTTTCTACAAGCATTTTAAGTAATCTTAAAGTAGATATGCTGGTACTAAATATTAGGTCAGTTTCCATTTTCACTATTAAAGAAATAAAAACAGTCAGTGTAGGTCTTATTTCCATTATTAAAGAAACAAAAGTGGTTAAGGTTTTTGACTGAAAGTCTTAAAATAAAGCAGAGTCAAGAAAATATATATTCATTACTATAACAATGTAAACGAAAAGAAAAGAACTGCCACCACATACCAAAGGAAAATGAATGCTGTAAAATTACAAAGAACAAGCATGCTCTTTGAAAAGAAAAAATACAGGAAGATACTTAGTCCTATTCCTTTGCAGAGGTAGAAGGTCCATAGGGGTGGAATTATTTTTCAGATTATTTTTAATTAACCTTTGTTGATTTTTTCTCTTCCTCATTTTCTTTTTTTAAAATATTGTTATATGAGATGGCTTTCAGAGAGCAAGGGGAAGGGATATTGGGGAAAATTCAAGTGATGCCCAAAAAGGTAACAATAAAAAAAAAATCTATTAAAAAAAGTGACTAATCTATAGAGCTGTAGCACAGTAAACAAAAAGAAGCCGAGTATAAACAAAAGGAAAAATCCCAAACATACCAAAATTCTTACAGCAACACTTTCCATGAAAGCAAAAAATGGAAACTTGAGTGCCCAACAACTGGGAAATGTTTGAACAGATGGTTAAATATGAATGTCATAGAATATATTGGGTCGAAGAAAACTAATTGATAGAATTCATATTTAAAATTGATATAGAGCCACATAAGCAAAATTAAGAGAGTAATATTCACAATTTAAAACAAAGGGTTCTTAACCTTTTTTGGATCATGGACCCCTTTTATAGCCTAAAACTTATGGACTGGTTCCTGGGATGTTTTTAAATAAAATAAAATAAAATATATAAGACTGCACAGGAAACCAATTATAGTGAAATAAAGTTTCCCCAATAACTTCTAACTTAAAGGAAACCAATACTAAAATATAATAGAACTCAGATCAATGCAATAATCATTCTTGACTACAGAGGACTGATCATGAAATATACCACTCTCCTTTCATAAGACAGCTGGTTGGCTATTAAATGGTAAGTATAAAGTAAATAATGTCAGATACAGGCAAAGACTCTATTATTTGGCTTAATTAAACTGCTTTGTTAGAGGGAAGAGCTCTATGGAGGGAGAGAAGAAATAATGAGAAATGGAAGTAACATTTTAAAAAGTATCAATCAACAAGCAATATTAAGTGCCTACAGTAACAATAAAGTGTGTGTATGTGTGAGTATAGACATACATACATACACAGAGAGACAGAGAGACAGAGACAGACACCTGCCTGAAGAGTAAAGTGTAAGTAAGTAGAGTGGAAAGGCAGAAAAGGACCAGATTGTAAAGGGTTTCAAATGCCAAGCAGAGGATTCTATATTTGATCCTGGAGGAATCTGAGGGTGTGAATGAGAAGGGAAGAAGATATGGTGAAGCCTGCACTTTAAGATCATCACATTGTTACCTAAGAGTAAGATAAACTTGAGTGGGAAACAACTTGAACCAGAGAGACCAACCAGAAAGGTAACACAATAGTACAGGCATGAGGTGATGAGAGCCTGTACAAAAGTGATGGCCAAGTGAGTAAAGATTACACCTATAAGAAAACTGTTGAAACAATTAACAGTGACAAGATCTGACAACAGATTTATACAGGGTAAGTGTGAATAAGCAAGTAAGAATTTCACTTAATACTATGAGCCTGGTTATCTAGAAAGATAATGATAACTTTGAGAGTAATAAAGAAATTTAGAAAAGGGGAAGATTTAGGGAAAAAAGATGAGTTCTGTTCTGGATATGTTGAATTTAAGAAGCTTACAGGACACACATTTTAAGATGTCCAAGTGGCAGTTGTTTGGAGAAAGATTAAGCATAGATCTGCAGATCTAGAAATCACCTATATAGACAAGAATTAAGATGAATAAAGGTGATGAAATCACAAAGTGAAATGCATAGAACAGTGATGGCAAATCTATGGCATGGCTGCCATAGATGGCAGGCAGAGTGCTCTCTGTGGGCATATTGGCCACTTTCCCTACCACCCCACTCCCTCATTACTAGAAAGGCAGAGGGACTCGGGTGAAGCTGCTTTTTTGGTGTGCCCCTCCCCCCGGGGCCACCTGATAACATTTTTTCACGTCACCCACCCCTCTACCCAGCAGCCCAATGGGAGCATACAGGGGTAAGGTCAGTAGCTCACAGGGGGCTTGGACAACTCCCCTCCCCATCTCTACATTCCCTGAGAAGCTGAGAGTGTTGGTAGAAGGGGTGCCATAAGTTAAAGGACAGAAAGCTGCAGTGAAGAGTGGATTAGCAAATTAATTAGGAAGGTATAAAAGAATTGATGAGAAATTGAGATTATATAAATTTATAGTGAACAAGTTCAAGCCAGTTCATCATTTTCTCCAATTCAATTTACATGAATAGGAACAAAGGTGGTGGATGGTGAAAGTAATCTAAGGTTGAGTCTTGGCAAGACATGTTCTGAGAAATGGCCAACTAGAGTACTGGAGAAGGCCTTAGGATAAGACCAGAACAGGTTATCTGAGAACAAAGATAGTGCAAGGCACAAGAAGGCCTTGCAAAAAACTGAGGCCACGAAGGAAAGGAATTGGAAAGGCTCTGGGATGAAGAAGGCCAGCAGGCAAACTGAACTCCACCCCCAGGGCACTGGGAAACCCTAGGATTAAGATGATAGCTGGGAGGCAAAAGATTCCCCACAAGGTTCTGGAAAGGAACAGCTGGAAATACAGCTTCTTACCTTTAATTTTACCTTATTAATAAATTATTCATTTCTAGATGAACAGCTAAAAGCACCAAGAAAAGGGGCTAAGATCCCAGGACAGAGAGGGTTTGATATTTATACCATAAACAAAAAATAGGTTAGGAAACAACAGAATCTATGATGACAAGAATAAAAACACTGATTATTTTATAAACTTTTTAAAACAGAAGTAGGTATGTTCTAAAAACTATTCTGAAAAGTAGCAAAAAACTGAAAATTACCTGATTTAAGAAATAGGTAGGGGCACCTGTGGATGGCTCAGTGGATTGAGCCAGGTCCAGAGACGGGAGGTCCTGGGTTCAAATTTGGCTTCAGACACTTCCTAGCTGTGTGACCCTGGGCAAGTCACTTGACCACTCTTCTGCTTTAGAACCAATAGGAAGTATTGATTCTAAGACAGAAGGTAAGGATTAAAAAAAAGAAGAAGAAATAGGTGCCAAGTGCCCACAATGGTAAAGAAAGTAGATAAGGAAAAACTTAATGGAGAAAAAATGTTTCATTGTGTTTGAATCAATAATGTTTTAGTTAACAATCCTGTTTCCAATGCTTTACCACTGAACTGGTTATATAGGCAATTTTGAGTTAGATAAATAGCCCTGTGAACTATCTGCATACAAATTACAGCTGACCCACAAGAACAAGTTGACATGACCAAGTATTCTGAGATAAAAAAAAAATGCATAACTCGAAGGCTAGAATACAGAAATATATCCCACAAGTCAATGTTAAGTGGACAATGAAGGTCCCTGAGACAATACCAGGACTAGTCTTAAAGTTACAAGAGAAATAAAGCAATGTTACATATAGATGCCAAAGTCAGAGGTTCTATGCATTAAATAATGATACAATGTCAAAAGCTGAAGTGGAAAAAAAAATCAGTATAAAACAATTCCTTTTACTCATGTTGAGGCAGAGAACAATATAAAAGCCAATAGTTATGGGGAAGAAGGTAAAAGCCATATCCAAGCCAGAAAGTGAATGGCTTCAAAATATTCCAATCCAAAACTGAAGTTTCTGAAAATATCTATATTGGGTTAATTTTATTCTTTTAACCTAATGTTTTTCATATACTATCATTTGTTTACTTGAAGAAAAAAAGATTCTAGAATTTGGTTCCCTGCAATGTGTATAGATTTAAGCTAAATATTTCAATCTTCTGGATAAGATAAAGCTTCTAAATTGAATGGCATAATCAGACCTCCTCTACTACCCTGCCTTTTTTTTTTTTTTAAGTACCATGCATTTAGAACTGAAACTTACACTATATATGCCACAAATTACAGGACTACAATAATGTAAAGGAAAGTCAACTTTGAAATTACAAATTCTGATCAATGCAATAACCAATCAGGACTCCTGAAGACCGATGATAAATCATGTTTCCCACCTATTACCAGAGCGGTGATAAACTAGAGTTGTAGACATGGCCAATGTATGGGTTCTTTTTACCTGCACAATTCATTTACCCACAGAAACAACTAGGTTGTGCAGTAAATTGAACACTGAACCTGGAGTTGGGAAGACCTGAGTTCAATTTGGCCTCAGACATTTAACTAGTAGTATAAACTTAACTGCTTTCTGCCTTGGTTTCCCTATCTGTAAAATGGGAATCACAATAGTGTCTATCTCCCAGGATTGTTGTTAGGATAAAAAAGTAAGTTATTTTTAAAGTGCTTTGCAAACTCTAAAGCTATTATAGCTATTTGTTTCAAGAAAGGGTTTAGTGATGGTAATGCAAAAAAAAAAAAAAGTCAAGAGTGGGTCAATTAAATGTTTATAAAAAACTGGAAAGAACAGGAGAAGGCTCATAAAGGGACAAGACAGGACAGATAACATTTAGTACTATCATGTTAAATTTAATATACACTTCAAAAAACAAATGGTACTTAATGGTAAAAATTTCCTTCTAAAGAAAAGTATTTTCTCCAGAAGTGCGATGAACCTAAAATGATCCTATAATCCCGTTTTTCTCTCCATATATATGTATATATTCACATATCAGAGCATCACTGCCAAACTTCAACTGCAACATAATGCAGAAATGATGTTGCATTCCTTAGTGACTGAGAAATTGTTTTTTATATTACCTATCCTACACAAAGCAGAATACTGCAGCAGTCTGCAACACATAAACACTTAATCTCTTTGGTCTTAAGGATATTTAGTAAGTTTTAAGAGGCAATAAATGATTCTTATCCCTCAAAATACTGAACAGATCTGTAAATGTTATGGTTACTAACAGCAAAGCCATTTTATGTTTTCTAATGAGCATTATTTCATTGGCCTTCAGGGAGAAGCCCATTATAAGGAACTGAGTAAATCCACCTATAGACAGAAGATCAAGAAGTGTAATTCACTTCACTATGACTAGAATAAGGAATGAAGTAACTAATATAGTCTATTTTATGCAGAAAGTCTAACACAATCCAAATTTTATTTTTTGTGAGACATCCTCATAAAAACACTCAATATTCTTTTTAAATTCAATCTCATGATAGTAATAGATGTCTCAATATACAAAACTATTTTAAAATGTAGGAGAAATTTTGACAGGCTTTTACAATCTAATCTACAATACATTAATGATACTGCTGCTAATGTGTCGAGTTTTCTTTTATCACAAGAATTCAACAGATTTTATGACAGAAAAAAGTACTCAAGTTTAAGACAAAGTTCAGGTAAAGAAAGGAGGGTTGCCATTCTGGTAGGAAACACACTGGGGTACATAAAACAGAAGAGATGTCAAGAAACCTGGTCAGGATGTGCTCCATCGATTAAGACAAAAATAAAATGAAATTAAATCCAGCGCGTTCTTTTTATCTAATGAATGGAAGCTGACCTTCCCAGTTCCAGGAATACTGATTAAAAAAAAAGTCTGATCCCAGGGCCTCGGTCCAGGGTCTCCTCCCAGGGCGGTGTCTTGCGGGTGAAGGGGAGGGGGGGGACCGGAACCGCAGCAAGGAGGAACCCGGAAGGAAGAGGCAAGAATTCGGACAAAGCAGAACCGGCGCTGGTAGTTGGGTATCCCCGTTTCTCTCGCCCTCTCCTCTCCCCGGGAGGCCACATCCCTGCAACCCTACCCCCCAACCCAAAGCACTCCAGGCGACTCCGGTGTGGCCGCTAAAGCTACGCCCCCACCCCGCCTCGCCCCACTCCAGCGACCTACGCAAATTGGAAACGCGCCATCAAAGGGGGCTCCAGGCACTTGTCACCCAACAAGCCCCCGCCCCAAGTGCCGCCCGTTTCTTATGCGGCGCCACGCCGGGCACCCCTCCCCACCCCCATCCCGCAGCCTCCCCCCGGGAATGCGGCGTGCACGTTCCCGGCCCAACCGGGCCCCGGCGCCGAGTGCCCGGGAAGGGATGGAGATGAGGAGATAAGCGGGGATCTCCTGGACCTCGCGGCCCCCGGGAAAGGAGGAGGCTTCATCACCCTTAAAAGTTTAGTAATGAGAGGAGCTGTGACCGAGGTGATGAGGAGGAGGAGGGGGAAACGGGGAAGCCCGCCCCACTGCCCTCCCTTTGGGCTGGCCCCGGGCGCGGAAGCCAGGGTCAACGCCCGCATCCTCGCGCCGGGCCGTCCTCCGGGACGACGCCGCCGCCACTCACCGTCCGGTTCCTGCGGTGACCGCGCTCCCCGCGGGCTGACAAGGAGGGAGGGGGCTGGGGCCTCCCCGGGCCGCCGCCTAGATCCGCTGGGCACTGGGGCCAAGGACGGGAGGGTTGCAAACAAAGGACTGGCCGGCGGGGCCGCCTGTCCCCGAGCTCGGACGCAGCCGTCAAGCCCCTCGAAGGTCCAGGGATGGCTGTCGGTCCGTCAATGTGTCAGTCAATCACGGGCAAGGAAGGCAGGTCCGGCCGCCGCAGCAGCAGCTGCCGTGCTCCGACACATCCTCGCTCCAGTGCTCCCGGACCCCCGACGCTACCCTTGTCTGACTGGGCTTGGCCAAACGAGCCCCGAGCGGCTAGCAGCCCGACCTGTTCCGAACCTACGCGATCCGCGTCCCCGGCTCCCCGTCAGCTGCCGAAAATGGCGTCGATACCCCTCCCCTCCCCTCCCTCCAGCCCCATCATGCTCTGCGACAGCTTCCCCGCCCCGCCTTGCCCTACCCGATGATGTCATCGTGTCAGTCTCTGCTCCAAAGCGCAGACGCCTTTGCGGAGCAAGGACTTGATTTCTGCTGAACCTCACTGAGCCAGGCTGCCCAAGGGCGGAGGTTGGGACCCTTAGTCCTAGGGACTGGGAAACCTCTGCTGATACACTCTCCCACCCACTAGGCGCGGGATTGGGGACGCGTAGTGTAAATTTCTTAGCTGACAGGGAGAAGAGGGATGCCCAGAGAAAAGAAAGGAGAGTCTCTGTGAGCCAGTGACAATTCTAACCCAAGTTTTCCGACTCCCAAATCCAAGCCTTCCCAACCCTGGATAGGGTCATGGAAGAGTGCCTCTGGGACTGGAGTCCGGAGGTGTTCTCCTCTCCTCATTTGACACTGAGGTGAAACAGCGGGGTGCAATGAAATCAATGAACTGAGTCGAATAACACCTCTACTGTCCATATGATCTTAGCCAAGGCACATTCATTCAGGCTTACCATGATGAATTAGACTAGATGATTTCCCAACCCTTTTCCAGCCATGATCTGGTGTACAAAAAAGAATCCCAGCCACCACTCTACCTTTATGCATTTTAGTCGCTTAATAAAAGTTTGTGACTTTCTAGGCTGGTGGAACACACTGGATCTCCACACCCTCCATTCTCTAGGTGGGTAATTCCTCTACTGCAAACGTCCTCCCCGTCTCACTTTACTTTTTGAATCCCATCCATTCTTTAAAAGTGAACTCAAGGGGCAGGTAGGTGGTTCAGTGGATAGAGAATCAGACCTGGACAGAACCAGACTATGTCCTCAGACACTTCCTAGCTGTGAGATCCTGGGCGAGTTACTGAACCCACACTGCCTAGACTTTACTGTTCTTCTCCCTTAGAACCAATATATAATATTGGCTTGTATAGGGTCCCAAGACGGAAGGTAAGGGTTTAAGAAGGAAAAAAAGTAAACTCAAATGCTGCTTCCTTCTGAAAGCCTTCCTTGATTTCTCCCCCTACCCCCATCCTTATCTTCAGATCTCACCTATATAACTTCGTGTTGTACCTTATTAATGCATTTATGTGACAACTGTGTTTTATAGTTATGTTATCTCCTTAACTAAATTCCGTTAAGTTCCATAAAGGCAAGGACCATGTACAATACAAATGTTGTAGCTCCACTCAGTACCTACCACTGTTCAAGGAAGCCCTTAACTTTTTGGAACGAATACATTATCCCATCCTGAAGGAGAACTGCCAGTGTAGGTTATGTAAAATATGTGCGTATCTATACGTGTGTAAGTATGTGTATGCCTATATATCTACATATATCTACATATGTGATAGCCATAAAGACACATACATGATGTCAAATGAGCCTGACAAAAGATTTTACCAGCACTTCTAGCAAAACCAACCAATGCTACTACTTTAGGTTATATGAGAGCAAAACCAACCAACCCCACATTCACACAAAGAGTCAAAAGTGATTGCGCTGGTTGGTTTTGCTTGAATGCTTTTAAAGTCTTTGTTATAATAGAAGGCTCTCTTGGTGGGAGAGGACATTAAGATATTTCGATATTCGGAAGTAAAGATGTAAAATAAAAATATTAACAAAATTTCGAGGCATCAATTTTAAAATGTTTGTTGAATAAAATCGGGCCCCCCAACCTATCTCCTTCCCCTTCCTCCCTTCCTCCCTTCCAGTGCGTGCTTCTAACAAAACTCATTTCCTGGGCTGGGCAGTATTGCACTGCGCCTCCTCCCAGTACCAGGGTCATCCCACCCCCTCCCTGCCTGTTTATAAATGCCTCTGGTCCAAGTAACCCTGCAGCGCAGAGCCACGTGCCTTTCCTTTGCCTGGGGACCAAACTGCCAGGACTCGTACCTACGGAGCCCCAGCCTGGAGGCAGTGTCTGACGCGCACGCACAAGCCGGGTCCGACTCCCCACCTCTTAGGGCGCCCCGCTTCCACTACCGTCACCACTTGCGCACTTTCCAGGCGGCCCTGAAAAGCTGGATGAGCTCAGGCCCAGATTCTGCTCTGGCTGGGGTAGAGGGCGTTTGCATAGCTAAAGGGGACTTAGCGGTTGCTTGCCTGAACTGGAGAGAAAACTGCATGCCAGGAAACGGGAAAAGGCGTACTGCTCACTTTTGCCTCTGGAACAGCTTTGTAAAGGGAAGAAGATTTAGATTCTGTGTCAGATAAATCCCAAGGGCCCCTTATTTATCTATTGCAAGTCTTTTTTCCCCTCAAGATTTCGCTATGCTGTGAAGACAGCTAGTTGGCTTTAGTCATTAAAACCGAATTCCAAGAACTGAGTCACGACTGCAGAAGCCTTTCTAGCCCCTAAATAAAATGGCATCTCCATTTGTTTCATACTGACCCTGGGAACCATCCCCCTTTGTTCATAACCATGTATACAGATCTCTTTTTCTGAGTCTGTGGCTCCTGTTCGTCCCGGTGGGTGTCTGAGCTATGCTATTTTTGTGTATTCTTGTATGTCTCTGTATGTGTGCTGTGTAGCATCGTAGTCTTTTAGTCTAGGTCTAAATCTGTTTTGTGCCTGGGCATCTGTGTGTAGCTGTCTGTGTGCGGGATCTATGTAGATGTCTTTGTATCTCCTAAAGCACTAACCAGTTGCCCTAGAGACCACAAGGACAGAGAACAAAAGAAAGTCCCCGCTCTTCCCCTAGCAATTCAATAGGGAGACCCAGGGAATGTTTCCGTAGAAGACACTTCAAACACCTTTGGAGAGGTCAGAGAGGAGGGAGATCTGAAAAGATGGAGACTTGAGCACCATTTTATTTAAACAACTTGTACAATATGTAAAGCCCCGCAGGGGTCTTTTTTGCAATACCTTTTTGTTCTGTTTTCCCCAGAAGAACCCATCAATGAGCACCCAACTTCAAATAGATTCATTCATCTCCAAACCATAATATTATGGCTCATTTGGCCTCACTTGGAGCTTTTTTCTGAGAATCTCAGTACATAGCTGGTGCCTAGATCTCCATAAAGTACTTAAAGTAATAATGCATGTCAGAGAGATAACAACCTTTAACCCACAGAAGAAAACAAAAACTCCCAGTAACCTATAAAGAGTCCTTCCTCTCTAATGTGTCCCACTTGACTCTCAGAGACTTAAATAGTCCTAGTCCTCCAGACTCATAGCCACTTCTTTTAGTTTGACTACATATAGGAACCTTAGTTTGACAGAGAACTTGAATTAGAATCAGAAAGACCCTGAGCAAGTCACTTAACCTCTTTGCCTCCATTTCCTCATCTATAAAATCAGGTATTTAGAGTTAGTGATCTCTAAGATCTCTTCCAGATCTAAATTTATGATTCTATTATCTCTCCTAAAAAGAGAAAAAAATTGTTAAAAGAAACAATCACCCAACATTTCTTTCTTAATCCCAGGGACCCATATTCTCCAAACTCACAGTAAAATCCTGAGGATTTGAATCCACCTCAATAGGAAAACAAATTTGGAGTTTCTAGGGAGGCATCTCCCTTACTATCAGACCTAAATTGTCTGAATAACTAACAGTAGTAGTGAAGGGTAAAGTTCCTAGTTTTTGGTTCCCCATATTATGACAGTCATCACTTGAGCTGTTGCCATCTCTTATGCTGAGAGGTTCTGCCCCCTCTATCTGACATTTGGGAGGAGACAGAAATTAAATCAAGCTATCATTTTGTCCCTGGAGGCTATGCAGATACACAAGCATCACCTAAGGACCAGGATCCATTTTGAGGTCTTTGGTCTACTCTCTGGTCTATCCTCATATCTATCTGGATAGCTACAAAAAGGGGTTCTTTTTTAAAGGCACAAGAAAAACAGCTAAATTTGACCCACAAAAGCCCAAAGGAATGATTTTGTTGAATATAAAATCATTTCGGTAACTAAAACTTGAACATTCATCTTTAATGAGGTGCAAATGAGTCAATAAATAGGGACTTCTCTGCCCTTCCTCAGGGAGGTTCACCTTCCTGTAACTGTGAGCTCCTTAAGGTCAGGAATTGCTCTTTGCCTTTCTTTGCATACCTAGTCTTATCACTATGCCTGTTTAATAAATAATAAATGATTCTTGAAGGGCAGTTAGGTGACTCTGTGATTTGGGAGCCAGGTCTGGAGACAAAAGGTCCTGAGTTCAAATTTGACCTCAGATACTTCCTAGCTGTGTGTGACCCTGGGCAAGTCACTTAACCCCCATTGCCTAGTCCTTATCACTCTTCTGCCTTGGGACCAATACACAGTATTGGTTCTAAGACAGAAGGTAAAGGTTTAATAAAAAATGATTCTTGACTTAATGGATAATCCCATTGAGCTGAACTGAAGTACACCTCCTCTACAGTTCTGATTCTACATCCCCTTTCAGCTCTGATATTCTGAGTCTTAAGATTATAAAGGTTTTCCAAGATATGGCATTTGATGGTCCCTTGCAATGGAATCACTCAGAGATGGCTAATCAATAACAGCTTCAGCCAGGCTAGCTTCTCTCACCCATACCCAGAATAGACAAAGATACTAATTTGTAACCACATTCTGCTTCTCCATGCTAAAGTATTCCCTTGGAACTGTGGGAGTAGAAATGCAGAAGAAAAACATATGATTTATCATTTGTTTATATGGGTATATGACTTGGGGTATTACTCTATTACAAAAATGAATAATATGGAAATAGGAGTTGAGTGATAATATATGTATAACTCAGTGTAATTGTTTGTCAGCTCCAGGAGGGGAGAGAGAAGAGGAGAGGGAGAGAACATGAACCATTTAACCATGGAAAAAAATTTTTAATAAAAATAAATAAATAAAGTATTCCCTTAGTGAGTTTGCCCTTATTCAGAGCACTCACAAGCTGCAGGTTGAATCCCTAAAGAATGACTATGACTATCTAATCAAGGTACTCCTAAAACTACAGCTTGCTATTGCCTTAACTCCACACTTAAAAAAAGCCAAAAAACACAGTTCCTAAAATACTCTTCCTCCTCAATAGCTTTAACCTGGAACAGAAGTCTTGGGATAAGTTTTAGAAATAAAAGTGCCATATTCATTAAAAAGGGAAGACAGGAAAGCCCTAGCAGAGATAGGGTGGAGTTGAGATGCCAACATAATGACTTGTTTGCTTGACTATACTTGTTATGAGGGAAGTTTTAGTGGAAGAAGGTAGTCATTGGGAAGTGACAGTGATGTTAAAACAAAAAAGCACCAATAAAACATATTTTAAAAGAAGTAGAAGACCAGGCGGTGATAATGTATTTAGTTCTAATTCCTCTACATTTTCATCACTCACAGTTTTGTATGTTTTATCTTATTGTCATGAAAAGGCAATCTGGATGGGGGTAGTTTTGTTTTACTTTTTTGTCCTTTACTGATTTTAGATGTGGGAATATTAACAGAGTCCAAGTCAAGGAAGAAAATGGGGACCTGACACATTTTAACCTATGTAATTCTTGCCTGCATACACACTCTAGTTATGGGTTTTTTTGGTGGTGGTGGTGGTGGTGGTGGTGGTTGCTGTTGTTGCTGTTGTTGTTGTTGGTGGTGGTGTGTGTGTGTGTGTGTTTGTGTGTGTGTGTGTGTGTGTGACTATATAGAGGGACTAGGACAGAAAAACAAGCAAACCAGGACTAAAACAGTAGATTTAAAAATATACCAATCTGTCTTTTAACATCATGCCTACTTGGGATCACAAGAACATCCCCATATATTCAGTTTAATGAACAGTATATACCTTTAGTGTATACTGGCTGGCTTACCTTTATTAGTTAGCCAGCTGACACAATTGACTAAAAGAAAAAATACTTATTGATTTGGCCTAGGAAGAACAACATTCCTCCCATAAATTTTTGGGTACACTGTTTTAACAAATATACACGTACATGGGATACACTGGTAGAGAGTTAGAAATCACATGTGACCAAGATCATTCACACCCCCAGCACTAAAGAACCCTTATTTGGAAATAGATGACAAAGTATACTGAGCCTGGATTCAGGAAGAGCTGATTTCAAATTTCACCTCAGTCACTTATGGTCTTTAAAAAAAAAGAAAAAAGTAAAACCAAGAACTTTGTTTCATTGAATTACAGTTTTAGTTACAAATAACACTAATTGGTTATGAGAGTAGGGAATAAAGACACACAAGACCAATGGAAAATAAAAATATTCTTTTTTATTAAGATTTCCCTTATAAAACCCCAAAGATGCACATGGTAGCAAAATTCCTCCCCAATTAAAAAACCAAACAAACAAACCAACAAAACTACTATAACCTCTATGCTCTAGTTACTTCAGTTCTTCAACTATAAAATTTATATATATATATACCTATCTCAAAAGGCTGTTGTGAGGATCAAATGAGATCATGACTATAAAGGACTTAACATAATACCTGACACAGAAGAGGCCCTTAAATTCTTTCTTTCTTCTTTCCTTCCTTCCTACCTTCCTCCAACCCTTCCTTCTTTCACTAGGAATATTGATTTATGATTTTCTTCCTCTGTCTGGCCTCTCCTGGTTTAGGTATTAAGACCATATTTTTCTAAAAAAAGGAGTTTGGATTGGAAAGAACTATGTGACATAATGAACACTGAAACAAGCAGAATCAAGAGAACATTATATAACAGCTACAGATTAGGGTTTAAAGAATGGCTTATGAATGTTCATCTCCAGAGAAATAAAAAAAATTAAAAGAAAAAGAAAAAAAGAAATTAAAAAACTAGAGAAATAGAAACATGAAAGGTATAATCTATATATTTTCCATAATGATACCTTCTATGATATGGGAGAGGAAGGAGGAATTGAATAAATAAATATAAATCAATCAAAGAGTTTGGTGACCTTCCTTCCAATTTTGCAAAGTTTATATAATATTGGAGTTAATTATTTTTTGAAAATTTATTTTTTGAAAGTTTTTTAGAATTTAGGTTTTTTTATTTAAAAAAATAGTTTTTGTTAGAATTTCCTTTTGATTCCATCTGGTCCTTTGGAAATTTTTTCTTTGGGAATTCATTTATTTGTTCAATTTATTTTTCAGAGATTGGGTTATTTAAATTATCGCTTGTTCTGTTAATATGAATATCTTATGTTTTTATAAAAACTGATTTCTTAAGTTATGAGCTTTGTTTTTTAAATTCCTTTATTTCATATTCATTTGTTTTGAAATTTCCTTTTTGGTTTTGATACTGGAAAATCCGATTTTCTCTCTTTTACCAGGTCAGTCAATGGTTTATCTATTTTTAAATTTTTTTAAATTTTCATAGTTCTATTAATGAATTAAATTTTGTTTTCAGTTTAGTTTAGCTCTTCTTTGACTCTCAGAATTTCTATGTTGTGTTCAATTGAGGCTTTTTTGTTACTTTTCTAGTATTTTTTTTGAATGGCCAATTTTACTGATCTATTCTTTATTTCCTTTATTGATGACAATATTAGGAGTTAGACATTTTTTCCTAAGTTACATATCTTTTAGCTCTATCTTATAATTGGAAGGAAGAAAGTATATTAACAAGATTAGGACTAAGTTGGATTTATACCAAGAACACAAAGTTAGTTCAATATTGGGAAAACTACAAACATAACAAACCATAATAATAATGAAAAGCAATAAAAAATCACACAATTATATGAATTGATACAGAAAAAGTTCATGACAACATACAATCCCTATTTCTGCTAAATACATAAAATGCATAAGAACAAATGGACCATTTCTTAAAATGGTAAATATTATCAAAACAAAACCAAGAGCAAATATATTCTGTAATAGAGAAATGCTAGAAGGAATAAATCAAAAATATCTATTCACTACTAGTATTTTTTAAATTCAATTTTTTTTGGCTCTAGATTCTCTCTAAACTCATTATCTTTACTCTGAAACCTTTGAAATCTGCTCTCCTAAAATCTAAGTTGCATATCAGACTTTGGCTAGCTTTCTTCCCTCTGTTTATCACAAATTCTAAAACAGAGAAGCAATTTCTCCTTAAATTTTCAT
Source organism: Gracilinanus agilis (assembly GCF_016433145.1). Taxonomy (NCBI): domain Eukaryota; kingdom Metazoa; phylum Chordata; class Mammalia; order Didelphimorphia; family Didelphidae; genus Gracilinanus; species Gracilinanus agilis. The sequence continues at coordinate 421,680,853 of NC_058131.1, read as the reverse complement.
TTCCATCCAGCAACCAGTTGCTTTTTGTTGATAAGAATCAGATCCAGAACAGAAGATCCCCTTATGAAATTCTTCTATTTTGAAGAATGAAATTATTAAGATAAGTTGGAAAATTACCTACTCCTCATTCTTTGGGAGAAAGAATACTCCAGAAAATATCTGAATAATTGAAGTTTCCCATTGTGACTCTGTCATGCTTCTGTGATAGGCTTCTTGATCTATTTCCCAAATTCTTTGTTTATTTCCTCTTTCCTTTCATGTGTCTGTGGTCACCTACTCAGTGCTGGAGTAGTACTCAATCTGAAGTCTCAGAATTACAGGATATCAGAGATCATCCAGTTCAGGGGTTCTTAACCTGGGATACATTTCAGGGGTATCCATAAATGGAAATGGGGGGAAATTACATCTTTATTTTCACTTTAGCTGAAATCTATCATTCCCTTCAGTTATTTTAAAACATTATTCTGAGAAGAATCCATAGACTTCATTAGCCTGACAAAGAAGTCCATGTCACAAAAAAAAGTTAAGAGCCAACAATCCTGTCTTACCCTCTCATTTCCTATTTTTTTAAAATTTAAATAGTTTATCGAAAGTTTAACACTGAAGAAAGATCCAAACATATGTAATGATTATTTATTTTTAAACTAATTTCAACCCACAAAATGCATAACAAAATCCTCATCAGAAGTTTTTGTCTATTCAGTCTCATTTACTTTTCAGCTCATCCAGGCTTGGTATATACTTTTTTCTTCTGTCCCATTTTTTTCCCCTTTTCTTTTCCTTTTCTTAAATTACATTTGTAGTGGGTGCTCTTCTTCCTCCCACCCTCCTAGTCACCCTTCCTGGTTCCAGGTGACCATGAAGAAGGTTGTGGCAGTATAGGAGATGATGAGTCCTTCAATTGACTGCCAACCTGGAAGAATTGATGGCTTCATGGATTTATAAAAGGGACCAATTTACTCTTCTCTCTTTCTTCCCATCTTCAGAAGCATGTGGGCTGTGTTTTTTTTTAAACCCTTCCTTCCTAGAATCAATACTATGTATTTGTTATAAGGCAGAAGAGCGGTAAGGGCTAGGCAATGGGGGTTAAGTGACTTGCCCAGGGTCACACAGCTAGGAATCATATGAGGTCAGATTTGAACCTAGGACTTCTCATCTCTAGGCTTAGTTCTCAATCCACTGAGTCACCTAGAAGCTCCCTAACAAGGGCTGTTTTTAAGCAGTACTTGGAATGTCCATTAGGAGAAGTGATGATTGACCTATCTTCCACTTGGCTTCCATGGGTCCATGAGCTCCTGGTGACCTTTACTTGTTTTGTGTTTATTCTTTGTATTTGATCTTAGGCATTTGAGAATCCCATGGTGAACATATCTAGGCATGATAGGGACAATGAGTTCCAAAGGGTCTGGAAGTTTTGGAATACCTATGAGTGCATTGGCTGTGGTGTTCCCTGAGTGGCAGTGACTGGTCCCAGTGGAAGTTTCTGCATTAATGAGAATGGCCATAAACAAAATAATTGGTCCAAGGCAGAGGTCTTGGACCAATACTGGGAGTGGTTAGTACCATGTCAAACCATGGTGAAATGTAACATGACTAATTAAAAGTCTCATCAGAGGCAGGCTGCCCAGGACTGAACCTTGTCCACAAATTGTAATGGCAGAACATAGAACAGATAGGGGCAAGTGCCCCAATCTCTTTAATCCCAGCAGTAGTTTTCTCCATGCTAGACATTATTTCATAAAAGTCTTTCCCAATAATTGTTGATCTTCTAACATTATAACATTTAATCACATGAAATATCATAATGTATTTAACCATTCTCCTATTGGTTATGTAGATTATTTCCAGTTTTGAGAATTTGTTTTTTAGTTTAGTTTTTTCACAATTACACATTATAATGCTAGGAAAATTCTTGATACAGGAATTTTTCTGTTTCTGGTCATTATTTCAGTGTTTATTAGCAATGATGGAATGGTTGAGTCATAGGTTGTGAATATTTTTGAAAATTTCATCATATGTTGCCAGATTGCTCTTCAAAGATATTTTACAAGTTTGCAATTCCATCGGTAATAAATGAGAATGCCTATTCTTACACAACCTCACCAATAATAACTCTCTCATTTTATAGATGAGGAAACTGAGATCCAGGGAGAGATTCTTGTGTACAAGGTCACAGAAGGAGTTAGTAGCAGAGTTCAGAACTCAGGTCCCCTGCCTCCCAGTCCACTCTTCCTTGATTTTGAGAGACTGAAGTGATGTCCCATGCCTGGGTTGTACTATTCTCTAGCCAGTGGGACACAATGATCCCACTGCAAATGGCACAAAGATCTATTGTTCTCTAGGTCAGAGAGAGCAACCCTGTACTCTGGCAGCATCCCTTGCTCTGCAAAGGCTTGAGTCAGCAAGTCTTTCTGCTGACTCAGTTGGGAGTGTTGAACTCTGCTAGGAAGGCAGTGGCTTGAAAGAACTCTCTTTGCCAAAGCCCATGGCTCCTATTAACAGGTTTATAACCAATGAACATTAAGGGGGAACACATATCTGGATCACCAGCACAGTTAAATTTAACAGTATTCTAAGAAAGTGCAAGAAATAATCTTGCAGTCCTATAGGGAGCAGGGAAAATGACATTCCAGTCACTGGAACTACATCTTCCATTGAAATAAATATAGGGTCAAATGTAGCACTGGGCCCTGGGAAGGTAGCCAAGCAGAGTCAAAGAAATATTCCCCAATATATTTTCTGTCCTAGATCAAACTTAGGTTTTTTTTTAATTTTTTTTAAACCCTTGTACTTTGGTGTATTGTCTCATAGGTGGAAGATTGGTAAGGGTGGGCAATGGGGGTCAAGTGACTTGCCCAGGGTCACACAGCTGGGAAGTGGCTGAGGCCAGGTTTGAACCTAGGACCTCCTGTCTCTAGGCCTGACTCTCACTCCACTGAGCTACCCAGCTGCCCCCTCAAACTTAGTTTTTAAGAAAAAAAAATCATCATAATGCCCATTTCAGTAATACTTTGAGAAGGGCAAAGTGCTTTTGTCACATGTGAGGAAACTGAAGCCCAAAAAGGAAAAATGCCCTTAGTCAAGCAAGTGGGAAGCATGGGAGCCAAAACCAAAACCCATTTCTTCCATCTCTGAATCAAGTGGTTCACATTGCCTCATTTGGCAGACAGGGATCAAAACAAAGGAAGAAGAAACCAGGTGAAGGGATTTATATTGTTTTGGGATGACAGAGATTAAAGGAGCAGACAATTAAGTGTTAATGTTAAGGAGGAATTTACTATAGGACAGGTGGAACATTTGTCTTCTTTCAACCTGTCCCTGCCCTGGTATTTGACTGAAATAGAAAGGATTGGCTGGGGGAAAAATTTGTAAGCGTTATCTCAAAATTTACCATCCCTGCAAGTCCAAAAATCAGAAGCTTTGCCACTTATCCTTTAAGAGAATTTTGGGCAAATCCATTGACTTCCATTTATTCACCCAAGCAGTAGGAAAAATAACACCTATAACCTCACAAGGATGGGGTAGAAAAAAAAATACAGGGAACTGGGAGGAGAGTCAAGGGTTATAATCTGGGGGCTTTGGGGCTATTAACAATGGACAATTACGTATAATTGGTATCAAATTGCTTGCCTTCTCAATAAGGGAGAGGGATGAGAGAATGGGAGAGAATTTGAAACTGAAAATGTTCAAAAATGAATGTTAAACCTTTTACATGTAATTGAGAAATAGTGAATGAAATAAAAATATTTTTTAAAAAAATTGAATGTAAGCTCCTTGAGGGTAAGGAGTTTATTTTTTTTTAAATGTATACTCTCAATACCTAAACAAAAATGCCTGTCACGTTATAGGTATTCCATAAATGTTTAGTGAATTGAATTTTTCAAAAGTGATAATCCACTGCATGACTTTGGGTAAACTCCTGGTGATTTGGTTTCTGTTCTCACAATATCCAGGGCTCAGCTTCTTACTAGGCAAGTCCCTTAACCCTTCTAGTCTCTGTTTCTTTATCAGAAGAGGAGGGGCAGCTAAGTGGTGCACTGGACAGAACACCAGGCCTGGAGTCAGGAAAACGAATTCAAATTTGACTTCAGATACTAACGATGTAACCCTTGGAAAGTAACTTAACCTCATTTGCCACAGTTTTCTCATTTGCAAAATGAGTTGGAAAAGGAAATGGCAAACTACTCTAGTATCTTTGCCAAGAAAGCTTCAAATGAGGTCACAAAGGGTTGGGAAGTGACTGAAGAAACAACAAATATGAAGAGGTATGGAATAGGTGTTGTAAGGCACTTTCTAACTCTGACCATTCTAGGATTATATGGAAAGAGTCCTTGAAAAACTTGCAAAACACGTTACAAATGTGAGATTTTATTATTGTTTCATTGTTATCAGGATTACATTGCTGGGGCAATGTACAGGATTTGAACTCTGGTTTTCCTAATTTCAATCTTGCATTCTATTTGCTTGGTAAATTCCCTCTTTTCCTTTAAAATCCATCAAGAAACATTTTGTGCATAAAGACTTTCCTGATTCCTTCAACTGCTGGTGCCCCCATCAAAACTACCTTCTATTTAATAACTCTGCCTTTATTTGAATGTATGTTTTTATGCTCATTTTATGTATGTTGTCTCCCCTTTAGAATGTAAGCTCTTTATAAATAGGGATTGTTTCATTCCTGTTATTGCACTTGTATCCCCAGCAAGTCATATAGTACTTGGCAATTAGTTGCGATCTCATAAATACTTATTGATTGTAAAGGAGCCATTAAAGGCAAAGAAATAGAATGAGCAATGTCTCAGAGGTAAAAATGTGCAGAATGTACACAGTGGGAGAAGGAGAATCCAATTTGGCTAAAGCATTGTTTCTCAAAGGTAGAAATGTGAGATAAGCCTGGAAGAGTCGGTTGGTGCCAGGGCTGTTGAGGGCCACAGTCAATCTAGCTCCAAATCAGTGATTCAAGGTTTGGACTGCACAAAAATTCCTACATGACGACCCTCCTCTCCCAGCTCTGATCCCCATGCTATGATCTCAAGTAGGGTAACTCACTATTTCCTTCTTTAACAAAAGTAATATATTTTGTTTTTACATAGACTTCATTTCTAAATATCTGGGTTTTCTTCCCTCTCATGAAAATGCTTTCTTATTTTAAAGAATAAAAAAGAGAGAAAGAAGCAATTCAGCAAAACTAACCAACCTAGCAAATAATTCTGACAGTAGCAATGTTCCACACTCAGTACCTCCCAATCCATTGGCAAAAAAATGAAGTTACATTTTATCTACTCTTCTTTGGGACCAAATTTGATTATCATAATTATAGAGCATTTGGTTTGAGCATTTTGTTCTTTCCAACTGACATCATTGCAGTCATTGTGCATATTGTTTTCCTGGTTCTACTTATGTCACTACATCAAGTTCATATAAATCTTCCTGTGCTTCTTTGTACTTTTGATATTAATTTCTTAGGCAGTGATAATGCCATTACATACAAGTACGAAGATTAGTTTAACCATTCCCCAATCAAATGAGCATCTACTTTGGTTCTAGTTCTTTATTATCATAAAAAAAATGATGCTATAATTATTTTGGCTTATATGGATGAAATCTTTGTTTCTGTATTTGACCTCTTTGGAATATGTGCCTAGTAGTAGAATCTCTGAGTCAAAGAGTATGGACAGTTTAGTCACTTATTTACATCATTCCAAATTGCTTTCCAGAATAGTTGGACCAATTCATGGCTCCTCCAACAGACTATTAGCCCCCCCACCCTTCTCTCTTGCTTATTTTCATGTTTTATCTTCTCTCAGATTTGTTAGATGTGAGTTGAAACTTGGAGTTGTTTTGGTTTGTATTTCTATTATTATTAGTGATTTGGAGCATTCTTTCCTATGCTTGCAATTCCTCAAAATCAATGCAGCTAGGTTAAGTAAAGAAGCTGTTAATAAAGAAATAAATCTTTGCATCATGTGTTCTTGATAAGGGTCTGTTATAAAGATATATAAGGAACTAATATGACTATATAAGACCAAGAATCATTTCCCAGCTGATAAATGATCGTTTTTCAGTTGTGCCCAACTCTTTGCTATCAGATCAGGGGTTTTCTTGACAAAGATAATAAAGTGCTTTGCCATTTCCTTCTCCAGCTCGTTTTATAGATGATGTTAACTGAGTTAAATGATTTGCCCAGCTAATAAGTGTCTGAAGCTAGATTTGAATTCAGGAAGAAGGGTCTTCCAGACTTCAGGTCTAATATTCTATCCACTGGGCCACCTAGTTGCCTTCACTCTATTTTGGCCTCCACACTAATTTTCAGAGCTTGTTCCTGTCCTGAGGCACAACCTTGTTATCCTAGTCTGTTTTAGAAAATTGATTAAAGGGAGGAAATCAGGCATGCACCAAGTACGTGTCATCTTGTTTTCTTTGTTTTTCCTATTTCTTTTAAAGCCACCTTCAAAAGTTTTATAGATAGGGCCTATCTGAAACCTAAGCCTACGTATATAGTTTAGGCCCTCTTCCCTCCTCTCTTTCCTTGAGTGGATCTGACTGAAGATGGGTTACAACTAAAGAAGGAGGGGGCAGCTGGATCGCTCGGTGGATTGAGAACCAGGCTTAGAGATGGGAAGCCCTGGGTTCAAATAAGGGCTCAGACACTTCCTAGCTGTGTGACCCCTGAGCAAGTCATTTAACTCTCTTTGCCTCAGTTTCCTCATCTGTTGTAAAACGTTATAAAATTCTCCTAAGTAGTTTCCCTGCTTTCAGTTCCTGCTCTTGCCCTTGCTTCATATAGCTTCACACAGCAGCTAAAATGTTTTTACCCTCTTAAAGAATAGGTCTGATCATGTCATTCCCCATTATTCCTCTTTACCAATTTCACGTTCTAGCCAAATGGACTTGGACTACTACCTGAACATCAGCTGCTATCTCTTGCTTCCAATCATTTTATAAAGCTGTTCTCCATGCTTCCTCTTCTCTTCTATCAGAATTCTTCCTTCAAGGTTCAGCTCAGGAGCTACTAAGTTACCACATTCTAGTCACTTTTCTAGATTCTCTGAGTTGTTAGTATTCCCTTCCTCCTCAAATTCCATCATATTATCAATGTGCCTGTTGTTAAGTAGAATGTAAGCTTTTTCTAAATTTTGTTTATTTTATGTTTAAATGATTGCATATGTAAATTCTACATGAGACTATTTACCATATGAGGGAGTAGGGTGAGGTAGAGAGAGAACTCAAGACTCAAAAGTCTTGTTAAAATGCTGGAAAATGTTTTTACATGTACTTGGCAGGAAATAAAATAAAATAACATTAAAAAATATTTTATTTTCAAAATTACATGTAATTACAATTTTTAATATACATTTCTTGAAATTATGGATATAAATCAAATTGCCTCCCTCCTTCCTCCCTGAGATGTGTAAGGAATTAAAATTAAGGGTTGGACTAAATATATGAGAATTTTAAGATAATACTGTGGTTGCTGGTTTAAAAATATTATAGCTCAACCCAAAATGACTTTCAATAGCTTTATTTACAAAGAAGTGGAAAAAGTGAAAGTAGAGGAATGTAAAGGAAGGTAGAGAAAATGTCTAGCCTATCACCCTAATGTTGTTCTGGTCCTTCTCAACCCAGGCAGGGCTAGTTAACCCCTCAGCCGGAGGACTCGGTGGTGGTGAATTAAACAAGAGTTCCACTCACATGGCCTCCTCCAAGAAGGGGAGGCCTCTCTGGAATTAATCTCTCTAGAAGCCAGGAAAGGAGGCTCAGCTTCTCACTCACCCAAGCTGAAGCTCCAAAAGGAGAAGATCCAGGAGCCATCTTAACAGAAGCTGTCCAAGAGCCAGAGTCCCAGGTCCAAGTAGTTCCAAGCTGCAGTCCCAGTCCAAGATCCTCCAACCAGAAAATTCAGGACAAAGACCTCTTACACAAGAAGTTCATAATCTTTTATACTCCTTTTTTTTTACATCACTTCCTGTCCCTTCCTCCACTTTACAGGGACCAATTGTAGTCCTTAAATATGCTTAGCACTGCCCAAGGGGTTGCTTCTGGAGTTGTCACCCACTTTAGGAAGTGGCTTGCCGACCTCCCCTACTTAGGGTTAAGTAGAGGTGTCTATGCTTTTGGTTGATTAAATTTAAAAGTAGGCAAGGGGAGAGTCAATCCCATCTTCACAGATGTTAAGCAACTTGATCTCAGTTGTACATGTATAATCACACACAATATATTCCCATATTGGTCATTGCTGTGAGAGAATACTCATATAAAAATAAATCCCCAAAATAAAAGCACAAAATAAAGTGAAAAATCACATGCTTTACATCTGACTTCAAAAGTTCTTTCTCTAGGGGTGGAAGGCATTCTTTGTCATAAGTCCCTCAGAATTGTCCTGGATCATTGTATCCAGACTTAGCTGAGAGTAGCTAAGTCTTTTTTTTTTAAACCCTTACCTTCCATCTTAGGAGTCAATACTGTGTATTGGTTCCAAGGCAGAAGAGTGGTAAGGGTAGGCAATGGGGGTCAAGTGACTTGTCCAGGGCCACACAGCTGGGAAGTGTCTAAGGTCAGATTTGAATCTAGGACCTCCCATCTCTAGGCCTGGCTCTCAATCCACTGAGCTACCCAGCTGCCCCCAGCTAAGTCTTTCACAGTTGATCATTCCACAATATTGCTAGTACAATGTTCTCCTGGTTCTGCTTATTTCACTCTGCATCAGTTCATGTAGATCTTTCCAGATTTTTTCTGAAATCGTCTTACTTATCTTTCCTTATAGCACAATAGTATTCTATCACAATAATATACCACAATTTTTGTTTGGCCATTTCCCAATTGATGGACATCCCTTCAATTTCCAATTTTTACCACCATAAAAAGAGCTGCTTCTTGAAGACAGGGAATATTTTAGTTTTATTTTACATTCCCAGCTTGAGAGGCAGCTTATTAGAGTAGATAGATAAATCTCTCCTCAGAACCAGGACAACATAGGTCCAATTCTCACCTCTTACACATGCTAAGAGGGTGACTCTGGGCTGTCAGTGCTCTACGCAACTTTCTAAGAGTATAAATTGCCAAGACAGTGCCCATTTATGTTAGTAGAGGTTTTCTCATTTGGTGTTTCCTTGAATCAAGGAAATACAGATCTAATTCCTAATTTTGCACATAATACTTAACGAAATGTTCTGTACATAATAAGGGCTTAATAAGTTTTTTTATTGAATTAAGTTCCTATCAAATTGGTTTATGCCCTCATATGATAAAAATCTTCTTTCTTGGGGGAACTACTAATAGTAATCACAATAATAATAATAAAACTATTCGGGGGGCAGCTAGGTGGCACAGTAGATAGAGTATCAGGTCTGGAGTTGGGAGGACCTGGGTTCAAATGTGACCTCAGACACTTCCTAGCTGTGTGATCCTGTGCAAGTCACTTACTTCTACTTGCCTAGCACTTACCTTTCTTTCTTAAGAGTTCTTATTAGGATAGAAAGTAAGCGCTTTAAAAAAAAAAAAGCTATTTTGAATCCATGTGAACCACTTAAAGCTACTTTATGGTTTACAAAATGCATTAATTTGTTACCACATTTGATACTAACCATAGCTCTGTGAAATAGGGAACACAGATATCTCCAATTTATAGATAATGAAAATGAATCTTAAAAAGGCAAATAATAGTATCAATATTACCCAAAAAACCTAGCAAGAAAGGTAGAATTAGAACCCGAATATTTTGCCCCCTAGTTTAGTGCTCTTTTCATTATACCACATTAAGTTTAAGCTCAAAAGAATCTGGCCAATAACAACAGGCAGCTAGGTTCCCTTTTCTCATATTCTTTGGTATGCTAAGCATCCTATACTGGCACTCAGGGACAAATCATTCAAAGCTTAGATTTAGACTAACATCTTAGGTTTCTGCAAAAGGGGAATTGGATATGGGACAGCTATTCTATTCCTACACAAAAAAGACATGCTTAGCATTAAATACTCAAAGTACACAAAATGGCTTAAAGATGGGATTCAGTAACTTAACTTACAATTATTGTTACAACCTATAGGAATGTTGATACATAAATATTATCAAAATTTAAAACTGTTTGTGGGACTGATGATTAGGTGTTTAACTTTTCACCTTGAATCTGCACTGTCCAAATAATTCCTGGTATGTCTACTGGTAAAAACAGTCAAAGAATGATACTCTTGTTGGTGATTCTCTTCCCCAAAGTAGAATTTTCTCTTGCCTCCAGCCAAGTCCATCCAAGACATTTGGACCTTTCAAATTCACAAATTCACTTTCATGCTACAAATTTAGCTAGTTGAGTCCATGTTCCATGTGTAAGAGAGACAGAGCATACTACTTGTCATGGTGAGCTGGAAAGTTGTCTTTTCTTTTAATTGATATAGTACTTGACTTGTCATGGGTCAAAGGGAGGACCAAGGGGAGGACCAAAAAATTCAGGGTTTGTTATGTAATACAAAAACATCAAAAACTTTTAAAGCTGAGTCAATACAAGGTGAGTAACACCCAAAGAGTTTGTCATCTCCAGCATGCCCAAAGAATGAGTCACATGTGTAGTCAGCTGGAATCAGGAAGTGAATAGCTGCCCATATCTACATAGCCCATGTTCCAGGGATTTTAAACATTTTGTGCATCTCTACATGCAAATGGCCACAAGCAGTACAGACCTACTTGCTTACAAGTTACTGCAACCTGAAAAGATATTAGAGAGGGAAACAAGAGAACCAACCTTTGTCACTCCCCAAAGGCAAAATATTTCCATGCTAAAGACAGTTTTAAAATTTCATGTAAAATTTTGTTATTTTTAAAATAATATCTTATTTTTTCTCTCATTCACATGCAAAAGTAATTTTTAAACCTTTGAGGTTTTTTAAAGTTTGAGCCAAATTCTCATTCTCCCTTCTCTCCCCCCTTCCTGAGATGGCAAAAAAATAATATAAACTTTAGATGTGTAATAGCATCAAACATCTTTCCATATCATTCATTCTGTGAAAGAGAATTCAAACAAATAAAAGAAAAGTGAGAAAATAAAGTGATTATAGTATCTCTCAACCTGCATTAAAATTCCATCATCTCTGGAGATAGATGGCATTTTTCACAAGTCCTTGGATCACTGGATTGCTAAGAATAGCCAAGTCATTCATAAATGTTCATTATATAATAATGCTGTTTCTGTGTTCAATATTCTCCTGGTTCTGCTCACTTCACTTCACATCAGTTCATGTAGATCTTTCTGGGTTTTTCTTAAATCATCCTTCTCATCATTTCTTATAGCATGGTAATATTCCATTACAACCATATACCACAACTTGTTCAGCCATTCCCTAATTAACAGCCATTTCCTCAGTTTCCAATTCTTTGCCACCACAAAAAGAGCTACTATAAATATTTTTGTACAAGCAGTTCCTTTTCCCCAAAACTTTGTTATTAATAAAATAGTACAGACTACCTTAGTTGGTAGTGAACTCCCTGATACTAGAGGTCTTCAAATAAAAGAAGGATGACTACTTGGTGGGGATGTTGTAAAGAAGATGCCTATTCAGAATAACTTAGACAAGATGGAGGATCTCTGAGGTCATAGCTCATGTCATGATTGCCCCTGACACAGGTATAAATTAAAGGGAAGGAGTGTAAGGAGTAAAAGGGGGTTTTATGGGTTCAATATATTAAAAGGTGGTCGCCAGAGGATTGAACTACTATCAATCCTCAATTAAGAATAATCTCAAGTCAAAATTGACCTTTTATGGAAGTTTATTTACAATTAGGAAGGTTGAAGGTAGGGAAATTGAGAGAGAGAAACTCTGGCCTGGACCAGAGGCCCAAACCAGGTAAGAATTTAGAGGCCCAGCAGAGGAGCACAGAGGTGAATTAAACAAGTCTTCTAGCCACAAGGCCTTTTACAATTAGAGAGGCAAGAGAGGCCTCCCTGAGGGTAGAGCTTCCAGAAACGCCAAGGGAAGAGAGAGAGTCAGCCTAACTTACCCACGTGACAATTCAGAGGGAAGCAGTCTGAGGTCCCACCAGAGTCTCAGCATTCCAACACTCCTCCATGAACCAGAAGAGGTCCTCACCAGATGTTCTCTTCCCCCAAAGACCTCAGCTGACTGAGGACCTTCTCCTTTTAAAGGGGCCACTTATCTGTCACTTCCTGTTCCTCCTTCCTAATTTGCATGTCCAATCACAATAGACAATTCTCATAGACCGCCTAGGGGGTGGGTCAGTTGATTCTGATTCATCATCCACTCTAGCACAGGTGGGTTATGGGACCTCCCAGAATTAGAGATGTTCTCACCTTTGGTGATTATATCTAAAGATGGGCAGTGTAGACTTAATCTAATTATCACAGGAGACATGAGAAGAGGTCTCTCTCTGGCTCATATTCCCATGCAAAAAAGACCCTAGGAATAAATATATCTTATTTATACCTTTTACATACATACACACACACACACACACACACACACACACACACACACACGCACACACACGCACTTTTGTTAATGCCCTCAGTAAAAGAGAACACTAGGAATGTCAGTATCTGGTCCATTCTCTTCTATCAAGAAAGACTTTCAGTTTCCTTATAAATTTTTAGGTTAAGAAGACATTGAGTATAGGGAAAATTTTATTTATGCAACAAAACTACATAAAGGGTCATATGCAAGACAAACTCCTAATTTCCATAGGAGAAAGAACTCTAGAATGCAAGAGAATCCTTCTTCTCCCATCCCACACCTTCCTGAATTGGCTGGCTTCCAGTCCAAATGGTTCACTGCAATTGCAAAAATATAGATCAACCTTGCTTCCCTGCTATGCCAATCTTTCTTCTTCTGCCCTAGCTCCATACTGTGTGGCTTCTCATATAAGTTCTGTGTTCCATGACTTCTCTTGTTAAAGATCTATCATTGTCCTGTTTTTCCTCTAAGCAAGATCTAGAACAGAAAGCAGGTAGAACCATGATGTAGTGGAGCAAAGCCAGATTCTGTATTTCATTAATATTGTGAATTTTAAAGAGCAAATGCAGGTGTACAGGCTGATGAAAACCTGCAAGCTCCCAGCCTTAAGTGGGGAATGGGTGCAGAAGGGCCTATAACTGCTGCAGGCTCTCCTGCCAAGATGACCCAGACCTGCTCCTCTTACTTGAGGGAGAAAGCCAGTAACTTCTGTTACGATTAAAAATGACAAAGACTGATATAATAATAATATAAATTAGTAGTTTAATTAAAGCCATGCTGATAGAGATAAAATCATTAGACCACGCACCTGTAAGTATTCACATTGCCTCAGTCATCTTTACCTTTCCTATCGCCAGCGCCTGCTAGCTAAGAGAGTGACTTCCTCCTCACCCAGGAGATTTAACCCCTCTCTTACATCATCATACTTCCTGTTTGCCATCAGGAATCATGGGAAATATAGTTTCAAAGTCTCTCACATGTCCATAGAAAATATATAACATACTTTTTTTTTTTAAACCCTTGTACTTTGGTGTATTGTCTCATAGGTGGAAGATTGGTAAGGGTGGGCAATGAGGGTCAAGTGACTTGCCCAGGGTCACACAGTTGGGAAGTGGCTAAGGCTGGGTTTGAACCTAGGACCTCCTGTCTCTAGGCCTGACTCTCACTCCACTGAGCTACCCAGCTGCCCCCATAACATACTTTTAAATGGCATCTCCCCAATTCCAAATATACACTTCCCTAAGAGGAACTGTTTGATTCCTTCTATTCCTCTATTCCTTCTCAACTCGATGGTATAGTTCAGTGGTTCCCAAACTTTTTTGGCCTACTGCCCCCTTTCCAGAAAAAATATTACTTAGCCCCCTGGAAATTAATTTTTTTTTAATTTTAATAGCAATTAATAGGAAAGATAAATGCACCTATGGCCATCACTGCTCCCTTGGATTGCTACAGCACCCACCAGGGAGCAGTAGCGCCCACTTTGGGAATCACTGGAGTTGAAAGAAAGAGTATTCCCACAAGAGGGGGTTTCTGAATAATGAGTGAAGTCCACAACCAGGATCTATGATAAAATCCAATGGCTAGCTCCCCAGCCAACTGCCACTTCTGATAGAATATGGTGACTCTCTCAGGGTAAGTCAATTCTAATGGTCTTTCTCAACTGAAGGACTCAAACACCATCTTAAGGATAAACTCTTTAATAACACAGTGAATCAAATGGGGAAGAAGACAGATGAAAGGAAGGAGGGAATAGGAGGAAACTATAGCTAATTGACTGAGTCTTGAGGCTGGGTTTATCCTGACTGGGCAAACCCCACCCCCTTCTCACAAATCTTCTTTCCCCTTCCTGATCTATAACTCTAATGACTAACCAATAAAGTAAATGAGTAAGCTTTAGATGAATTATTGCTATAGATGATTGAAGGTCTGTAAAGATGATGGATTATCTCTACTAACTGCCTATAAGGTCAATCAGCAGCTGTAGTAGTCTGTCAGTCTATACAGGAGATCACATAAAGCTGTAGGGTAAAAGCAAAAGGATCAACTGGTTTGAGGAATTACTAGGCCTATGGGTGACTGGCTTAAACCACCCTCCTCCCTAGCTCCCCAAAAACCCAGTGAGTGTCCTCTGCTTGGGGTTCTCCCTTATATACCCTGGTTCCAACCATTCTCAACTGCCCTTGGCATCTTGGAGTTCCGTGGATTGCACCCCACTTGGGATTCTTAGATTACAGAATTGAGCAATATATGCAGGTATTGGACATAGGGGTCTCAACTATACTAACCCTGAATTCTTTCATTTTTCAGGAACACCCCAATTTGAGTATTAATCTAAGTCTGAGAGAGAGACTGTAGAAGTCCCTAAAGTAAGATGGAGTCACAAGGCAGGAGTGGGGGTAGGAGAAGAGATGAATTAACTCTTGAATAAACACAAGTACTGCTTTGGGGGAGAACCTTTAAATGACAGAATAGTATTATTAATCTGGAGGATTAAATAGGTCCCTGTGGAGGCAAGGTTAACCAGAGGAGAAGGGTTTAACTCTCAAATGGCCTTAAAAGTTTTTTTTTCCATTTGAGAATGAGGGAAAACTGCAAGGTAGTTTCTAGGAAAGATGAAAGTCCATTAAAGGGGGGAAAAGTTTTTGAAAAATTGTGGATGAGTTTGAGTAGGAGTCTTTTCTTTGCATTTTTGTTGCTTTAAATGAAGTTTGTCCTGTATTTGATGTATTGTTTGTTAGCTTAAGTGCTTACAAAGAAACTTTCCCTTTTTTCTGTAGAAATTGAAACATCAATTTTATTCTTATATTCTGGGGGAAAGAGACAGTATTATTTATTTTTGAGAAGTCTTCAAGTATTTGAAGGACTATCATATGAAAAAGGGATTAGGCTTATTTTTCCTAGCACTAGAGGGAAGAATTAGGAGCAATGGAGGGAAGTTGTAGGCATGAAGATTTTGGTTTGATTTCCTCATCTATAAAATAGGGATAGGGATGATTTTCCTCTTCCAATAGTTGAGATATTTATGTGAAACATTCTGCAAACCATAAAGCAATATAAACAGGAGTTCTTATTTATTTGTACCCTACCATTTACCAGATTCTCTCATATATTTTAGTTATTAATATATATCTCTTATTTCTCTCCTTTCTTTTTGAACTCTGTGAGTAGAAAACTTATGACTTGTATCTATAGTTTTAAGTATCATTTGCATTGAGTTATTGTTAAAGATATAAAAGTGAATGAAATTGCCTAGAAAGGGAACACAAAGAGAATAAAAGAGGACCAATGATAGATGACTGATGGCGAACCTATGACACCTGTGTCAGCACTGACATGCGTAGCCATTTTCAATGCCATGGACCACATGTTCGAGGATGAAATATTTGCTATAGTGTAGTTTAGACACTCTGTGCTGGGAGTCTGTAGGCCAAAACAATAGAACTCCAGCACAGAGTGCCTAGTTCTGGGACTTTCAGGCCGTTAGGGGACCTTTGACCTCATTTCCAGCTGGTATAGCAGGGAGCAGCAGAATGCCATGGGGGACGCATCTCTAGGGGCCCTGTGATCGCCATTGTCAGCAACCACATAACCACAGCAACCATCATCTAATCTACTGTTCTGGGGTGTTGTGGATTTCTAATTGACCATCATTACCAAGATAAATGAGGGGGAGGCTGGGAGAGGTGAGGGCCTGTGCTATGGGTGCCATTTCCCGCCATTAGAAATAGTGGCAGCCATCTTAATTTACATAAGGAATGCCATCTTGCAGCATAATGCAGACTCCATTTCACCACTATTATTGTTGTGCATCCTTATTAACCCCTATTTTTGCTTATTAACCCTGCCCTTTCCTAAAAGACAGTTACATGTGCCATCTTGTGGTCAGTTAGGCTAGTTAACCCCTAATTGTCTGCAAGGTTAACAGGCTATAATTCTGTCTTCTGTCACTGCCTCCCTGATGGAGAACCCAAAAAATAAAAAACCAAGGTTAAGTAAAGGAAGTGGTAGTAGCAGTAGCCAACACTTTCAAAGAGACATGAACCGAGATATATGTGATTGTAGAAAAAAATGGCAGATCATTTTGCGTTCTATGTACTGAAATGGTAGTAAGCAGAATGTGGAATATAAATAGACATTTTGAAACTAATCATTTCCAGCTCTTGAAAAAAAAGTGAGGATGAAAGGAATACATTTCCAGGTAGCTACACCTTTATAAGAGCCAATCTAATTCCATCCTTAAATTTGTAAAAGGCTCTACAAATTTAACATCTGCAAGTTTGAGCATTGCTCACTCCAAAGCTCAGCATGGAAAAGTACTCAGTGAGGGAGAATTTATTAAAGAAAATCTCCTAAGATGTGCACTAGTTCTATTTCATGATATGCAGAATAAAGATGCAATTATTAAGTGAATATCTGAGTTACCACACAGTAAAAATATCATAAAAGACTGAATAATGAGACTGAACACAAATGTACATCAATTAAAGAGAGACATAAGTAATTGTAAATATTTTTGATCTCTCTTGATGAAATTACTGATGTCATATCACATGCTCAGTTGGCCATTATTAGTCGATATTCTGATGGTCTCACAATGAGAAAAGATAAAGTTTGTATCAGTGCCAACAAGTAAGTGAAATATGTAAGGTTGTTATACAAACCTTCTGTGACCTAAGCATTGATATCTCAGAAGTTATATCAGTGACAACAGATGGGGCACCAAACATGGTGGGGAAAAAAGTCTGATTTGTCAAATTGTTTACGGTAGCTATTGGACATCCAATTGTGCCTTTTCATTGTATTATCCACCAGGAGGCTTTACGTGTTATGGCAGGATTCACCGGCTTAAACGACTTAATGTCAGTTGTTACAAAAATAGTTAATTTAATAGCTGCTCGCACCCTTCACAAGCGAGAATTTTCTGCACTTTTACTGGAGGTTGATTCCACCTGCCGTGGACTGCTGATGTACAATAATGTAAGATGATTGAGCTGAGGCAAAGTTCTTGAGTGCTTTGTGGAGTGTTTTGAAGAAATTAAGGTATTTCTTGAGGATAGGGATCTGGGAACCTTTCCTCAGCTCAATGATGATAAGTGATTCAAAACCCTGATGTTTTTTACAGATCTCTCTGTTCATATTAATGAACCAAATTTAAAGTTACAAGGTTTTGGCAAAAGTATTGATGTTATGTTTGGATACATAAAAGCTTTTGAAAGTAAACTTAGAATTTTCAAGTGAGATGTAGAAACTAAAACTTATAAGTATTTTCCTCAAGTAACAAAGTATTTTGAGAAGGCCAGTGCAGCTGTACAAAATGAAATGGAACCCTTGCATATAAAGTACCAGCATGTTTTAGACTTGTTACTTGACCAGTTCAGTGATAGATTTAATCAATTTAGAAGCCTAGAACAGACCATGAAAATAATTAAGTATCCTGATGTAGTAGTCTACAGTAATTTGGAATTAAATGGTTTCCAACAGATGCAAATTGATGATTTGGAGATGCAACTTGCAGAATTTCAAGATAGCATCTGGGCTCAGGTGTTTGTCAATTTGAGGTCAAAGTTTGAGAATCCGGAAAGGTGCTGCTTGGAGAATCAAGAGGAGTGCCACTATGAACAGGAAATTTGGAGAGCCTGGAACCGATTGCCAGACACTTTTAGAACCTTGAAAAATATAGCAATGGCTTTACTCTTTTTCCCTCTACGTACTTTTGTGAGATTTTATTCTCAGTGTTAAATAATATCAAAACCAACAAAAGAAACAGGTTGACAGATGAAGTTAGTAGCACTTGCTTGGGCTTGAAGTATATAAAATACCAACCTTCAATTGAAGATTTAGTGGCTAAATGAATTTTCATTAGCCAATGAAATTCAGCAACAAAAAGTCACTAATAGGCAGGTTAGTTAAAGAATTTCCTCTCCCCCTCACTTATCTTAGTTCATGGCATCCCACACATCCCAATAATATCAAGACCAACAAAAGAAAACAACTGACAGATGAACAAAGAAGTCATAAAGCAGGTAAGTTAAATAATTAGTTTTTGGTTTGTTAAATACAGATATATATATATATATATTACAATTATACATTTTTGTTATTTAAACTATAAATGTAATGAAATTATGTTTTTTTTCTTGAAGTGACACACCACCCGAGTTATGCTCAGTTTTTTGGCAAATTTTGACACACCAAGTTCAAAAGGTTGCCCATCACCACTTTAGGAAAGGCCTACATATAGAGGATGAATGATAGGAGAGAAACCTGCATAGGAGCAACTCTGTAATCTACTTTTTTTAAAACCCTTACCTTCTGTCTTAGAATTGATTCTAAGAATCTATTCCAAGGCAGAAGAGTGGTAAGGGCTAGGCAATTGGGCTTAAGTGACTTGCCTAGGGTCACATAGTAAGGCAAAATGTCTGAGGCTAAGTTTGATCCCAAGACCTTCCATTTCCAGACCTGGAGCTCTTTCCACCAAGCCACCTTGCTGCCCCTTTGTAATCTATTTTTTGTGTATTAATATTATCATATGTGTATTTCCACCCTACCACACAAGAGTAGAAATGTCTTATATCAACATGGATTCTCTTCCAAGACTTAATATAGGAAATGGCACTCAGTTGGTGCTTAATAAATGTTTGTTGAATGAATGAGCCAGAAAAGGATCAGATAGAGGAATAGGAGAAAAACCAGTAGAGAGCTGTTTGCAAGGTGGGAGTGAGCAGAACCTCTGACCTCCTCCTCAAGAGAAAGGATTTCATCTTACAAGTTGGTTATAAAGTACTAAGAAAATAAATATCCACAATTTCAAATATTTAGAGCTAAAAAGGGCCTTAATCTACTTAATCTAATATAATTAGATCTTATTATAGTTAGGGAAACTGAGATCCAAAGATTTCAAGGACAAGATGGCCTTGTCTGACAGACCTGAAAATTGAGCCAAGATCCTTGATTCTGTTATATTAAAGGAGGTACTAATATCTATTTAATGTATATGAAGATGGAGTACAGAGAGAGGATAGGATGACACCTCTCTCTTCTATAACAGTTGCCCAGGTAGGATCCTTTAGGTCAATGGATGATATCCCTTCAGGACCCACCTGGGGTTAATTGATATTATTAAATTGGGCTCTTCAGCTGAGGTAACATTGGTAATCTGACTGCGTGACTCCCTTCCCAAATAAGCTTTGGAAACCAATTTAGGAAGGTGCTTTAAACTTTGAATATATTTGACACAGAAGGATAATGGTGTGGGATAGAGGTAATGGGAGACCCTACTTTAAATTGATACTAATGAATCTCTAACTGCAGACAAATGAAGAAATCAAGATGATAGCTTCTCTCTGGTACAGCCTGGCCAGGGCTAAACCAGAGCAGGCAAACTGCTGTGAAATCTTCAGCTTCTTCTTCAGTAGATCTTAAGCCTAATTAAATCTAAAGTTTAGATAGCCACCCTTTCCACCCTCTTCTTCTTCTCCTGCCCACTTCCCGGATTCCTCCCGGGCCCTGGGAAGCCTAGATGACTAAGATGATTACTCCCTAATATCTACGGGCAGTAGAAACAGAGATGGTGGTCTAATACAAGTTGATGACAGTACAGGAAACACAGGAGGAGCTTGCAGGGTTGAGTTTGCACATCTCTATATCCCCAAAGACCAGGATCCACACTGATCTCCAGCCTCAGGGGCAGGTGAAAACCCAAGAACCTCTGTCAGGGTTCTCAACTGCTCTCTCCTGAGTCCGCATGCCTCTCTGGGAACATTCCATCCAACTGATTCACCTGTCAATCAACAGTGAACTTCAAGCTCTCAGAGATTCAATATAACAATTCCAAAGCCTCTAGTCACTACACAATTTGAATTTATTGATGAGTTCATTCTGGAGAAAAAAAGAGTATAGGTTGTCATCTGCTGTTATCCCAAGTCTGTTATCTCATCATTAAAAACCACTGATGCTGGCAACAAACAGGGAAATGAAAAATCTGAGGGCTTTGCTGTGGAGATGTCTTCTTGATCCTAGAGGGTGATCTTTTACTGAAGTCTGGCATTTCATGTCCTTGCTACAAACACTTGTGCCTCTGGGGCTTTGCTCTTAGCTGCTACTGCCTTTTCCACCCATATGACTAGGTTACTCAGTGGATAGAGAACAAGATGGGAAATCCTGCGCTCATATCTAGTCTCAGATATTACCTGGCTGTGTGACCTTGGGCAAGTCACTTAACCCCCATTATGTAGCCCTCACTGCTCTTCTGCCTTAGAACCAACATTGGTTCTAAGATGGAAAGTAAGGATTTAAAAAAATCCAGATAATTGGAAAGTCTGAGTCTAATGCCTCTATAGATCTCTCTTTTTTCTCCAGTGAGAATTAAGAGCCTAGAACTAAGAGACATAAGGGATCCTAAAAGGTGACTTAGTCTGGAGGAGAACACCAGGGGGAAGGTGGAATGCCCAGTGGCAGGACATCTGCCCTTGCACAAAGTCATCCCCTTTTTTTTTTTAAACATTTATTAATATTCATTTTTAACCTGTTTACATACTTTATGCCCCTACTTTCCCCTTCACCCCTCGCTCTCCCCCCACCCATGCCCGATGCACATTTCCACTGGTTGTAACATGTGTCCTTGTTCAGGGCCTATTTCCATATTGTTGTTATTTGCATTGGTGTGGTGGTTTCAATCATGTCCGCCTCAGCCCCTGCATTCAAGCAATTGTTTATCTTCTATGTTTCCTCTCCTGCAGTTCTTCCTCTGAATGTGGGTAGCATCTTTACCATAAATCCCTCAGAGCTGTCTTGTGTCATTGCATTGCTGCTGGTACAGAAGTCCATTACATTCGATTTTACCACAGTATATCAGTCTCTGTGTACAATGTTCTTCTGGCTCTGCTCCTTTCACTCTGCATCACTTCCTGGAGGTCTCTCCATTTCACATGGAATTCCTCCAGTTTATTATTCCTTTGAGCACAATAGTATTCCATCACCAGCAAATACCACAGTTTGTTCAGCCATTCCCCTATTGAAGGACATTCTCTCCTTTTCCAGTTTTTTGCCACTACAAAAAGCACAGCTATAAATATTTTCATACAAGTCTGTTTATCTATGATCTCTTTGGGGTACAAACCCAACAATGGTATGGCTGGACCAAAGGGCAGGCATTCTTTTATAGCCCTTTGAGCATAGTTCCAAATTGCCAGCCAGAATGGTTGGATCATTTCACACATCCCCTTTTTTTTATTGAAGGTAGTAGAGCTGGAATGGGAAGCCAGGGCTCCAGATAAATGCTCTTTCCATGAAAACATGTTGCCCTGAATATGCCATGATGTCCTGTTTTTCCTGTGTGAAGGTGAGCCTACTGATCTAGTAATAGTGGGACACAAGCTCTGGGCTTTTTCTAGCAGTGGGGATGGGTTGTACTAAGACATTCACAGACTTCCTCTGGTGGTTTTTATGATAAATGGTTCATATATGTGACACAGCTGGTTGGGGCAAGGGTTTGTGCTGAAGCTGAAATAAGGTCTAGAACTTTCTTTAATACTGTACCTGGGAATGTAGCTCAGTAGCCACAAACACTTTATGACTTCCATGAGTGCTGTGAAAAATAGGGACATGACTAACACTCTTTTGAGTGCTATAAAAATATAGATCAACTAAGTGAATCTCCTAAAATCTAGCACCTATCTCTATTTTTCTGATTTTATTTCTTATAAAACGCCTTCACAATCTCCATTTTTAAGAAGTAATGTAATAAAAGCTCAATTCTTTGAGTATGACAACCCAAAACATGGAAGCTTGAGGGTCCTGCTTCTACACACACATGATGAAGGGGCTCCATTCCTGCTTCAGAATATGCACAGGTATCCTCTATTTCCTGTTGACTTACTGTACCATAACAAAAAAAAATCTTTTAGTTGATTACAGAGACAAAATTGAGTGTGAATAAAAAGGTTCAGGTAAACTCCTCTCTGTCTTTCTATCCCTGTTGGTCTCTATCTCTGCCTGTCTTTCTGTCTCTCTATTTGTCTCTTTTTTTGTCTTCTTTTTTTTCCCTTGTCTCTATCCTTGTCTCTCTTTCCTGTTGGAGGACAAGTAAACCAGGCTCTTTCCTCAACTTGGTCACACAGCTGTGAAAAATTATACCTTTCCTTCTGTCTCTTGTATTTATTCCTTCCTCATCTTAGGTGAATGACTATCTGAAATGGGTTAGGGGACAGCTAGATGGCTCAGTGGATTGAGAGCCAGGTCTACAGATGGAAGATCCTGGGTTCAAATCTAGCCTTAGATACTTACTAGCTGTGTGACCCTGGGGAGGTCACTTAACCCCATTGCCTAACCCTTACAGCTTTTCTGCCTTAGAACTAATATTACATTCCTTCTATTATATTAGAACTAAGAGTATTGATTCTAAGATGAAGGTAAGGTCTTAAAAAAAATAGTGATGAACTCATTCCTATTGGCTGTGAAAGCAGGCTGAGAGCATCTTCTCTCTCCCCATCTTTCCCTCTTCACCATATACCCACCCCACCCCAGCAAAACCACCTGCTGAGATGGAGGCTTTTCCCATAGAAAAAGCTCTTTACACTGATTTCTTACTGTGTGATAATTGTAGATCAACCAATAAACATTTACCTAGTGCCTACTGTGTGCCAGGTACTGGGCTAAATGCTGATTATAAATGTTAAAAACTGAGTATGCAAAGGTGGTTAAACTAATTGGGGGAAGGGGAGAAAGAGGCCAAGAAGAATTTCTAAGGCAATTTTTATATTTCACAGAATATTTATGTGTGGAATATTTAAGTTACTCCTAATCAAGAAGAACACCAGGAGGGAGGCATATTTTCTGAGTCTTTTATCCAGTGTTTCATAAACTCCCAGAATGCCACAATGGATACAAAACCTAAAATTCATTATACCTCGAGCTTGTCTATTGGTTGTAATCACCAGGTATGGCTCTCTGAGAGAGAAAGAGCTTGTTGAATGCTTCACAGGACACCTAATGTCAATATTTAGAGAGGCCCGGGGAGTTTTAAGTGGTTATTGAAGGACCCACAAATGGTTAGAGTCAAGATCTGAACCCACATCCTTTGATTCAAAATACAGCATTCTTTCCACTACCATGATACTTATGGGGCTATCTGTAAAATGGGGGTAATAATATTTATGCTACCTACTCTGCAAGACTATTAGAAAAATCAGATAACCTAATTACGGTGCTTTAGAAATGTTTAGCTGTTTCTTCTTATTATTATTGTTAGTGTCACCAAGGAGCATTTATCCCCTAAAAAAATGGCTGGGACTAGAAACCCTACGTATCACAGTGAATAGAGTGGTAGGCCTGGAGTCAGGAAGATCTCAGTTCAAATTCTGCCTCATCTACTTACTAGCTGTATGAACCTGGGCAAATCACTTAAACCTGTTTGCTTCAGTTTCCTCAACTGGAAAATAAGCTAGAGAAGGAAATGGCATATTATTCTAAGTATCTTTGCCAAGAAAACCCCAAATGGGGTCACAAAGATTAGACAGAACTGAAATGACTGAACAAGCAATAAGCAAGAAATCCTACTGAGGCCTGGGTGTCCTCTCCCTTGAACCAGATCCACACACTAGTTTCCAGCAGTATTGATCTGCCTGATGACAAAAGGTAACTGGGAGTCATTCCTCCATCAGCAGCTCCTCACAGACTCAGACCAAAGTCCACCTTGTTGATGTCCACACATCCAGGCTGGCCCCATCAATTCTCTTTTTCTTCCTTCCCTGCCTCTTTTCACCCACTGTTTAAAAATACATTCTCAGCCTCCTGGCAAATTTTTCACTCCTCACCCAGATGCCACTTCCCAGCTCTCACTCCTTGTCAGACAGGCTAGCAGCTGAACCGGTGAAGTCAGTAGGACCAGATGAGCTTTAGGGCCTCCTCCAATGTGAGTCACTCCACCAGAGCAGTCTGAACTCTAGAGGTCAAGTAGGGCTGAGATAGCCAGAGGGGCAGGATCTCCCCCTGCCAAAATCAAGGGAGGGAGAAAGAGCCAGGGATTAAGAATGGCCAAAGCAAACTTTGGGTTCTAATTCTATTTCCTGAGTTCACATCTTGACAGGATCTGTGCTTCCTTTAATCTGCAAATGTGCTTTTATTAGCTTTTATTTATAACAACACAGAACAACATCAGGGCTGGGAAGCAGCCTTAAAATCATAGAACATAAAATGTCAGAACTTGAATAGGTCTTAAGCGTCCTGAAACATAAAATGTCAGAACTGGAAGGGGCCTTTTGCAACCATTTTGCAAATTAAGAAACTAGGGCCCAGGAAGAATTGACTTGCCCTAGTATAGCTGAGTCAGGATTAGAACTCAGGCCACCTGATTCAAAGCACCTGATTCAGTCAAAGGGAAGGAAGGGATTGAATAAGTATTTATTAAATGCCTATTATGTGCCATGTCTGTGCAAAGAATTTTTACAAAACTTACCTCATTTGATCCATACCACAATCCTAGGAGGTAAGTGCTATTATTAACTCCCTTTTGCAGGTGAGGAAACTGAGGCAAATAGAAGTTAAGTGTCTTGCCTGGGGTCAGGCAGCTAGAAGGTCAAATCTGAACTCAAGTCTTCTTGACTTCATGCCTCGTGCTCTATCTACAGTGCTACCTAGCTGCTAAACACTTAACGTACTGCTAAACACTTTAGAAATCAGTCATTTTTAACTGTGTCTAGTTTCATGTTCCCATTTTGGGTTTCCTTGGTAAAGATATTGGAGTCATTTGCCATTTGCTCCTTCAACTTATTTTACAGACTTGAGGAAACTGAGGGAAACAGGATTAAGTGACTTGCCTGGTGTCATATAGCTAGTAAATATCTGAGGCTGGATTTGAACTCAGGAAGAAGAGTCTTCTCAATTCCAGGTTTGGTGTTCTATTCTCTGCACCACCTAGCTGCCCCACTTTTTAAAATATATGTTGGAGGGGATGTGGCAAAATTAGGGCATTAATGCATTGCTGGTGGAGTTGTGAATTGGTCCAAACATTCTGGATGGCAATTTGGAACAGCCCAAAGGATGCTAAAAGAATGCCTGCCCTTTGATCCAGCCATACCACTTCTGGGTTTATACCCCAAAGAGATCATAAGGGAAAAAGACTTGCACAAAAATATTTATAGCCACGCTCTTTGTGGTGGCAAAAAATTGGAAAATGAGGGGATGCCCTTCAATTGGGAAATGGTTGAACAAATTGTGGTATATGCTGGTGATAAAATACTATTGTGCTCAAAGGAATAAGGAACTGGAGGAATTCCATGTGAACTGGAATGACCTCCAGGAACTGATGCAGAGTGAAAGGAGCAGAACCAGGAGAACATTGTACACAGAGACTGAATCACTGTGGTAGAATAGAACATAATGGACTTCTCTACTAGCAGCAATGCAACAATCCAGGACAATTCTGAGGGACTTATGAGAAAGAACACTATCCACATCCAGAGAATGAAATGTGGGAGAAGAAACACAGAAGAAAAACTAGTGCTTGATCACATGGTTCAATGGGGATATGATTGGGGATATTGACTCTAAATGATCACCCTAATGCAAATATCAATAATATGGAAATAAGTCCTGATCAATAACACATGTAAAACCCAGCAGAATTGTGTGTTGGCCATGGGAGGGAGTTGGGAGAAGGGGAGGGAAGGAACATGAATCTTATAACCATGGGCAAGAGAATTGGGTATGCAACCAAGGATCACCTACCCATCAAAACTGACTATATACATCCAGGGGAAAGTATGGGCATTCAACAATTTCTTTTTCTGAGATGGAATTTTTAAGTATTTCATTTCCTCTTCTATTAATTTAGGCAACTTATATTTTTGTACATATCTATCCATTTTGCTTAGATTATCAGATTTATTGGCATAAAACTGTACAAAATAGCCCCTAACGGTTGCTTTACTTCTTCTTTGGTGGTGAATTCGCCCTTTTAATTTTTGATACTGATAATTTAATTTTCTTCTTCATTTTTTAAATCAAATTAACCAATGCTATCTATTTTGTTTGTTTTCATAAAAACCAACTCCTAGTCTTATTTACTAGTTCAATGGTCTTTTTACTTTCAATGTTATTAATTTCTCTTTTGATTTTTAGGATTTCCAATTTAGTCTTTACTTGGGGATTTTTAATTTGTTCTTTTTCTACTTTTTTTTTGGTTACCCCAATTGAACAGCCTTTTCTCTATTTTATTGATGTAAACATTTAGGAATATAAATTTTCCCCTAAATACTGCTTTGGCTATATCTGATGAATTTTGATAAGTTCTCTCTTTGTTGTCATTCTCTAAAATGAAGTTGTTGATTGTTTTATAATTTGTTCTTTGGCCCACCCCTTATTTACAATTGGATTATTTAGTTTCTAATTAATTTTTAATTTGTCTTTCCATGGACCCTTATTGATTATAATTTTTATTGCACTTGTTATTTCTGCTTTTTTGTGTGTTTGCTTGTGAAGTTTTTATGCTCTAACACATGGTCAATTTTTGTTTAGGTGTCATAAATGCTGAAAAGAAGATATATTCCTTTCCATTCTCATTAAATTTTCTTGAGAGATATGTTAAATCTAACTCTTCTAAAATTTCCTTCACTTCCTTCACTTCTTTCTTGTTTACTTTTTGGTTAGATTTATTGAGTTCTGAGAGGGGAAAGTTGAGGTTCCCCATGAGTATAGTTTTACTGTCTATTTCCTCTTAAAGCTCATTTAATTGCTCCTTTAAAAATCAGGAGGCTAGGGGGCAGCTGGGTAGCTTAGTGGATTGAGAGCCAGGTCTAGAGACTGGAGGTCCTAGGTTCAAATCTGGCTTCAGCCACTTCCCAGCCGTGTGACCCTGGGAAAGTCACTTGACCCCCATTGCCTACCCTTACCACTCTTCTGTCTTGGAGCCAATACATAGTATTGACTCCAAGATGGAAGGTAAGGGTTTTGAAAAAAAAATCAGGAGGCTATGCCATTTGGTACATATATGTTTAGTATTGATATTACTTCATTGTCTATGGTGCCTTTTTTCAATACTTAATTTCCTTATCTCTTTTAATTGAATCAATTTTTGCTTTAGCTTTGTCTGAGATCAATGATTTCTACTCCTGGTTTTTTTTTTTACTTAAGTTGAAACAATAAATTTTGCTCTAGCCCCTTGCCTTTACTCTATAGGTATCTCCTTGACTCAAATGTGTTTCTTGTAAGCAACAAATCATTGGATTCTGGTTTTTAACTCACTCTACTATCTGCTTCCATTTTATGGGTGAGTTCATCCTGTTCATATTTGCAGTTATAATTACCAACTATATATTCCCTTCCATCTTATTTTCCCCTTTTGATCCTGCTTTTTCTCTCTCTCTTCACTCTGTCCTTCCTCATAAGTTTGTTGCTTTTAATCACCATGACTCCCACTTCCCCCTCCCTACTATTATCCTACCCCCCTGTACTATTTCCCTCCTACTTCTCTATAGGATAAGATGGGATTCTATACTCAAATGAGCATAGCTATTATTCCTTCTCTGAACTAATTTCAATGAGAGTAAGGTTTAAGCATTGCCTGTCACCACCCTCATTCTTCCCTCCACTATAACAGTTTTTTCACACCTCTTTAGGTGAGATAATTTACCCCATTCTACCTCTCCATTCCTTTTTTTAACCATTTATTAATATTCATTTTTAACCTGGTTACATGATTCATGCTCCTACTTTCCTCTTCACCCCCCACACTCCCCCCACCCATGCCCGATGCACATTTCCACTGGTTTTAACATGTGTCATTGATCAAAACCTATTTCCAAATTGTTGATAGTTGCATTGGTGTGGTAGTTTCGAGACTACATCCCCAGTCATGTCCGCCTCAACCCATGCGTTCAAGCAGTTGTTTTTCTTATATGTTTCCTCTCCTGCAGTTCTTCCTCTGAATGTAGGTAGCATCTTTACCATAAATCCCTCAGAGCTGTCCTGTGTCATTGCATTGCTGCTGGTACAGAAGTCCATTACATTCGATTTTACCACAGTATGTCAGTCTCTGTGTACAATGTTCTTCTGGCTCTACTCCTTTCGCTCTGCATCAGTTCCTGGAGGTCTTTCCAGTTCACATGGAATTCCTCCAGTTTATTATTCCTTTTAGCACAATAGTATTCCATTACCAGCATACACCACAATTTGTTCAGCCATTCCCCAATTGAAGGACATC
This sequence comes from Gracilinanus agilis, assembly GCF_016433145.1. Taxonomy (NCBI): domain Eukaryota; kingdom Metazoa; phylum Chordata; class Mammalia; order Didelphimorphia; family Didelphidae; genus Gracilinanus; species Gracilinanus agilis. The sequence goes on along the minus strand of NC_058131.1, from coordinate 421,652,202 downwards.
CCCTCATTTTTCAGTTTTTTGCCACCACAAAAAGCACAGCTATAAATATTTTCAGACAAGTCTGTTTATCTATGATCTCTTTGGGGTACAAACCCAACAATGGTATGGCTGGATCAAAGGGCAGGCATTCTTTTATAGCCCTTTGATCATAGTTCCAAATTGCCAGCCATCTCCATTCCTTTTTAGCTCAGTGCTATGATCTTTTTCACCCCTTGATTTTTTTTGTATATCATGCCATCCAAATTAACTTACTCCCTCACCCTCTGTCTATGAATACTCCTTCTAACAGCTCTAATAATGATAAAAATTTTAAGAGTTACAAATGTTATCTTTCCATGTAGGAATATAAAGTTTGACCCTCTTTTGTGTGGTAAGGGTAGGCAATGGGGGTCAAGTGACTTTCCTAGGGTCACACGGCTGGGAAGTGGCTGAAGCCAGATTTGAACCTAGGACCTCCAGTCTTTAGACCTGGCTCTCAATCCACTGAACTACCCAGCTGCCCCCTGACCCTCTTGAATGCCTTAAATTTTCTCATTCTTGTTTACTTTTTTACGCTTCTCCTGAGTCTTGATTTTAAATATCAAATTTTCTGTTTAGGTCTGTTCTTTTCATCAGGAATACTTGGAAATCTTCTACTTTATTAAATATCCATTTTTTCCCTCTGAAAGCATATACTCAGAGGGGCATCTAGGTGGCTCAGTGGATTGAGAGCCAGGCCCAGAGACAGAAGGTTCAGGGTTCAAATCTGACCTCAGACACTTCCTAGCTGTGTGACCCTAGGCAAGTCACTTAATCCCCACTGCCTAGCCCTTACTGCTCTTCTGCCTTAGAACCCAATACACAGTATTGATTCTAAGATGGAAGGTAAGAGTTTAAGGGGGATGAAAGAGAAAGAAAGAAGGAAAGAAGGAAAGAAGGAAAGAAAGAAAGAAAGAAAGAAAGAAAGAAAGAAAGAAAGAAAGAAAGAAAGAAAGAAAGGAAGGAAGGAAGGAAGGAAGGAAGGAAGGAAGGAAGGAAGGAAGGAAG
>NC_058131.1:421503605-421648192 GCF_016433145.1 Gracilinanus agilis | reverse complement strand
GTGTGTGTGTGTGTGTATATGTGTGTGTGTGTGTGTGTGTGTATACATATATATATATATATACTTACAGACCTGTGAATTTAACATGTTTACCAGAACTTAGCCAAATTCTTGAACCCCAGGCAATGTAGAAAGTTTCTGATTAACCACATTTTCTCACCAGTTATTCCTTTCATGAAGAATGTATACTATACCCAGATGAAGAAGCTTCTTTTCCTGCTACTTCTGGGTCCCAGGGTTCTAATTCCTCCCTACAGTCCTTACTGCTAGAGCTACTCACTGGGCACTGACCCCCATCTTGTGATATTACCGACATTGTTCTCACCTAACTATTTGGGAGTGAGCCAAGTCTCTCAACTGAGCAGTAAAAAGTAAAAGAAAAGAGCCCCAGGCATTGGAGCTCAGGAGGGTTGGATGTTAGACTGGGCTCTGCTGCTGACTCACTAAGTGATCTTGGAGAAAACACTTCTTTCTCTCAGGGCCACAATTTCCCTATCTGTAAAATGATAGGATTCATAGGGACTAAAGGATTTAAAACTGAAAGACCTTGACAATCACTTAATACAATTTTCCATTTTATGCTTGAAGATTTTGAAGGGAGTGAGTTCTCTGAGGCCATAAGGGTAGTAAGTAGCCAAATGAAACATCAAACCCAAGTCTTCTGACCTCTGATTTCATACTTTCTCCATTGTTACACAGGTGTACCTTCTCATAGAATCTTGGATTTTGAGAGCTCAAGGCTTTATCAGACCTCCTAGTTTAGGCTGCAATTTCCTCCTCTATAAAGTAAAGAGGATCATACTAAATATTCTCTTAAGTCGTTTCCACAACTAAATCCTGAAATTGCTGTTTTTTAGTTGTTTTGGTTGTGTCCAATTCCTTGTTAACCCATTTTGGGTTTTCTTGGCCAAGATATTGGAATGGTTTGTCATTTCCTTCTCCAGCTCATTTTACAGATGAGGAAACTGAGGCAAACAGGACTAAGTGACTTGTCTAGGGTCACATAGCTAATTTCTGAGGCCAGATTTGAATTCAGGAAGATGATTCTTCTTGACTCCATGCCTAGCAATGTCCCCTGTGCCATCTAGTTGCTCCAGAGATCACTACATTTTACTGATGAGGAAATGGACATCCACAGAGGAAAAGTGACTTCCCAAGGTCACACAGCAAGTAAGTGGCAGATCTGAGGCTAGACAAAGTGAATAAAAGAATCTTTCCAACTCTGGTTTAGGATTCCAACTAAATGTGTGAGGATTGGGGGGGGGGGGGGGGGAAAGAAGCCATCTCTTATTCATCCTTGTCCCTGCCTTCAGCACTGACAAAAGACCTCATGAAAAATAGGTACTCTGGAAATGTTTGTTGAACAACTGACTAGACAGCATCTCAGGGTTCCTGAAGCTATCTGGGAAATTCTTTTTGCCTTTGTTGTCCTTGGTGCTCTGAACTGCTGCCATAAATGGTGTTGTTACTAAGCCTAGATTTCCTTACATCAGCAAAATTAAACACTGGTAATGTTTCCTTTTCTCTGATGGTTTGGTTTGGTCCATCTCCTCTTTCTCATTCTGTAAGCAGGAAGGAAGAATACAACGCAGCCTCAGGAGAAGAGTCTCTAGGAGACAGCAGTCATGGCTCATTTTTTGAGACTGTTTGGCAAATCCCTTTGTCCAGAGATTCTAAGAATAAAAAGCAAAGAATAGGATGAGGAGTCCCCTTGGCCAATGCTTGGATGGTTAATTATAACTGCTACTATTAACAAAATACCTTCGAACCATAAGGAGCTACCAAAGGGCATCAGGGGAAGAAATTAGGATACAGATAGATTTATAAGTGAATTCAATCAAATAACGTAGAGCAATTAATACCAAGAATGCACAAATTGTTTTCAAAAATTGAGAAAAAAGAGGCAGTTACATGGCTCGGTGCATAGTCAGCCCTGGAGATGGAAGGTCCTGGTTTCAGATCAGATCTAGATTCAGACACTTCCTGGCTATAGTACCCTGGGCAAGTCACTTAATCCTAATTACCGTACTGCTCTTTTGCCTTGGAACCAATACTTAGTATAGATTCTAAAGCAGACGGTAAGGGTTTGTTTGTTTTTAACTGAGAAATATCCAACCATTCTGGAGAGCAATTTGGAATCTTGCCCAAAAGGATGTAAAACTGTACATACCCTTTGACCAAGCAAAGTCCTAGCAGGACTATATCCCCAATAGTTTTTTTTTTTTAAGGGGAAGGCCCTATATGTACAAAATGTATATACATCATCTCTTTTTGTGGTAGAGAAGAATTGGAAAGTGAGGATATGTCCATCAGTTGGGGAGTGGATGAACAAGCTGTGGTATATGATTGTTCTGAGGCATTTTTTTGGTGGTTGTTGTCTGGAGGTGGTTAGAGAGCTTCAGTTTTTCTCACTCCACTATCTTAGCCACCAGAAGCAGAACTTTGTGACATATAATTGTGATAGAATATTATTGTGCTATAAGAAATGATGAGCAGGATGATTTCAGAAAAACCTGGAAAGACTTGCATGAACCTTCACAACACGATTAATATGGAAATATCTTTTTTTCTTTTTTTTTATGGAAATATGTTTTGCACGACTACATAACTGTAACCAATATCAAATTGTTTGCCTTCTCAGTGAGGGAGAAGGGGAGGGAGGAAGAGAATTTGGAATTCAAAATTGAAAAAAACAAATGTTAAAAATTGTTTTTAATATGTAATTGGAAAAATAAAATATTTAAAGTGGTAAAATGAGAAATGAAACTTTTTATGAGACAAAAATGGTCTTAAACCAGGCAAAGATAAAGCAAAGAACTATAAACCAACATCCCTAATGAATATTAATGCAAAAATGTCAAGCAAAATGCTGGCAAAAACTAACATATCCAAAAAATTACTCCCTATGATCAAAGTAGATTTCATGTAGCAATCAGCATAATTAATCATGTTAAAATACCATAATATAATAATAACAATATCTAGCTACAAAAAGAAGTTATTTAAGATACTTGTGTAATACTGCGCAGTACATTAAATATAAAAGAATAATGTTAGTTTAGTGACTTGTCTTAGGACTATTCTAGTTGAACACAACTAAGCAAGATAAGAATGATAATATAGTCCAGAGAACACTAAATATAAAAGAATGAAAATTTGCCTCAGGACAATTTAAATCTATCTAAATTCCATCAAGCAAAATGAGAATGATTTTTTGTAAGAATAATAACAATTATGAAAATGTAAGTTGGATCAAATGAGAAACAGAAAGCTTGCATATCATTAATAGGATGAATGACAAACCACTTATATAAAGGCCTCTCTCCAAAATGAGGAAGGAGTAGGTCCAGATAAAATCTATAATTATTGGCCCAAACACTTCCCAGTTGCACATATATTATTAGCAAGGCACTTTACTGGCTTCCTCTCAGATGTCAGCCTGATCCCACCTTTCTTAATAGAAGGTGTCATGTTTCTATTACCAAAGGATGAGAACACCAGTGATCACTCTAAATATAGACCTCTTATTATTGTTTATGCACTTTATACAAAGAATTCACAGCCTTTATTAATTTTTTAAATCTATAAATACTAACAAGAAAATAACATATTGACTGAGAAGCAAAAAAATATGCTAAAAAGTCATCACTCACTGGGTTTTTTTTGAGTTGGGTACAACTCTTCCCAACCCCTTTTGGGGTTTTCTTGGCAAAGATACTAGAGTGGTTTGTCATTTCCTTCTCCAGCTCATTTTACAGATGAAGAAACTGAGGCAAAGAGGGATAAGTAACTTGGCCAGGATCACATAGCTAGGAAGTATCTGAGGCTGGATTTGAAGTCAGGTTCTCCTAACTCTAGGCCCAGCCCTCTATCCACTGTACCACCCAGCTGCCCATGTGCTAAAAAGTACTAGAGATATAAAGAACAATTAATTATTGATTCTATTAATTAGTGTACAAGCTACCCAAAAGCAACATAACATATATTGTCTTTGTTGCAAAGCTTTTGGTTCATTTCTGGACTCATGAATTATTTACTCCCTTTCAAAACTACTTTGAATTCATTTTGTCTATAGTATGTATATATTGTTTCCTCTGTTAAAATATAAGCTCTTTGAGGGACTATCACTTTTCTTATGTCTATTGTTTTCTCAATGCATTTCTGTTATTATTGTCCAGTTGTGTCTGTCTCTTCGTGAGCCCATTTGGGGTTTTCTTGGCAAGATATTGGAGTGGTTTGACACTTCCTTCTCTGGCTCATTTTACAGATGAGGAAACTAAGACAAACAGGGTTAGGTGACTTGCCCAAGGTCACATAGCTAATAATTATCTGAGGCCAGATTTGAACTCAGGAAAATGAGTCTTCCTGATTAGACCTGAAGCTCTATCGACTTTGCCACCTAGCTCTCTGACTCCATGGTAGTTACTTAATATATTCTCACTGTTTGAGTGATGCCTTGCTCCCACAATATCTTCCCCTCTAAGGTTATCTTACATTTATTTTGACTGTATATTTTCTGTACTTACAGGTTGTCTCTATTCTTGTCTCATGACCATGTGGGAAGTTTGCTTGCATAAGTGCTATATGGGAAGCTTGAGTCTGGACTTTGGGCCCCCGGCTGCCTCTTCTTCTGTTTTATATTATATAAAGAGAATCGTAAACCAACATCACTAATGAATATTGATGCAAAAATGTGTGAACAAATGTGACCACATAGTAATCCTGAGATGGACATTTCCAAACATTGATGCTAACCCCAAGAGTTTGAGAGTTCGGGAAGTCCTGGGCTCCTCAGTACAAGGTAACCAGCAACAGAAGGGGGCTGCTGAAACTGTGTACCGTTCTTGGAGAAAATGAACCCAAGTTCTGACCCGGATGGCCAGAGGACATCATCCTTGGGGGAGAAGCTCATAAATGCTGAGCCAAGGGAAATAAATGCCTTTTCGAAAGCCCCACTGAGTGCTCCATGTTTTAATGTCTTAAGTAACTTCTTTGTACATTATGAACTATAGATTCCTGTTTCATGTTTTAATTCTTGGTCAGTGGGGACTCCTTGATATTCTGTGTTTTAAGTGCTCCTTTCACAGTGGAAAAAAAGGAATGGTTTTCCTGTACCTACGTAAGTACATTAAGAACCTTTCTGCTCCCTTTTGAGGAGCTTCTAGTTAGGAGCCAAACCTGAGTTTTAAGTGATTTCTATCAGGATTCCAGGGTGGAGGCATAATCAGAGACAACAAGAAAGAGCCTGACCCCTTTATGGTAGACTATTTTTAGGAAATGTTCTTTTGCTTCAGTGTGATCTCTTGAGTATAATTCTGGCTGGTCGAGATTCCAGGGGAAAAGGGAGTTCATGGTTATTAATTTGCACTCCAAGTGATTTTAGCTATGTAGGGGGGTCTTCTAGGAGTTTATCTTTAGACCTGTTCTCTATACTCTAGTTCAGATTAGGACTTGCTATTTGTTGCAGCTGAGCAAGTTCTGTGGATCTGTTTTATGATCCTCCCCTTGGTGGTGAGGAGGCATGTAGGTGAGGAGATGCTGGAATGTTCCTGTACAAGGAAAGGAGATAAAGTAAAGAATGATAGCAAGAGGTGATAGCTAGGATGCTAGAATTGAGAATTGAAAAGAACCCTATTGTTCAGTTGTGTCCGACTCTTTGGGACTCCATGGACCATCGCTATCGATAGAGTTTTCTTGGAAAGGATATTGGAATGGTTTGTCATTTCCTTCTCCAGTAGATCCTTTTCTCAGGTAATCAGAGGTTAAGTGACTTGTCCAGAGTCACAATGCTTGGGAATATCTAAGGCTGGATTTGAACTCAGGAAGATGAGTCTTTCTAACTCTATCCACTGAGGCGCTTCATTGCCTCCTAAGCATTCAGAAGCTAAGCGATTTGCCCAAGGTCACAGCTAGGAAGTGTCAGAGGCTGGATTTGATGTAGGTCTTCTTGTCTTCAGGAGCAGTGCTCTTAACCACTTAGCCACAGCTGCCTCTTGGCAGGAACCTTAGAGAGCACAGAAATCAGAGATCTAGAGGCTAAAAGTGACCTTAGGAGCTATTGAGGTTATTTAAGTTAACCACTTTATTTTATAGAAGAGGAAATAGATGTTAAAGGGTTAAAACCCAAGGTCACACAAAGAATACACCTGCAATTGTAACTCATATTTTTTATTTCAAATACGGAGCTTTTCCCATTACACCATGCCTGGGAGAGGAACATTATTATTTATTATTACAAATTAATAATTATAATAAATAAGTGCTTATTTACTATAATAAATACTTTCCTTCCCTTTTTAAAGTAAACTAAGTAAAGTGAGGACTGAAATGGTTTGCCTATGATGACAAGCCCTGCTTTTTTCCCACTACTTTAATGAGATAGGATGCAGGCACTGATATCATCGAGGTGGGCAACAGGGGTTAAACTGGGCAGAATCCTCCCATCTTGCTGCATTCAGCATTCTGTGGGCACATGCATGTTTTTGTAACTATCCAGCCTCACTCACCCTTCAGCTTCCTCAGAATTTTCCTCAGCTGGGGAATTCTTGTCTCTAGCAGGTTCCTCTCCATGACGACTGTTTCTAAGCAGCAGTAGATAGTGTCCACAGGCTGTTCCAGGGCAGGTACTGAAGCTTCCATTTTCCCTTTAATTCCCTTTTTAACAAATTATTGAATTGAATTGAATTTTTTAACACCATTTAAAAAAAAATTTGAGTTCCAAATTCTCTCCTACCCTCCACTCCCTCCCATACTCATAGAGAAGGCAAGCATTTGATACCCATTATACATGTGAAGTCATGCAAAAGGTATTCTGTAATTCCCAAACAGAGAACAGTGGAACAGTGATGTGCTCACAGGGAAAGTACCACAAATGTCATGAACTGAATGGCTATTTCTTGTCTTTTCAGAGTCTGCCCTTTGTCACAGAAATGTCCACCCAAAAGCACCTTTCAATGTCATTGCTGGTTTAGGTTTCTGTGGTTTACTGCCAGGGATCATATCTCTTTTCACCTAGAAATTTCCAGCCTGGAAAGTATCACACTCATTTCTCCTAAAGTCTATAACAGAGCTTTGAAAGATGAACTGTAGTGCTTCTGTCTGGCTAGGAGGCACTCACTGTGCCATAATGCAAAAAGAAGATTGGAAAAACAAAACTCTGGTTCCTAGCCTGGCGCTTGTATTTTCATGCTGTGTGACCCAGGCCAAATAAGTTACTTCACCTTGTTTTGATGTCATCACCTATAAAAGAAGGATAATAATACTTAGATTATCTACCTTCTTAGAGTTCTAGCAAAAGCACACTTTAAGCCTTAAAGAGCCATTGAAAAAAAAAATTTAAGATGTATATTGAAAGTCCAGAGACAGTGAAATATTGGCTTTCAAATTTTCCCCCCAAAGATCAGTAGTACATCTCTCGTTAAATTAAAAAAAATTTTTAAATCTATAAATCTTAATTTCCCTCCCAAATAAAATTCAAATTGTGAGGCTATTACTATGATTCTGTAAGAAAGCGAGAATGAGGGGACAAGTAGGTGGCTCAGTGGATTGAGAGCCAGGCCTAGATACGGGAGGTCCTAGGTTCAAATCTCAGATACTTCCTAGCTGTGTGACCCTGAGCAAGGTACTTGACGCTGTTTGCCTCAACTTCCTCTTCTGTAAAATTAGTTGGAGAAGGAAATGGTAAGACACTCTAATATCTCTGCCAGTAAAACCCTAAATGAAGTCATGAAGAATTAGACACAACTGAAAAAGATCTGAATACCTCTAACTCCTTCTTTATTCTCCTAGGATAATGATAAACTTAAATTATTGGAAATACTTAATCAAACTGTTAGATAGGCATCTCAGCTTGGCCCTGACTGTATTTTTATGAACATCTCCCTCAAAGTCCAGGTCTTCTGACCGAAAAGGTCAGGGTTGGGGCTCATTCTCCTTGGGGTAGTGGTCATTTGGGGGGTGGGGAGGAAGAGTATATGTAGTTACAGAAAATTCCTTCTGATGACAATTAGCTCTGACTGAGGAACCCAGGAATCCCCAAACTCTCTAACCCACCAAGACTCCCTTTAAAGATAGAAACCTCTATCTCTGGTTTGCTGTGTGAGCACTTATATTCAGAGAAAGAAACACAAAACAGAAGGAGCAGCCAGGGACTTGAAGTCCAGGATCATTTTGCCTAAACAGCTCTTGTGCCTGCCACAGCTACAGCTTCTGGGAGAGGGAGAGGAAGAGGAAGAGGGAGAGAGAGAGAGAGAGAGAGAGAGAGAGAGAGAGAGAGAGAGAGAGAGAGANAAAATTTTAGCTATTTAAAACAGTGCAACAAAGTCTAGAGCTCACCGGGTAGCTTTATTGCTATGAAGCTATACATTTGATTTCTACTTTCATAGTGGAAATATTAGATTGATTCCTCCAGGTTGACCCTTACTATTCAGGCTAATACATCTAGTCTATGAATGATTTAATTGTATTTTTGATAACATAATTATTACACTGATTTCAAGTAAAATTTCTGGCATCTGAATACTGGGTCTCTCAAGCTATATCTCTAGTATTCTAGCTATTTACATCAATCCAACATGAATTGGAGCTATCTAGGAGGACTTCCTGAATTGAAAGAGGCACATTAGGAAGAGAGATGATAATGGGGGCAAAACAGATTTGGTCAGTGGTGAGCTGGAGCCAGTCTCCTACTGGTTTAAGAGAACTTAATTGTTAAATTTTCAGTGTGAGCATTTGCAGCTCAAATATCAGCAAAAACTATAAATTAGAACTTGATTTACTGTTTTATAGAATGTCTAGACTTAAGAAAGCGATGGAAAAAAATATTAATAATGCAGATTAAGCTTAAAAGTGTGTGAAGGGCACATTCTCCCCCTTCCTTGCAAGAGTTGATTATTAAACATTTATCAGTATATCCTAGCATATAGCAATGTCATAATATGGGTTTTAATTTTAGGTTTCTAAGGTCACTAGTATTAATATCTGACTCCTTTAGCTATATATATAGAATGTATATCTCTATGTCTTAGAGCAGGTATGGAATATTCTAGTTATTTAAAGTAATGTGACAAAAACTGGTACTTTTTAGGTGGACCTTTTGCAATGTATTTGAGCAGGTGTTTTGTACTCTGATTTCCAGGTTCCTAGGGGTAATTCTGGATACCTTTTATTCTGTTTTTCTTTTTTTTGAAACCTTTACTTTCTGCTGAGACAAGGGCTTAGCAAACAGGGGGTTAAGTGACTTGCCCAAAATCATTCAGTTAGGAAGTATCTGAGGTCAGATTTGAAACCAGATCCTCTGAGTTCGGGCCTGGTGCTCTGACCACTGTGCATGCTAGCTGTCCCTAACTTTATTTAGTCATTTTAACTATATAAAGGGACTCAAAACAAATTGAAACCTCCTAGGTGAAATTTTTGCCATATTATTGAATTATGTGTTTCCATTTTCCTATTGGCAATATTTGATTCCTTCAACCAGATTTCCAGAATTCTAATAGTTTGTGACAAGCAAATTTATAACACATTATACCATTTTTTAAAACCCTTACCTTCATATTGATTCCAAAGCAGAGGAGTACTGAGGGCTAGGCAGTGGGGGTTAAGTGACTTGCCCAAGGTCACAAAGCTAGGAAGTATCTGAGGCTAGATTTTTAAAAATTTTTATTTAATTACTTAATTCAGAATATTTTTCCGTGGTTACATGATTCATTTTCTTTCCCTTCCCTCTCCCTCCTCCCTCCCATAGCCAACAAGCAACTCCACTGGGTTTTACATGTATCTTTTTTTTTTAAACCTTTACCTTCCATCTTAGAATCAATACTTTGTATTGGTTCCAAGGCAGAAGAGTGGTAAGGGCTGGGCAATGGGGGTCAGGTGACTTGCCAGGGTCACAGAGCTAGGAAGTGTCTGATTTCAGATTTGAACCCAGGACCTCCCATCTCTGGGGCCTGGTTCTCAATCTACTGAGCCACCCAGCTGCCCCCTACATGTATCATTTTCAAAACTTATTTCCATATTATTACTATTTGCAATAGAGTGGTATTTAAAGTCTACATCTCTAATCATATCCCTACCAAATCATGTGATCAAGGAAATGTTTTTCTTCTGTGTTTCTACTCCCACAGTTCTTTCTCTGGATGTGGATAGCGTTCCTTCTCATAAGTCCCTCTGAGCCAGGTTTGAACCCAGGACCTCCAGTTTCTAGGCTTGGTTCTTAATCCACTGAGCCACCCAGCTGCCCTCTACATAGTACCTTGCAAAGGAAACTTGGTTCTATGTAGATTTCGATATATGCTCTGATTCTAAGGCTCAGAGTAACAACATATGATTCCATCATTTAAAATAAGAGCATTTCTTTGTTGTGACAATCTAAAACTTACTGGAGTAATCTAAGTTGTTGCGACCTAGTTGTATATATGTCTTATGCTTAGATTTGTAGTTTCCATGTTTAAGACGTACAGAAGAGTGCAGAAGAAAGCTCATGAAAGGACAAGGACAAGAAGGGTGGTGTTAGAACAATCATAGTAAAATTTAAATATATTTTAAAAATCAAATTGTACATAATAATGGTTCATAGTTTTAAATATAATCCTTTTTTTACCTGTAAATGGAAATATTTATTTAAATTTCTCAATTTCATAATAATACAAAACAAAGTAAAAGTTTAAAGATCTATAGTTGTCTAGTGACAAAGTCTGAGTATTCCAGATACATTTAGAGCTTTCAGATCACTATAGGTATACAACGCAAAATGGAATTATCTAGATGGACTTTAAAAAATAATAATATAGTTATATTCATGATTCCCAATTAAATTTCTAGTTTTCTAGTACTTATATAGAATTTGTTTAACTCAGTGGCATTAAACTCAAAGAGAAACAGGGGCCACTAGTCAATTTCTGCAATTTTGACTTAGTTTTAAAATATAATGCTAAGTTTTATTGTGTTTTAATTTTGCTAAATATTTACCAATTATATTTTAATCTGGTTCAAGCTACACTCAAGAACATTGTGGGTTGCAAGTAGCTCATGAGCTCCATATTTGACATCTCTGGTTTGTGATTTTCAAATATTCTCTTTACTTGTAGTAATTTAATATGAATTGAATTTCTCTAGGTGTACTTGTAATGCCAGTGTAAAACAAGCATACCCAGAGAAATTCAATTCATATTAAATTGCTATAAAAATATTTTAATAAATATTTAATTTATGTTAATTGATTTAATTTAAATAAAATTTTAATAAAAATAATTATATAAAAATATTTTATCCCTCTAGCTAGCTAAAGAACATTTTAACTCCCTAGAGCAAGGGAACACAGATTAGAGAGCTCTAGATAACTCTATTGTACAGCTAGCTATAAATAGGGCTTTTCTATTGTGATTTCTAAGTTCCTAATGATAATTTAATTGCTTCAGCTATATTGATAATCTTGTAGCTTTATACATTAATTCAAAACAAATTGGATATTTCTACATAGACTTGTTGCTATGTAGTTGTATATGTATCTTTTACTTTGGTGACCATTTCCCTAAGCGGGATATAGTATGCTATCGACTATGTTTCTAGGATTAGAGTTATTTGAAATAACTTAACACACATTGGAGCTTTCAGGGTAAAATTGGTTCCACATATCTGTGAATATCTATAAATTCTACCTGCTTTCCTACTGGTATTAGATTCTTTTATTTATTTTTGGAGCATTCTTTCTAAATAAGCCATCAAAACCCTTTTGGCATGATCCAGAATGATTTCTACAGAATTTAATTGAATATAGGTCTTCTGCTTAGCATCTTAGAGGAAAAGTTAATTTCTTCAGTGATATCTTGTAGAATCAGTTTAGAGAATTCCAACATAAACTAAAGCCTTTAGATAGACCAGTTGCTATATTTCCATATGGTACTTCTTGATCCCTTCACTCATTTTCCAAGGTTCTAGCTATTTGTGGCAAACCAATATACACAGGACCTTTCAAGGTGTACTTGTTATATACTTATATGTTTACTTTACTTTTTTTTTTGATACCATTTATTTACGAATGTCTCAGCTCCTCCCTTCCTTTCCCTGGGTATCATAGAAGGCATTATCTAAGAAACAAGATACATATATATAAATTATGTCTTTCATGTTTCCATGTTTCAGTTCATTCTCTGAAAATAACATTCACAAGTTATTCTTCAAATCTTAAATCTATAGCTGTTTGTAGTATTCTCTTGCTTCTACTCATTTGCTGTTCATTATCCCATATAGTTCTTTCCAAGGTCTTTTTAAATTAGCCCTCTCATCGTTTCTTATGGTACATATATAATTTGTTTTCTCCTAGATTTCTAAGGTCTTCATGATAATATTTGATTCCATTGCTTATACTGAGACCATTCTAGGTATTTCAGAAGAGTGACACAGATTAAAGCTTTCCACCAGTTCGTTATATATTAGACTGTAGTTTCTCAGTAGGAAAACTGGATTCTTTCATTTAGATTTAGAGCAATCTAACAAAAATTTGAGTGCTCTAGTTGGACTTCAGACAATGCAGTACTATGCTTGATATCTACCCAGATCTCTGGCTTTTAGTGGAAATGTTGCATTTCTCTAGCTATTTGTAACAATGAAATTCAATGACTGATTGCAACCATTTGAGCAGATGAATTATATTTGGACTTCTCAATTTCCAATGATAACATTTTATCCCTTCAGCTAGATAATCAAACATTTTAAACTATATAAAGTGATGCAACAAAATGGATCTAAATGGATTTATTAAATTATGCTGTTGTGTTATGTGTTTTCTACTTTGAAGAACATAATCCTACAAGAAATATTTCATCCTTTTAGCTAGATTTCCAGGATTTGTATAACTGGATAAGCTTTCAGGTTGACTTGGGTCTATGTAATTGTTTATGTGTAATCTAATTAGATAACTTGGTTCCTAATAGCATTTGGTTACTTTAGCTAGAACTGGAGCAGCCCCACCCCCCACCCCAATTTAACTAATCAAAAAACTACTAAAGCAATCTAAGTTGACTAGTTGCGATCTAGGCATATATATATCTTATATATTTCTATTCAGATTAGTAGGTTTCCAGGGGAAACATTTTATTTCTCCAGCTAGATTTAGCATTCTCATTCTCTAAAGCAACTTGACATAAATTGGAGTCATCTAGTTGGAAGTCTGAGAATTTAGATATATGGAGGATTTCTACTGAGTTTGTCTAGTTGGCTTTCAGATATTCTAGTTACTTGTAGTAATCTAACAAGAACTGGAGCTTTCTAGACTTCTACTTCGTTCTCTAGGTTCCTAATAGTAATATTTGATTCTTTAGGATATTAAGAGGAATTTACCCATTTAGACTAACGCAACATAAATTGGATTTTCAAAGTGGCCTTCTGCAGTGTGTTTAAACAAGTGTTTGGTACTTCCATTCTAGGTCTCTAGTGGCAAAATCTGATTTCTTCTCCTAAATTTAGAACATTCTAACTCTGCATGAGGATCCAACACAAATGTAAGCCTTCTAGGTGAACTTGTTGCTATGGCAATGTTTTCTACTTTGCTTTTCATGGACATAGTAGGAATATTTGATGTCTTTAGCTCAATTTTCAGGATCTGAGCTATTTCTAAGACAACATATGTTTCAGCTTTCAATCAAAAAGCATTTATGAAGCACCTATTATACATCAGGCACTGTGCCAGGCTATGGGGATACCAAGACAAAAGCAAATAAGTCCCTACCCTTAAGAAGCTTGTATGCTATCAGAGAAATAAGAAGTATGTGTATTAGTAAATACCAATTAAATTCAGAGGTAGTAGAACTAGGAGGTAGGGGAATTTGGGCAGGTCCTTATGTCTCAATTAAGAGGCATAGAGAAACTCAGAGATTCTAAAAGGTGGAGCTGACAAAGGTAAGACATTCCAGGTTTGGAGGCAGCTGGTAGAAATCCATGGAGATGGAAAATGAAATGTCATATAGAAGGAAAAGGAAGTAGGTCAATTTTAGCTGAAATGGAGAGTGTATGGAAGAAAGTAAAATTGAAAGTGTAGGCTAGGGTCAGATGTGAAGAGATTTAAATACTAAAAAGAAGACTTTGTATTTTATTCTTAAGGGAAAAGAGAGTCACTAGACCTTTTTGACTAAAGGAGTGGCAGAGACCTGTATTGAAGGAGTATCAATTTGTCATTTGTGATGGGGAGAGACTGGAAAAGGGAGAGACTTGAGGCAGAGAACTCCATCAATAGGTTATTTGCTATCTACAAACTATGGGCCAGGAATTATGCTAGGTCCTAGAAATAAAAGTGAAATAGTTTCTGTCAGGGACAACTAGGTGGCTCAGTGGATTGAGAGCCAGATCTAGAGGTAGGAGGTTGTCGGTTCAAATCTGACCTCAGATACTTCCTATCCTCATTGTCTAGCCCTTACTGTTCTTCTGCTTTGGAACCAATACACAATGTTGATTGTAAGATGGAAAGGAGGGTTTAAAAGAAAGAAAAAATAGTTCCTGCCCTGCCCTCAAAGACTTTACATTCTATCAAAGAGACTGGATTAGATGTTATTAGTATATAAAATATGTGCAAAATAGAAAGTAATCAGGGGTTGAGGGAAGATGTCAACAGCTGGGAGGATTCAAGTAGCAGAAGTGAGATAGGAACACAATCCAGGCTTGGAGGACAACAAAGGCACGTGGGTGGAAGACAGAGCATTGGAAAGAACAGAGAATAGAACAGTCTAGTTAGAATACAGCATGCTGAATAAGGATAGAAAGTTAGGGTGGGGCCAGGTCAGAAAGAGCATCAGTAGAACTTGTCTTTAGACTTAGAAGTGAAAGGGAGACATTGGAGTTGGTTGAATAGTGAAGTGACATGGTTAGACTCAAGCCTTATGAAAATTATTTTGATAGCTGTATGTGGGACGGATTGGAATGATGAGAGAATTGAAGCAGAGAGGTTAATAACACACAGTGAGGCAAAGAGGTGATGAGAGTTTGAACTAAGAAGTGTGAGTAAAGGAGATGGATGTGAAAGGGAAGGTAGAAAGAAAATAAGTATTCATGTAGTATCTGCTATGTGTTATTGTCTTAGAATGAAAAGTTTTAAGTTCTTTTAAAAGTGATTTTAGGGCAAGAAATTTGCTGCCTCCCAGAATCCAGAAAGTGAATTCCTTGCAGAAGATAGCATGAAGATGCCTGCAGAGACCACACACTGCTCCAAGAGATCCTGAGCAAACCTTTTGATGTGCTGAATTGAACTTTGGAGGGGTTAAATGCATTTGTTTCATTGAATGCATTTATTGTATGTTGTGCAAAAGGGAACTGCCCCCTAATTGGTTTGTTCTTTTTCTCTTTTGTTTACTTATTGTCCCCAAGTTATTGTATATTCTCCTTAAAAAAACTGTATGTATCTTTAGTTTGGTTGTGTTTGCAGGATCCATTGGAGGAAACTGGTCTCCCAATATATTCCAGGGGCGAATGTGGGTTTTGAAAGAAAAAAAATTGTATACTGGGGGAACTTCACCCCCCAGCATGTCTTGCACCTCCCCGCTACCTCCTGGCATGGGATTGGCCTATGAATGGACCAATCCTGTGCCAAGGGAGGACCTCTGAATTGGACCTGGAGCTAGTTCAGGGGAGTGGAGCAGAGCTAGCTTGCCAGAACTAGACATTTTTATTTGATTAATAAAGACTCTTTTTTCCTGATCTTTTTCTTTCTACCATCTTTATTTTTATCAACACAGCTACATGCAAGGGACTGGTCTATGCACTTTTAAAAATCTCATGTTATCTTTGATTTTTACAAATCTTTATCTTGAAATAGCTTATATAATCATATACTTTATCTCATAATAGCTAATGAACATAACATAATATATAATACTTTATTTCATAATATATAACGATACTTTATCTCATAACAGCTAATATATAATATATATTTAATATATTTTAATAACCTTTTTTTTTTAACCCTTGTACTTCAGTGTATTGTCTCATAGGTGGAAGAGTGGTAAGGGTGGGCAATGAGGGTCAAGTGACTTGCCCAGGGTCACACAGCTGGGAAGTGGCTGAGGCCGGGTTTGAACCTAGGACCTCCTGTCTCTAGGCCTGACTCTCACTCCACTGAGCTACCCAGCTGCCCCCAATATATTTAATATATTTTAAATATATCTTCTCTCCTGTAAAATAAACTGGAGAAGGAAATAGCAAGCCACTACAGTATCTTTGCCAAGAAAACCCAAAATGAGGTCGAAGTCAAGCCCGACTTAAATGACTCAACAACAATGGGTCACCAAATAGCAAAGTATGGAGGGAGAAGAACAGAGCAGAGCAAAGAACTGGAGAAAAAAGAAAGAGGAGATCAGAGGAATAAAAAGAGAAATGGACCCGGAAAAAAGCTAGGATTGATCCACAATTAGAAGATGGTATACAGATAACATAGCAAAAAAGACTGAGAAGGAACAGTAAGCAAGATAGGGAAAGATCCAAGAGAGTATTGTGTCACAAAAACTCAAAAAGAGAGGATCTAGGAAGAGGATGGTTAACTATGTTAGATGCAACAGAGAGGTCAAGAAAGGATGATCATTGAAAAGGCATTTAAGAGGTCACTGGTAACTTTGGAAAAGGAAATCTCAAGTGATAAATTTGGAAGTCAGATTGCAAAGGATTGAGAAGGAGACAGGAAGTGGAGATAAGTATAAATAGCAGAAATGTAGCACAGTTTTGTAGCTAGGATATTGGATAACCCTGGGTACGCCACTTACCCTCTCTATGAGAAGCATCAGTTTCCCCTATATAAACTGGGGATAATAATAAAAACCTACTTCAGAGCACCAAATTAGATAATAAATGTAAAGAGCTTTGCAAACATCAAAACTATTATTAGTATTATTTTTTAATCCTTATCTTCCATCTTAGAATCAATATTGTGTAGGCAGAAGAACGATAAGGGCCAGGCAATTGGTGTTCATTTTTTATTTGTCCAGGGTCACACAGCTAGGGAGCATCTGAGGTCAGAATTGAACCCAGGACCTCTGTCTCTGGGCCTGGCTCTCAATCTGAGCCACTTAGCTGCCCCTTAAAACTATTACTATTAACATACTCAGGAGGCCTTAGTAGTATGTCTATTCTTCTATAGAGGTTACTGTTTCTGTATTATTCTTTCCTTCTGAAAATTTTGCTTTATATTTCTTAGTATTGATTATGTTGGGCCTTTTTTTCCCCTTACTCGTTTTCTCAGGTTTTTCTTTTAGTTTACCTGGAAGATTTTTTCGTGTGAGGTTTTCTTTCCTTTCTCCCTTTTTTAGTGATTGTTCTTTTATTTCTTTTGGTGCATTTATTATTGTTTTGAGAGGTACAAGGCAACTAATACTTCCTCTCTAAGTCCTTTGAATGGAAATAAACATCTCAGAGGCTGAAGGGTGTGGTCCAAGGGCCAGCAGGAAATAAAGAACTCTTGGAAAACAAGTCCTTCACATCATAGTACAAATAGCTTAAATTAGCCATTTTAGAAAGGCTAAAGGCTTTGAGGAAAAGATTCGTTCAAATATTCTCTACAGAGGGTTCACAAGATTAAATGATCTAAATATTTCAAAAGACTCATAATTTATCACTGTCAGTACTCTCCATTGGCGTAGATCACAACCAAGATGAAAGAAAGATATTTTATCTTACCAATTACCTATAATAACAAATTTCCACATAAGTTTTCCGAAGTTATTTGATCAAAATTATCTGTCTCCTTTCCTGCTCGTGGAGGTGGCAAGCAATTCAATTTGGGTTATACATGTATTATCATGCAAACCGCATTTCCATATTGTTCGTTTTTGTAAGAAAATAATCATATAAAACCAAAACCCCAAAATAAAAACCCAAATGAACTAAAGTGAAAAATTGCAAGCTTTCATCTACATTACAACTCCCAACAATTTTTTTTTTTTTTTACTGCAAGTGGATAGCATTCTTTATCATAAGTCCTTCAGAATTATCCTGGATCATTGTATTGCTGAGAGTAGCTATGTCTTTCACAATTGATCATTCCACAATATTGCTGTGATTGTGTTCTCCTGGTTCTGCTTATTCCACTCTGCATCAGTTCATGTAGGTCTTTCCAGTTCTTTCTGAAATCATCCTGTTCATCATTTCTTATAGCACAATAGTATTCCATCACCATCCTATACCACATTTTATTCAGTCATTCCCCAGTTGATGGACATCCCTTCAATTTCCAATTCTTTGCCACAAAGCTAAAGTATAAACATATGATGGTCTGTGTACCAGGTTTCTTTTAAGCTACAGACTTTTTGCATGTATACTGGATAGCCTGGGTAGCCTTTCTGGTATCTGATATGTGAAGAATTAATGAGTACCTCTAAAGCAGCTGTTGTCTAAAACGTTTCCCATAAACGTAGCAAGCAAAACATTAATGACAACATAATGGTAGCACCCAAAGTAATACATTTATTTTTTCTTTTTAAAAATGTTTCATTAAAATTCCCAGGAATCTCCTTCCTTCTTTCCCTCCCCTCCTCTGACTAGAGAAGACATCATTTGACAAAAAGATACATGTGTGTGTATATATATAATATAACACACACACATCTTGCTTGTTTCTATTTATCATTCTTTCCCTGGAGATGGATATACACAAGTCATTCTTCAAACAATATTTCTGTTGCTGGATATAATGTTCTCTTGATTCTATTTATTTTATTCTTTATAATTTTATGTAGGTCTTTCCATGTTTTTTTTTCCTAAAATTAACCTGCTCATTATTTCTTATGGCACAACTATATGCTACAATTTGTTTAGCTATTCCCCAAATGATAGCCATCCCTTCCATTTCCAGTTCTTTGCCAACACAGAGAGCTGCTATAAATATTGTAGAACATGGAGGGTCTTTTCCTTTTTCCTTGGTCACTTTGGGAAATAAACCTAATAGTGGTATTGCTGGGTATACAGAGTTTTATAACTCTTTGGGTATATTCTAGATAGCTCTCCAAAATAGTTCAATCAGTTCACAATTCAACCAACAGTGTTTTAGTGTCCCAATGTTTCCAAATCCCTCTCAACATTTGCATTTTATCCTTTTATCCTTTTAGTCAATCTAATAGGTGTGAGATGAAACCTGAGTTGTTCTGATCTACATTTCTCTTTTTTAAACCTCTTTTTTAAAAAATCAATTACGGGGGCAGCTGGGTAGCTCAGTGGAGTGAGAGTCAGGCCTAGAGACAGGAGGTCCTAGGTTCAAACCCGGCCTCAGCCACTTCCCAGCTGTGTGACCCTGGGCAAGTCACTTGACCCCCATTGCCCACCCTTACCAATCTTCCACCTATGAGACAATACACTGAAGTACAAGGGTTTAAAAAAAAAAACAAAAAACAAAAAACAAAACGAAAAAAAAAATCAATTACGGGGGCAGCTGGGTAGCTCAGTGGATTGAGAGTCAGGCCTAGAGACTGGAGGTCCTGGGTTCAAATCCAGCCTCAGACACTTCCCAGCTGTGTGACCCTGGACAAGTCACTTGACTCCCATTGCCCACCCTTACCACTCTTCCACCTAGGAGCCAATACACAGAAGTTAAGGGTTTAAAAAAAAATCAATTACATTTAATAACACATTTCCACACAAGTTTTCTCAGGTTATATGATCAAACTTGTCTCCCTCCCTTTCTTTCCTTCCCCCTCCCGGTGCTGGCAGGTTTGATTTGATCTGGGTTACACATGTATTATCCTGCAAAACAAATGAGATAACTTTAAAGTAGCATAGTTCCTTTGCTGAAGTCCTCTTTGGGTGCCTGCCTCAGAATGACACAGGAACAACCCTGGGACTATAAAGGCTATGCTAGTGAAGCCAAACTATAAGGGTTTGGAGTATGGGCCCAGCCACAGACTGTTGGAGGACTAGCATCTCTGGTATGAAGGCTTGCTGCACTCTTTTTCAGGGCTGCTCATCCACCTTTGGTGTCTACTGCTCACTCAGTTCTCACCTGTGGCTCCAAGAAGCTTTAAGGTGTGCAAACAACCACACCTGGGTAAAACTCTCTTGGCAGATGGGCTAATACCATACTTAGGGCAACCAGATGGCCTTCAATGTGTTGGTGAGTTAGGAGAACGTCTCCCCAAGCATACAAAGACTTGTGTTAGCAGAATGGGTGGATGAAAACAATTTGTTCCCATGGCCATGAAGGCAGTGGAAGCAAGCACTGGGAAGCTCTTAGAGCTTGGCCAGACCAGGAAGACACCACGGTTATCCACCTGGGCCACTGCCACTCTTCCTGACTTTTGTCTTGCCCCTAAACTTTGATGACTCTGGAAGAGAAAGTCTTCTTTGAAAATGGAGAGGGAACATCAACCACAAAAACCTAGCTAAATGGGTATCAGCTCATCATCAGAGGAATGGTCAGCAAAAGGGTGATTTGGTAGAGCCATATTAAAAATTTAGATTTGGAGTAGTTGCCATTTACAATGGCAGAGTCACAGATCTTTTTTTTGAAGTATTAAAGATGTTGAGTATAGGGGCTCTTATTACTTACTGTATTTGGATCTCAATACTGTTGAGTCTTTCAGACCATTCTCTACCTTTAGAATCTTTTTTTAAACGCTTGCTGTTATTAGAATCAATATTGTTTATAGGTTCCAAGGCAGAAGAGCAGTAACCACTGGGCAGTGGGGGTTAAATGACTTGCTCATGGTCATATAGCTAAGGGGTATCAGAGGCCAGAACCCAGGACCTCCTGTCTTTGGGTCTGACTTAATCCACTGAGCCACCTAGCTGCCCAGCTTTGGAATCTTTTGATCAAATTTGGAATTAAGGAAAAAAAAATTCTCAAAGTGAATACCAATTTGCAACATTCCATTCTATATATATTCTCTACACACACACACAACATCAAAAACCCAAACCTACAGAGACTGAAATAACTGTGTGATGTAAAAGTATAAGTACAGGCAAACCCCTCAACACCTCTAGGTCTGTAAAATGAGTGAGTTAGAATAGATGACCTTTAAGGCAGCTGGTGGTGCAGTGGATAGAGTGCTGGGCCTGGAGTTCAAATCTAGTCTCAGACACTTCCTAGTTGACCTGGTATGGCCTTGGGCAAGTTCTTCAAATGTAAAATGGGGATAATAATAGCACTTACCTTGCAAGGTTGTTGTGAGAAACAAATGCAATATATATGTAAAGTACAATGCTTATTTCCTTCTCTCATTTTCCAAAACTAAAAATCTTGGGATCCTAGAATTAGGGAAATCACTGAGCCTAAGGGGAAATCAGGCTTGATAAGGAACCAACTTTCTCAGGAATGGAAAGGGCAGAAACAGAAGCTGGAAAACAGAAACTTCAGTGAGGAATCCAAGCCAAGTCTGTAGGGAGATCCAAGAAACACACAAACAGGAAGTTGGTGGAATGGTATTTTGTCTGAGGGTCCACCCAGGCCAAGGAAGGACCTGAGAGCACACCGACAATCATCAGGAATTCTTTTCATCATCTTTAAATGAGAAGTTTGGATGAGATGATTCCTGAGGCTTCTCTCAGCTTTAGTTCTAAAATCTCCTGTTCCATGGGGTAGGCAGCTGGATGGCTCAGTGGATAGAAAGCTAGGCCTGGAGATGAGAAGTCCTGGGTTCAAATATGACCTCAGACACTTCCTAGCTGTGTAAACCTGAGCAAGTAACTTAACCCCCATTGCCTAGCTCTTACTACACAGTATTGACTCTAAGATGAAAGTAAGAGTTAAAAAAAAAAATCCTATGATCTTTGACCAGTTTATCAGTTGAGGGAGTAATGTCATGGAAAGCTCACTTGGGCTCCAAAAATCTTTAGTCAAATTCCAAGTCTTTCTGAAATATATAAAGAAAACAGGATGTTATGAAGTTCCAAAGTCCTAGAGGTAAAGTTGCTAAAACTTGTCACAATATTAAAGTAGAACATTTGTGAGAAACTAACTAGCTGACTATTGCCAAGAGATTAAATATATCCTTTTTTATAACCCTTACCATTTCATCTTAGAATCAATGCTGTTCATTAGGTTCAAGGCAAAAGAGCAGTTAAGGACTAGCAATGGAAGTTAAGTGACTTGCCCAGAGTCACGCAGCTAGGAAATGTTTGAGGTAAAATTTGAACCCAGGACCTCCCGTCTCTAAGCCTGGCCACCCAGCTGTCCCTGAAATATATTCTTCTAGAAGTTAACTCCAGCTGGAAAGAGTGGTGTGATACAAAGAGCCTCCAGAATTTAGCATAATACTCTTCACATAACAGGCATTTAAAAGTTTATTGAATAGGTGAAAAGTTATTGTTTGTATATCTTATTTTTCTCAGGATACTTGGGCCCAGAGAAAAATTTCTCACTGGAAGAAATCTCTAGGACTCCATTACAAAGATGTCCATTTGCCTGCAGAGCAGGACAATTGCATCACAAGGAATAGATCATTATTTATATGTGACTTCTGAGAAGAGAGAACCATATGGAGGACACACTGTAATGGCACTATTGGAGAGGCCTGATATGTTTCTGAGACCCACAAAGCAAGAAGAAATAGCTACCACAAAGATTTGAGCCAAAGGTGCCTGATGTTGAGGCAGTCTTCAAGCAAGGAAGCCTACACTGACGGTACTTCTTCCACTGATTCCAGAAAGAGAGAGGGAGAAATATCTATTCTTATTTGGGAAGCATAGATACTGATGGGGATGCTGATTCCCATTCTAGGGGAAATTGGGCATGAATTTGCACTCACTGGAGATGGGTATTAAGGTGTAATTTTACCTTTTACTTCACATTTATTTTATTCCTGATTAAATGTTTTCCTTTTCAAATGCATATTCCTTCCCTGGTACAAACTAAGAATTCCCAGTTGGGATAGGAAATCAAGTCAACTGAAGCACACATCTTCCAAACTTTCTCACATAGTCAAGTGGAATACCAACAGCCCTGGGTAAGACAATGAGGTACAGTAGAAAAGGTACTGGATTCATAAACAGAAATCTTGGGTTCAAATCCTGGCTTTATTACCTGTATAACCTTGGGCAAGTTCCTTCATCTCTCTGGGCTTCATCAGTATATGCGGGATGGAGGACCATTCACCTCAAAATTCCTTCCAGTTCTTAATTTTGTGATCCTAATAAAGTTACCATGGAAACCTTATAAACATTATATAAAGGTAAGATTTCACCATCATCCATAGATTCATACTGAATCTACTATTTGCCTTCCACTGGATTGGGTCCATGAGATTTACCAAAAACATATTTCATGTGAAAATACACTTAGAAGGGCTCCTGTCATCTGGGGCCATTTAGTGAGAAAACGTGCAAGTGAAGTCATCTTTAAATGAGCCTTTGCTGTTTCAGGATTTGTAAAACACCAAAGTCCTTAAGTTACTGCCTGTGGCTGGGGCCTGAGAAACTAGCCTTCTTCAGAGCTTTACAGGGAACAGTTATAACAACATGCATAGAAAAATCTCCTATGGGTGGATTTTTCTAATACGATGCTTCTTTGGACAAAAAAGGGTTTAAATTATGCAATTATCAGATTTTTGCTTTTGGAGATGGCATGGATTACCCAGAAGTAGTGAGTCACACTTTTAGTTTTTGCTACTATAATAACAGGCTCTGTACTACTAGTTTCTGAGAATACAGAGAGCTTTGCAATTCATAAGGCCCTTCAGGGGATACAGAACACTTGAACAGAAAGTATGCCTTGGAGAAACACTGGCCTGGAACACAGGAGACATGTATTCTAGCCTTTGCTTTGCCATTACCACACTACGTTGCCTTGGCCTAGTGCCTTTTCCTCTCTCTGGTTTGCTTCCCACATCTATCAAATGAAGGGAGGTGAAGATAGAATATATTAGCTTATGTCATAAGGACAAGTGACAAAAGGGGTCTGGTGTACAGTCAATGGACTCTTTCAATGAAAATTCTATAGCTCTGGTGGGGGTCCATGGTCCTTTCCAGCTCTGATTCCCAGTTCAGGCACCAGGCTATGCTGGTTCTCTCCAACTCTTTCACTTTATGATCGTGCATCTTAACACTTAACTTAAGGATTTTCACTCTAAGGTAGGCAGGGAAAACTGTCATCCTCACTGCAGTTTGATGCCTGTAATTGCCTATGGTCACAAAAGAACACCTCTAAAACCCACCAAAAAGAAAGAAAGAGACAGAAAATACAGAATTTTTTATTTAAAATTTTAAAAGCCTAGATAACAGAATCATAAAATTAAAACATTTGGAATTCCACCCAGTGGAAATTGTGTGGATAAAACCATAATGGAGAGAATATAACATTTGTAACTTCTCATAAATACTTAAAGATTCAAGTGCTAGTACACCATCAAAATCCTAAAGCCATCTGAAGATGGCTTTACAGAAAATTAAGAGGCAGATTTTCTTTTAAAAAGAAACAATATTTTGCATATAATATGTTTTTTTTGTGAACACAGACATTAAGGTCAATTCGAAATGACCTTGAAATTATTGTTATCTATGATAGCAGGTAACATTAAAATTATTACTTAGCTCAAATATTTATAATCCAGGAAAAGATCAAAGCCAGAGTACCTCCCCATTTCCTATCAATTCCATCAGCACATTTATATCTCTAGTAATAAACAGAATTGACTCTGAAGAATCAAGTTAACATTTGGCATTAAGACATGACCATTATTTTTGAAAAGATGATCTGATCGATTCTGATTTCAGTAATCACATTTATGTATTCAGTTGCTAAAAGCATCCTGCCAATATATAAAATGAAAAAGATATGCTGGAATATAGATCCTTTACAGAAGAGAAACCTGAAATCTAGAAATAAGTGACCTGTCCAAGGTCAGACAGGGATGAAAGGTTAAGAGCCAGCATGAGAATTTCCCTAACGCTCAGTTTGGGTGCTTTCCCTACTATACCTTATGACCTTTCCTTAATACCAGATATCCTCAACAGGTATGCCAAAAGCATACAACCTCAACAAAGATTAGGCCAGATTTTAAAACTGAAGGAACAGATCTGCAAGGAACTCTCTGCTCAAAAAGCTCCAGAACCCCTAGCTGGGATACTTAAAGAGTATGATACTTTTTAAAGCTGCACCCTTTAACTCCAAGCTTCCAAGGGCCCTGCCATTGTTATAAGCTTCAATCAATTGTGAAACTGGAAACTCTTTCTTTTCTGAATTCAAGTCAGATATCTTGAATTTTTCAACATATGTTCTTTTTTTCTTGAGAACATAATATTTATGTGAAAACTTTCAATGACTCAGTTCTAGAGTACTAGAGAATTCTTTATTCTTACTTTCCAAGGGTTTATGCTAGAAACCCAATGAAGCCTTATTCAGTAGCATTGCTTGTCAGGTATTAGTCAGTACTGATCTGTCCCCTCACCCAGGGGATGATTTAAGCCAATAGGCTAAAATAGCTTGTTTTACTAGGTCAACATGCATGTTGCTGTCACAGCAGCATGCAGATCACAGGCTATTAAGCAAACTAAATGGATTAAAGTGCCTTGTTGAGGCATGCAGGTGACCCTGCCTTTTTAAAGGCTATGCTAGTGGAACATAAGCCCTGACAGGCTTAATAGGATGGAAAGGTTTCAAGAACAGTAACAGATCTGTTTGTCTGCTGTTTAGTTTGGAGAGGCACATTAAACAACAATTGAATTAAATGGTTATTAAGTAATGAATTTTTCGGCTACACCAACAACTCTCAAATACCAGACTAAGGTATAGAAGGACTGTGATCTTAATGGCTAGGAGTGCCCACCTGACAAAATCACACATCCTCAAAAAATTTAATGTATAGTCAATTTAGATGACAGAAAATACATGAAGGGAAGCAGTAAGATATGGTAGAAAATACTCTGGTTTGTGAATCTGAACACTTGGGTTCTTGCCCTGATTCTACCACCAATATATTTCATGACCTTGAGCAAATCTTCTTTGTTGGACCTCAGTTTTCTCGTTTATGAAGTAGGAAGTTGGACTAGATCTCTAAAGTCCCTTCTGGCTCTGACACTCTAATGAATATGGCTTGAACTGAAGCTTTTGAAGAAAAATGTGATTTCTTAATCACATTAAAAAAAATAAAATACCCATTTTTATTTATCCTGCCTAACCATAAAATACTTAACTTCTAATAAAAAAAAAGTAAAACAAAATAAAAAATCCTTCCCAAAATAATTTCCTGATCTTAAGATGGAAAGTCCTCAAAGGTCTCAAGATTTGATACTTCCACAGCTAAAAATACTCCTTTTCCACTGTGCTTCATATAAACTCTTATTTCTTCACTTCTGGCTCCCTACCTTAAAAGTGGAATTTAACAACTACTAATTCTACACTGACAACAAATCTGTGTATCTCTAAAACAAGGAAAATATGTCCACCTCCCACATTTAATGTTTACCTCAAAAATATCCTTCCTTAAAAACTACTTGCCCTTTTTTGGGTCATCGAGGAAAGAGACCAAAGGAATGCTGAGATGTCAGTCACTAAAAAAGTTGGGAAGTTCAATTCCACTGCTACTCCATATTGGCTGGGGTACAGGAGAGTCTTAAAAAGCTCCCTGGCAATAAGGGCAATGAGATAGTAAGAAGAATTACAGAAGAGTAGGAAAAAGTTTCATTGTCTGCAATGGGCTTATAATTTTGAGTAGTAGTATATGATGAGAATACTGTAGCCTTTACTAAGAGGTTTAGCCCAAAGTGTAATTTTAAAATAAGGTGACTATTTTAACTAATAGACCAGAATTATATATCTGAGTGTGTTGTCCCTTCTTGAAAAGAAGCACAATCATGGCTACTGTTTTGCCTTTGTTCAAAACATAGGAGCTCAGAGTTGAAGGGGGCCTTAAAGACCATTCTGGAAGCCATTTGGGGGACACTTAGGGCTGGTTTAACCAGCCACAGAGGAAAATAATCATGATTTTAGAACCATTTGGAACCCCAAAATGTCTCAACCAGCAGTCTCCCTCACTTCATTTGTTGGACATAGCTCTCAGTGTTTCAAAAATTCCAATTACCTTTCAAGGATGAAGAAGTACCAGAAATGAAAATGTTCTAAAGACTAGAAGGTAATCTCTAGAGAGGATTTCCAGAAATATTTTGAACAATAACAACAGTTTCATTTGGAAGTATGTATTCTTGTACATTTGTTAAAAAAAAAACAATTAATTACACTATAGTCATACTCTGAACCACTGTTTCAAAGATACTTATTTCAAAATAAGTGCTAAGTATTTCTCTAAAACTTTAGCAACCAACATGATATCTGATCAGCACATGGACATATCTACACTAGGGATGATTAATATTATGATAATTTAATTATCTCAGACTTTAGGTGATTACCTGGCAAAGAGAGTAGGTTTTAAGCAGATGGAAATCATCTCAAAACATGCTGACCAAAAACTGTCAACTCAGGAATAAAAAGGCCCATATCTATCTATCTCCATCAGAAAAAAAAAAAGTGGAGCAACAAGCTGATAGCTATCAGTTCTCTGGGCCACAACTTGCCCCAAAATAACTCTTCAGTCATCTGTTCCAATTCATGTAGGTTGTTGTGGGAGGGAGTAAAAAAGTGTGGCCCTCAATGTTACTCTTTAAAAAATTTTTTTTTATCATTCATATATATTGGAGTTTGTCAGTCATGTTCATACTGTTATGATGTTGTTCTAGAAAAACAGGATGTCACAGCCAGAGCAGTGCCTGAACCTGATGGTCCGCCCGTGAACCGGTTCAGGCAGATGTAGGTGTGCTTCTAATTGTTCTTCACCTGTTTGAATCCAAGCTTCCTCCAAATCCTTTCTAGGGCCACTCTTCCCATGAACAAGGTGATAGTAAAATTTCGTTTGTACCAGTCTCTAGATTTCATCACAAGAAAAAGAACAAGAAACATTATATACTACATGCAACAGAACTCATGATTAATACATAAGTATTAAAGAGAAGACTCAGTACCAAAACTAAAAAGAGTTCAGCTTACTCTCTTCCTTTGTTAATAATTTTTCCTTTTCCCTAAACTACCCAGAACATTGAGTAGTTTTGACAACTAGATAGTAAGAGGGAAGCAGATTTATCATTAAAGAGACCCTTTTTTTCACCTAATATTAAAAAATATTTCAGAAAAATCTGAATCACAGAATCTCACAGCTGGAAGTAACTGTACTGTTAAGCCTAATACAATATCCAGTCTCTACTTGAACATATCCAGCAATATGTCCACCTCCTCCCTAATAATGGCCAGAAAAGTCCTTACATTAATTTATCACAGAAGATGACCTGAGAAAGATTATAGAGCTCCTCTGTGCTCATTTACTAATTCTCAATTTTATGAACTTTTCTTTCATTTTATTTTAGTTCCTCAAAAGGCAATCTCTGAATTGCCCAAATATAAATACTACCGATGCAGTTCATGCACAATCATAGCCTTCTTTGACTCAGAGAACTACCTGCAGGGGCAACATTTCTTACAATTAAGCAGAGAGCTGTCTGCCTTTTAGCCTTATTTGACTTGGAAGTCACCCTGCTGATCACAGTGAGCCTGCAGTTCTCATGCCTTTGTCCAATGAACTATTATCTGGTGCTGTATTCCCCAACCTATACTTGAGGTTGATTTTTTAAAACCTAAATGCAGGATTTTACATTATCTTTTATTAAATTTCATTTTATTAGACTAGGTCCATCATTCTCCTTGAGAGCTTTGTTAGTTTCAAAATGAAGCAGGGCTAAGCCACTAGTCCAACCATCCTTGCTCATTCTGGTGATGTAAGCTACATTCCTGACTTGGGTTTCCAGGGGAAAAGGAACATTTATGGTTTCTGAAGAAAACACAGAAATTCGATGGATTTTCTATATACTTTAGAAAGCTTTCTCTGGGAAAAGAGACTCTGGAGATGAATGACAAGGGACACACTGAATAGGCAATGAAGTGCTTGGATAAGCTCTGTTAGAGAGGAGCAGGGGGGCTGACACTGTACACATCGACAATGCCTGATCCGGGCATCCTATTTATAGAAACAGCACATTTCATGCTCAAAGGAGAAAAGATGGGCTCCACCTCCTTCTCCTCGATAATGGCCAGAAAAGTAATTAGATTCATTTATCACTGATGTTGACCTGAGAAAGATTATAGAGCTACTCTGTCCACACTTACTGGTTCTCAATTTTATGAGCTTTTCTTTCATCTTTTTTAGTTCCTCTAAAGGTAATCTTTGAATTGCCTAAATACAGATACTATGGATATGCACAATCATAGTCTTCCTTGACTTTAAATAAGCCACAAGAATATGCTAAAACTTGTATTTATCATTAATCATAGTTAGTTCCCAGTTCAATTGGTGATGCTCATATAGAATCTATAACTCAAGGCAAGGGCCCTAGATTCTAAAAGCTAAGCCTTTTGGAGCCAGAATGCTAATAAGTATGCAGGTCATGCCATTACTTTCAGCCAAATGAACTGATGAGTGAACACAGGACTTCTGTTCTGGAACAAGCTCAGAGTATTTTATCAGCACTTGGGACAGAAGGAAGAAATAACAAATGAGGGCTCAAACAGGAAGCAAAGAAATGGCAAGCAGTTGATGTGAAAAAAGCACATTACAATAAATAAAGCCTGCCTTTCAATAATAACTCTGAAAACTATACAACCATCTATCACACAGGAGGCCAATATTTAAATTTCTGTCACTTCAGGGGAGGGCCTGGGAACTTGTAACATCATTTTTATGAGAAAATGTATTCTGGATTCCAAACAACTGATGTACATAAACTTTTTTTTTTTTTTTTAAATTTTAAACCCTTAACTTCTGTGTATTGACTTATAGGTGGAAGAGTGGTAAGGGTAGGCAATGGGGGTCAAGTGACTTGCCCAGGGTCACACAACTGGGAAGTGTCTGAGGCCGGATTTGAACCTAGGACCTCCTGTCTCTAGGCCTGGCTCTCAATCCACTGAGCTACCCAGCTGCCCCCTTGTACATAAACTTTTGAAACATGTAATGAAAAAGTTAATAAGTTGGAAATCTGGCCTCTGTCATTCACTTGCAACGTGATCTTCGGCAAATAACTTCTATTAAGGCCCCATCACTTTTGATACTCGAGGTCCTCATTGGGGAATCTTTGAGTTCAAGTGCCCAGAGGACAAATTCAAACTGTCTGTGAGCCCACGGATTACTGGAG
Source organism: Gracilinanus agilis (assembly GCF_016433145.1). Taxonomy (NCBI): domain Eukaryota; kingdom Metazoa; phylum Chordata; class Mammalia; order Didelphimorphia; family Didelphidae; genus Gracilinanus; species Gracilinanus agilis. Next base: position 421,618,057 of record NC_058131.1, on the reverse strand, counting down.
AATTTAGGGAGAAAGTGCTTGCTTTGGGTGGCTGGACAGAAGGATGGGGGTGGCTGGACAGAAGGATGGGGAATGTGTCCTCTGGTGCTGGGAAGAGGGGAACAGAGCAGCTCCCCAATTGCCTGCTCTGTACTCATGCCACGTCTTTGCCAATGCTGCTCAAGGTCCTAAGGTCCCTACCAATTCTAACGTTCCAGGATCTGTAAAATTTATTTATGGATGACCATCCAAAGGGAAAGCAGCACCTTAATGAAAATTAGTATAAGAAGAAAGACACTAAGTATTTTGTCTAGATTTAGTTAGAATAAATCTATCATATATACTAACACAGTGATGGGCAAACTATGGCCTACGGGCCAGATGCGGCCCCTGAAATGTTCTATCCCACCAGGGAGACATGATTCCTAATCTGACGAATACAATGAGTAGGATACAATACAATGAAACTGCGAAAGAGTTGCCTTAGAAACAGACTGACAGATGAGCATTTCCTTTCCTTTGGAAAAAGTTTAAAAAGCTTGCCATCACTGTACTAACTTAAACTGACTTCTTCATCACTTTTCATTTTAAAAATGTTAAATGTAATGAAATTGTTCAGTTATGGCTTAAGACTCCATTGCCCAATGTTCCCTCTCACTGCAAGTACAAAAGTTATAAGTAGACAATAATACTACATTATTAACAAACTATAAAGCCTAAAACACATGGATAAGGACTAGTATGGTAATAAAAAAATCGAAAGTTATTTAATGTAATTCATACGCATAACTGTGCTGTATTATAAGGTCATTAGGCATAATTACATGTAGTTCACTTAAATGACTGTGATTAATGAAGTTTGACTTGAATTCACAAAAGGAATTCCACCAACTTCACAGTGAGTTGTGAAGAACAGCAAAATTTCACTCTAACACAGGGGTCGGCAACATATGGCTCTTTCTGCAGGAGCCATAAAGAGAATTTTTTTTCAGGTGCTGTTACAGGAGCACGCACTGTGAGCACTGTACGGCTCTCACGAAATTACATTTTAAAAAATGTGGCGTTTATGGCTCTCATGGCCAAAAAGGTTGCCAACCCCTGCTCTAACAAGAGCTATGTGAAGTAACAGATATATCTCTCAACTTCTGCAGACACAAGATCATTTTCCTTATTTTGCTAGAGAATAAGGAGAGAACAGGTTAAGAATTATGCCCCTTTTAGAGGCCTACTACTACTAGTAAACATTACTAAATGGGTTAAAAGACAAAGAAAGAGAAGGGTGTGGGTTTCATCAACTTCACGATTTTGCATAGAGTTGGCCTTGTTTATTTTCTGTTTTTTTATTTTTTAGAAAAGTTATCATGGTTACATGATTCATGTTCTTACTTTCCCCTTCACCCCCCGACCTACCCCCCTCCATGGCTGATGCACATTTCCATTGGTTTTAACATGTGTCATCAATCAAGACCTATTTCCAAATTGTTGATCATTGGTGTGGTAGTTTCGAGTCTACATCCCCAATCATGTCCACCTCAACCCATGTGTTCATGCAGTTGCTTTTCTTCTGTTTCCACTCCTGTAGTTCTTCCTCTGAATGTGGGTAGTGTTCTTTTCCATAAGTCCCTCAGAATTCTCCTGGGTCATTGCATTGCTGCTAGTACAGAAGTTCATTACATTCTATTTTACCACAGTGTATCAGTCTGTGTACAGTGTTCTTTTGGCTCTGCTCCTTTCACTCTGCATCAATTCCTGGAGGTCTTTCCAGTTCACATGGAATTCCTCCAGTTTATTATTCCTTTGAGCACAATAGTATTCCATCACCAGCATATACCACAATTTATTCAGCCATTCCCCAATTGAAGGGCATACCCTCGTTTTCCAGTTTTTTGCCACCACAAAAGGCGCGGCTATAAATATTTTTGTACAAGTCTGTTTATCTATGATCTCTTTGGGGTACAAACCCAACAATGGTATGGCTGGATCAAAGTGGCCCTGTTTATTTTCAACAGAAACTTTGCCCACACGGATTTTTTTAGGTCATTGGGGTCATACACACAAATGACCTATCTATTGAAAACACTGCAATGTGTTTAAATCTGAGAAATTAAGTACAATGAATACTTGTTTGACTAAAAACCTTATTAAGAGTACTAAATCAGCATTTAGAAATTCATTTTAGGAGTCTGATATAGTAGAAAGAAAATGTTATTTGTATTTGAAATCAGAAGCACCAGGCCAAATCCTGGTTTTGCTACCTTGGCCAGATCACTTCACCTGTTTAGCCAGTTTACTTATGTATAAAACAAAAGGTTTGAGAAGCAGTTGGTAGCACAGTGGTAGAGCTCCAGGCCTAGAGCCAAGAGGATCTGGGTTCAAATCTGACCTTAGATACTTCCTAGCTGTGTGACCCTGACCAATTGCCTAGCCCTTGCACTCTTCTTTAGAAATGATACTAAAAAAGAAAGTAGAAGGTAAGGGTTTAAAAAAATTTTTTTTAAGTTTGGGCTAGAATATCCCTAAGGTGTTTTCTTACCTAATATTTCCCAGGCCTTTAATTTTTTTATTAGACCATGAAGAAGGTCAAAGTGAGAATGTCTAAACTGATCATTTCATTTAAAAATTCCAAGTAGACTGGCAGTAGAAATGGTATGTCTTTTGCATAAAGAGAAAATTATTAAGTCTACGTAGACTATTATTGTGATACAATTCTAAAACATTTGGATTTAGTATTTTTCAGCTGTGTTGAAATATAAAGGATGCACCTACCTGTTATAGTACATATGCTTCTGAAAATTTTTACTTAAGAATTCCTTATAAAAATCAGCCATTTCTTCTGCATTTAGTGTTATTTTTTTACCTGAAAATTAAATATAAAACAATGGTACAGATTCAGAAAGAGACTTTGCTGCTGTAATTGGGACGTACAATAAAGTTTTACTTCAAATCATCTATAGAATTATAAGGAAAATGTGTAATTTCTGATCTGTATTTCCAGCACATAAACTTTTTTATTTTAAGAACATGAAACAGGAAATGCAATACCATTATGAGAAAGTGCAGTCACTATATGGGGCTCTTTTCTTTTCAGTCACCCTAGTCTGAAATTCATTCTTATGTGTATATATACAAGATTATGTACATATCAAAAGCTTTATTATCTTATTAGAAATAGCTGGTGGCTTCAGGCCATTTCTCAGGGAAGATATCATATTGTATAATTTTCATAAAATCCAAGATTTAAAATTTTTTTTTCTGAGAGAAATTTCAGGAAAAGAAACTCGCTAACTCCTTGAATCAAGAAAGTGAACTCTTTAAAAGAAGGCACCATAAAGAAGCCTGCGGAAACCATACACAGCATCAGATGATCCAGAATGAACTTTGGAATGTAGTGAATCTAACTGAAGGGAGTTGAACACATTTATTTTGAATGTAAACTCTAATGCCAAAGAGGATTGCCCACAACTGGCTTTTGTCAATGTGCCTACCAATCATTGGTTTTGCTCTCTTCCTCTTTTATTTCCCTCTTATCTCCAACTATTGTAATTTCTCCTTAGAAAGTGCAGTATTATAAGCACCTTTAGCTAGAAGATCTTTAGAGGTATAAGCTGGATATTTGAAATGATTCATTGGGGAGACTAGGCATATAAATCAGGGAGATTTCAACACAGTTGTCTCCCAATAGAATCACTGGAGGGACTGTGAAAAGGAATTTTTTTATCTTAATTTAATCAAGTACTCAATCAAGTGGAGTGCTCCATTAAGTCAGAAACTTGTGAATCCTTTTGATAAGAGTTCACACCCTCAGAGGACAGGAGGTGGATCCCACAGACACTGACCCCTAGGCAGTGCTAGGCAAATTGAGACTTTGATTGGTTCCTGAGATATGACAGACCAGCCCACAGTGAAAGGAAGGAGGAACCAGAGAGACAGGAAGTGACTGGGAGAAAACTGCTTATAAAAGCCAGTTGAGAGCATTCTGGGTCACTACTTTTGCTTCTGCTGCATTGGTGGCTCTTACTGAGGGAGGATTTCTGCACTGTTGTCTCTGCATTAGAGGATTTTCTGCATTGGAGGACTTCTGCTTTGGAGGCTGAGACTCTCCTGCTCCTCTAGCCGGACATTGGAACTTTGTCAGGGAGTGAGCTAGATTTCTTTGGAGCAGACTTAGAGTGGTAAGCTAGACAATTCCCCTATCACCTTCCTACATTTCCCTCTTTACTATCTCTACCCTGCTATAATAAAGCTACTAAAGTTGCTAACAGCTTCATGAACTTAAGAGTTAATTTTGTAAACAGAGACCACAATAATTTTTAAAAATTCTTATATTTCTCAAATTCATTTTTAATTATTACAATATCAAAATGAATTTTAATTTGCCCACCCTTATTGGCAGCTTTATTACACACTGCTAGAACTTAAGGGGCCTGGAAAGTATTTTTATCTCCTTATTCATGGTAGGCCCTTCTGTCAAAATAGCATTAAGATACATGGATGATGAAAGAGTAGTTTAAGTTGTTGTGGCTAGAAGAGCACTAAAGTTTGGGGGGGGGGGTGCTCTCCTTCCCTTGCTGAGTGATGGAGGGGTAAAAGGTGATTGAGGTGATAGGAGAGGAATGAATGGGATGGCTGAGTTTAGGGAGGAATGGACAAGGTGGTATTAGGATGATAAGGGTACAGGGTGAGGTGTTCAGGAGAGGCATCTAACAAAGACTAGACACCCAAGCTAGAGACAGAGGATACTAGGGTAATAGGCTGAACCCTTCCAGGCAGGAAAGGTACTTCTACAGATACAAGGAATAGGGCCAGTCAGAAATGATTGAAATCTGACTTGAGGGTTTTCTTGTCAGTTTCTCAAGTCCTCAAAGGAGGAGTCACAAGACTCCTCCCTGTCAGTGAAATTGAAGGGATTCAGGAGGAAACATTGGGAAACTACTTCCTCCCAAGATGGATGCCTCCAGTTTCCCTCAGGAAATAAAGAGAATAAATCCTTTCCCTTCAACCCTTGCCTAATTCTTAAACACAATGATTCTCCAGAGGGTTTGCTTAGGTAACAAAGAGATTTATTAATGTTCAGGATTGGTCAGGAAGGAGAGAGGGGTTGGGGGTTTCTGACAGCCACTAAGGAGAAACTCAAGATGGGGAAGGGTCACAGGAATGGGTTAGACTGAGAGAAGAACCTGCTTCTCTCAGCCAGGGAAGATTTGGCTGCTCTTAAAGTAGAGGGAATACTAAAGGGATAGTTTGAATTCAAGGATGTCCTACTTGCCTATTGGGGAAAATTAAACCCACAAAGTCTATTCACTATAAACTCAAAGCCACCCTGTCTCCCAGAGCCCCAGGAAAACAGGCAGGGAAACAGGGAAATAATATGGAGAAGGTCAGGGAGAGGTCCAGAGAAATTAGCTAGGTTCAAATTGTCCAGAGACAAAGCACAGGCCAAAGGCAAATCTGAAAGCCAAAGGAGAGCTCTAGTTGGTCCTTCCGCTCTGTTCAAGGCTCAGGAACCAACTGACTTATCTCAGAATTCTAAGGCTTCTAACTGCCAGAAGTTTTCAGTTGGCCCCCTGCAAGAGCAAAAGCCTCTCTTGCATCTTTTGCTTTACAAAGTATGGGAAGTCATCAAGCTCATGACGTTTAGCACAGCTCTGTCACTAGTTCTGAAACCCGCATGGCAGGTGTCAGAAGGATGGTTGTTTCACTCAGTTTCCCCTATGTGACTTTTCTCACTAACATTCCCTTTTACTGAAATTATTGAAATCAGTATCCTTACTCAGCCCCTGGGAAACACAGAAAAACAATGCAGGCTAATAGCAAGGCCACCCACAGACCTCCCACAAACCCCTAAGTAAAACCCACATTTATATGTTATAATACAGAAACTTCCACTGAAATCACTTCACAACAAACTAGCAAATAGTGAGTTAATGTTAAGGATTTTAAAACTCTAACTCAGATTCCCATACACAGGTGCCTACAAAAAACAGGCCAGAATAGTCTTTAAGTTTCTCCCTACCCCTCCCTGATTTGGTACAGTAAGCTAACATAAAAGAACAATGAATGAAATATGGAGAAATTGTCTCCCATGCCTGTACTTTCCCATCACTATACATCAAATACATTGTCTCTAAGAAAAAGATGGATGGTGAGAATGGATTTCCATGCCAACTTTATATGTGATCTCAAAGCCCAAAAGCTGACCAGAACAATCTTTATGATGTCTGGCTCTGGCTAAAAACCCAATTACTCTCATTCGTCTCAGTCATGTCGCTAACACTGTCCCACTGCCGAGATTTCCTAGACCTGTGGGAGTTTTTTAACCCCACATTAAAGGATACTTACATTATAACTCTAGAGTCAGAGTTGGTAGAGTATGATCCTTAAGCCAAATTCTGCAGCCTGCAAAAACAGGTGAACTAAGAATGGTTTTTACATTTTAAAATAAATTGTATTTTAAAATGTAAAAACTTTTCTTAGTGAAAAGACGCAGGCCTGGATTGAAATTTCCTGTCCCTTGCCTATAGCTACACATAAGTATTCTAAAGATAATAATTAAAGTGACTATATACTTTTCTTTTTTTGGTATCTCTCTATTCACATCTAGTATTGGTGGTATTGTTGGACAAGGTCTGATTGTACTTATTTCTCCTTGATAAAAGAGAGGATTCATGGGAAGGGAATATATGGGGAAATGAGAGTGCTGTGGGAACAATAAACATAATAAAACAAATAAAAAGATGGGAAAGGCAGGTTGGAATCACATTCTAGAAGATCCTATATGACAGATAATTTGAATTTTTATCATAGAGAAAAAAGAGAGATACTGTAAAGTCAGAACACTTAATTTGGTAGGATTTCCAGCCAAGAAGGGATCTATCTACTCCGGAAAAAAACCTAAAAATAGCACCAGATAAAATGATGATCAAGAAATCTAATGAGAAATTACAACACCTTCTACTCTAGATGGTCACAAAAAAAAATCAACCAGTAATGGGCAAAAGGGGGTCACTGGCAAAGCTGGCACCAGTTCCAAAATAAGAAAGTAAACAAGTCAGAAATTTTCCAACCAGATAAGAGACTGCCCAGAAGTACCTATAGTATGCAAGGCTCCTGAGACAGCAAAGGTAGAGGTTTCTCCAGAGAAAGTCCCATGGAGGTTGGAAGCCTACATTGTAGACTCAGAAACCAGATATTATCAGTGACCAGAGCAATCATGCAGCACTCAAGACTGGGTCATCCCAGGTGTGGGAGATAAGAAGTCCCTAGCACTTTGTCCTATCAGAGGGTACCGAAGACCCAGAACTCTGAAAAACAAAGATCCAAGGGAGCCTGGCTATTAGAGGTGGAGGTCAGAATAGGAATCCAGGAATCCTAGGGTGACACAAAGCAATATTCTAAACTGAAGTAGAAACCCCTACACCAACTCTAAATTCAGGAACTAAGGTTGAAGAGATGTCCTCAAATAGATACAGATCGCTTTAAAGATATTAAGAGATGCAAATCCAATCTAGGAGAAGAGAGTAACTCTATAACAACTTCAGAGACTCAAATGATCTGGATCAAATGATATAGATGGCTAAAAGCGAATATAAAGAAAAAATTGTTGAGTGATGGTAACAAAAAGACAGACCAGAGGTAGCCATGAGGAGCAAGTTTCTTCCTGGACCTGTAGTCTAGGGAACATCTAGTACTGGAGAGGATGACCAGAAATGGAACTGCGTCTCCATCAGTTCCAAGGGATAGAAAGCATGAGGTGAAGTCAAAAAGTCAAGTCAATAAGCACATACCATATGCCAGTCACTATGCTAAAGCCCTGTGAATACGAAGAAGGCAAAAACAATTACTATTATCAACAAATTCATAGTTTAAGAAGGGAGACAACAACTACTTGTATAAGCTATACATATGATAAATTGGAGATAGGTAGAAAGGCAATAGCATTAAGAGGAATCAGTAAACACTTCTTGCAGGAAGTGGAATTTTAGCTGGGACCTCAAGGAAGCCAGGGAAGCTAAAAGGCAGGGATGAGGGGGAAGAGGAATCGGGGCATAGGGGACAGACAGAGAAAAGGTTTAGTATATGGCAGAGATTACAAGAAGATCAAGCCAATGTCACTGTATAACAGAACACATTGGGGGTGCAGAAGAAGATATAAGGTATAGAAAGACTGGAAAAGCAGGAGAGGGAAAGGTTATAAAAGGCTTTGAATATAAAAAAATTATTTGGATTTTTTTTTAACCCTTACTTTCTGTCCTAGCAACAACTCTAATAAGACAGAAGGGCAAGGGCTAGGCAAAGAGGCCCCTGGTGACTTGCCCAGGGTTGCACAGCTAGAAAGTGTCTGAAGTCATATTTGAACCCAGGACCTCTCATCTCCAGGCCTGCTTCTGTATCCACTGAGCCACCTAGCTGTCCCACACCAAATAGGATTTTATATTTGATCCTAGAGACAACAAAGAGCTATAGAATTTACTAAATGGGGGGGGAGGGGATATAGTCAAGTCTGAGCTTTAGGAAACTCAGTTTGACAGCTGAATGGAGGATAATGTATAAAGGAGGAAACCCCCTCCCCCAGAAATCACATACTGGGGTTATCCTACCTGTGTCCCCAGACTGCTAGCTTTATATCACGTGACTGGACGAGCTGCAGGCTTTCCCTTCCCCTAGTCAGCCTCCACTAGCACCCAAGCCTTTTTCCCAAACCCTGGCTCCACGCTGAGTGCAGCCAGGTCACATCTATTCCACTTCACCGTTCCTGGGCCCATGGTGGTGGCAGGTTCACTGCACAGTCTGCACTGTGGCCCTGACCCCAGGCCTGGCCTCTGTGGCAAATATACCCATGCCATCCATCCCCATCTGGTTTCCAAGGCCTGCAATGACCCTATCCCAGGGGGGACTTCCACGCTCCTGGCTGTGAGGGTGGGGACTGAAGTGCCAGTTCACACAGGGAATCTCCCATGCCACCTGCTGGACCCTGACATCCCAGCAGGGGGTTGAAGCTCCATGCTCCCAGCTGTGGCTAAAGGCACAAAGGGGCCAGTACATGCAGGTGTCTTACCACCTGCAGGCAAGAAGTAAAACTGCAGGTAATTTAATTTTTTTTAATTTTAATAATAAAATTAAATATGATTGAGTACATTAAGCCAAATTGAGTCACACTGAATGAAATTTAAATAAAAGAATTATTAATAATTTAAAAATAAAATTGAATTAGATTCAAATTAATAAAATTAAACAAAACCAAATTAAGCCAAACTAATTCAATGCAATATTAATTAAATATACTAATTCAATGATTCATTATTTCAAACATCATAATAATTTTTAAAAATACTACTTAAAATTCTTATTATATTTAATATTTGTACTATTACCTTGCATTAATTACTATTGCCTTACATTGATTTCTTATTTACCCCTACTCTAATTTAGTAGATTTCTACAATAAAATTAAAGGAAGTTGTGTCTCAAATTTTTTATAATGTTTTGGGATCCTTTCATTGTTTGAATTGCCATTCACCAATAGTTAGAACAGCTCCTTACTGAGTCCTAACAGTAATAGGCTTGTACCACAGCTACTGAACTAGTAGCAACTAGAGTAGAAGCCTCACTCAGATTAAAAGAGGCCCAGGAATTTTCCTAAACAGACTAAGACAGAAAGGCTAGAATTTTTTTTTCCTTCTAAATTTAGGGTCAAAAGACCAGACACTATGGGAAATAAGCAGAATAAAACCAGTAAAGTGCCCAAAGGTTCTCCACTGCATAAGATACTATGTAGATGGGATGAACAAGGGTTCCCTAAGGAGGGTTGGGTCAAAAAAGGAGATGAAAAAACTTTGCAAAGCCTGGGCACTAAAATCCTTTAACTGGCCAAGGTATGGTTCTTTTGATTTTATAATTATAAAAGAATTAAAACTGGCCATCAACAAAAAGGAGCTTATTAGAGGCTATGGGCATACCACCTTAACAAGTCAACCAATCCCACTAACCCCAAAAATAGCCTGGTTGACTCTGAAAACCCTGACACACTGCCTTCATTATCCCCCAGACATGAGGCTTTTCATTCTCTAGATCCTGGTGATCCTGGCTTGATTCCTTCAACTTCTCCTCCTAAACCTGTGTTATTTAGAATTTCTAGGATTCCATTTTAGAGGTATTAAACCTCAAGATATGTAGATATATGACAACTTCCTGTGGACTGTTTGGGGACTTTGAAACTATATTTCCCATGGTCCAACGGGTTTCCTGTTTTGGATGATGTCTTCAAGGTAAAGCCCGGCTTTAAATATTGGGAAGTCTATTGGGAAGTCGGGCTTGACTTCCTCTCTTGTGCTACACAGACAAGATGAGGGAAGGTAGGGAACGTAATGGTTGAGGTGGCAATTTGAAATTTTTACAGGTGCATGGCCGATTTTATTCTACCAACATGGGCCTAAATAAAATATTAGTTTTCCTCATAATATCAGCCTTTATCATTTTTAATCGTTACAAACCCTTAGTTAAAGCTAATAAGACACCCTGCCTTCTTCCCAGCCTGCCTGCTAGAAGGCTCCTCCTCTTGATCCAGGCTAGGACCTGACTCCTTCCACCCCTCCTCCTTCCATGCCCCTCTCACCTCCCAGACCACCTTTGGTACCATCTCTCTGCCCCCCCTTACCATCTAAGCTTACCCAGTCAGTCTCTGCCTTACCCTGCCTACCCTTGCTCTTGCCCTGCCCATCTCCTTTCTTATCTTACATAGCTTTTCACTGCCCACTACCCAAACCCACCCTTTCCTCCCCCTTGCTCAACTTCTCCCCCAACCCCCCACCCCCTCTTCTTCTGCTACTGGCCTAGCCCTTCTCCCTTCTCCCCGATGTTACTCTCCCCACTCTTCTTCTTCTTGTACTCCTTTCCTTGACCAACCCCACCCATCCTACCTGGTCTCCTCTTCTCCTCCCTGTTCATTCCTCTGCTCAGTCTTCCTTCACTCTGGCCATGACCAACCAACCTAGTATCCTCCTCTCCTCCTGGCCCCAACCCCTCTTCACTCCCTTCTCCCTGCCTCCCCACTTCTGATCAGCCCCTCCCTCCCCACCCAATGTCTCTTCCCCCTTCTCCCACCCACTCAACTCCAACCCAAACATCAAATCAGACTCCAGTAACCAAAGACAATTCAAATACAGGCCTGTTCCCTCTAAAGAATGTTCCCACTTATAATAAATGAGGGAATTTAGTAAATATTAGATATCATACACCTTTCTCTCCACAAGACATTGAGAGATTCAAAGGGAAAAAAAACAACAACCTTCCTTTGAAGATGAACCCATTGCAGTCATATAAATAAGTTTGAAACATTTACAGAAGTTACAATCCAAACTGGATAGATGTGCAGGACTTAATGCACACTCTGCTTACAGAAAGAAAAAGAAGAAAGGTCCTTTCTCTTGTCAATCAGGCCCAGGGAGAGGGTGCAATAGACTGGCCAACTGAAGACCCTAAACAGGATCTAAATTCAGAGGAAGATTACATACATCTATGTCAGGCTAGAAATGCATTACCAAAAGCAATGAGAGCTTGTTCTGACAGGCCAGGTACCTGGACTAAATTTGAAGACTTAAAACAAGGAGAAAATGAGAAACCATCTCAGTACATGGACAGACTTATCAAACTGGGATGCAGATATCTTGACCTAGATCTTTCTAGGGAAAAAGATGTTAGCCACATAAGAAAGCATTTTGTAAAAACTGCTGAAGGGTTCTTAGGAAATATTTTATGACCAAATGCCCTCTATTGAGGTCCACTATGGACCTCAATAAATTAAAGAGGGTAGCAGTTTATGTCTTTGACAGCCATGAAAAGGAAGAGAGAGGAAGCTGAATTAGTAGAGAGATTAAAGAAGGATAAAAATGAATTAGAGAAGAAATTGAGGAAAGAAATAGCCAAATTAAAGAAACAAGAAAAAGAAGAAACTGTAAGACAGACAGAGGTCATAGCTCTTTTAAAGAAACACAAGAAGTGACCAATGACTTTTTTTTCCTGTGGGAAAGAAGGCCATGTAGCTATAGATTGTAGAAACAGAAACCAAGAAAATAGAAACAGAAGAAGCTTTAGAAATAATAACAACAATAATAGATCCTCTCACAGGAAAAATGGAATTGTAATAGAATAAATTATAACTCAGACCATAATGCACCATGCCAAGGAATATTATCACTGTGAGGTACCACAGAGAAATGGTCAGAATGACCAGAGGGATGGCCAGAAGTATGGCCAGAGGTGTGGCCAAAGGAATCTAGAGAAGGAACCTCAAAGAGTCTGGAAGTGAATTTTAAGCCCTTTCAGACCCCACTGCCTTACTGATATTAACTGTTACAGTTTGTTCCCCTCCCCATAGTGAAGAAATCTCTGTAAAGCAATCTTGAATATAGATCTACACCCAGGAGATGAGGTGTATATAATTTACAGTTAATCACTCCAACAGCTATCAAAATCGGAGAAGAGGACTCTTGGATTAACTGCTCACATGTAAAACAGGCACTTTCTACTAACACTAATTGATTGTATCCTGTCACATATACTGTATTTGCTGCTTGTTTGTTTTAAGATTTGATTTTGTTTTTAAGCTTACATATTAATCTAAATAATAATAAAATAATACTAAATAATACTAAAGTATTCTGTTATACAATGTCACTTTCAGTTTTGGCTATTAGCTATATGTTCGGATACTTGTCTTTCTTTGTACTCTTTCCCTATGACTGAACTGGAAAGATAATACCATTATAAAAGTCCATAGACAAGTTGGACAAACTTTCTTCTGTGGCAAAGCCATAGGTCCTAATGGATGTTGAGTTTGTCACCAGATCCATCGGAGCTCTGTTTTGTCATGGCCAACAATTCCAGTTCACAGTAATGAGATGATACCATGGCTTACAACATAAGGAGGTCACTTATTGCCTAAACGGCCTTTTGCTCCTTTTACCTTTAACTGAACATAGATGACAACAGATGGACTTCCATCAAAATAATTATAACCTATATCAATAACCTTCGAAGAATTTAATGAGCTGAACATCGCAATTGATTTTATTTTTTTTTAAACCCTTACCTTCTGTCTTGAGTATTGGCTCCAAGACAAAAGAGTGGTAAGGGCTAGACAATGAGGGTTAAGTGACTTGTCTAGGGTCACACAACTAGGAAGTGTCTGAGGCCAGATTTGAAGCTAGGACCTCCCTGGTCTCTAGGCCTGGCTCTCAATCCACTGAACCACCCACCTGCCCCCCCAATTGATTTTAAAGGTGCTTCAGAAGTGATTTTTTTAGATATCCAGGAGCACCACTCCCTCTGACTGATCATTCGCCTACCTTTGACTCGTGTGACAAGAGGTAAGGGTCCAATGAGTAGTAGTAATTACATGGGTAACAAAGTGAAGTGCAACTGCACCATTCCATTCCCCACCTCTACATTTATCTGTCCAGCTTAGTACTAAGAGTACAGCTTAGAAATGCAATGGATGGAACATATAAATACATGCTTTTTATGGCTATTACAATCTCATCCCAGAGGAGAGGGGATTTCTCAAGGGGCTTAGTGACCCCTGGGTAGTTCTATGTTTGTAACTCTTCAGCTTACTCTACCCTTCCATCAAGATGGAATGGTATTTGTGGTTTAGCCTATGTTATTCCACCTGTATCAGTGCATGATCACTATATTGACCAGGTAGACAAGTCCATAGCCAGAAATGTAGGCCCTTGGTGGCATTCTAGACCCAATAGGTCAAGGTCAAATTCAGTAGCATCTTCATCATATTAATTTTAAAAATAATAAAGGCTGATATAAATATATAAATTAGTATTTTAATTAAAGCCATGCTGATAGATAAAGTCATTAGACCACGAGGTTGTAAGAATTCAAAACTGCCGCCAAGCCATTATTGTTACCTCCTGTCTCTTCCTGAGTCTGCTAGCCAAGAGGGCTTCCTTTTGGATACTCCTCCCATTTAAACAGTCCTCTGCGTGGTGACGCAGGCATCCCCACGCCCAAAGAACCAAACCGGAAACCCGTTGGACCACGGGAAATGTAGTTTTAAGGTCCCCACGTGTCCATAGAAAAAATATATATACTTTTAGATGACATTTCCCAAATTTCACTTTTACAATCAGGAGTACAGAGGTTTTTCTGGGCACTCTGCCAAATTTTGGAAAGATGGCAGTGATAGACTATATTAGAAATATCTCAGCTAAGGTTGAAAAATTGGCTCAAAACACAGCTCAAGCCATCTCCAAAACTACTAAGGCCATCTCTTACCTACAGGAAGAGATTGACTCCTTAGCAAAAACAGTTCTACAAAATCAGATGGCTCACAGTCACATCGGGAGGTGCATGTGCCTTTATTAATCAATCCTGTTGTTCTTATGTAAATAGATCCAGAGAAATTGTAACAAATAATCCATGAGCTTCAAAGGATTGTAAATGACACACAATATGTGGGTATAGACAGTCATGTGACTCCTAATGATAACTGGTGGAACCTCTCATGGCTGCAGGGAAGTGGTTTACTTGCAGTTTTCATCATGGGATCTTATAATTTTGGGGATTGTAGTACTTCTAGAATCTGCATTAGTTATTGTACTGTTTATTGTGAAGATAGGATTAACTCTCCCCTTGTCTATTTTTAGCTAATCAAATCAAGAACTTTTAGCTAATCAAATCAAGGCAGTACTAGGCAAATTGAAAAACTGCAAATTGTGAAGAAGGGAAGAGACAGGAAATGACATTGAAAAGGGGGTATAAAAAGAGACCAACATGGTCTAGGATACCACTCCTTTCCTGGTGTTTGGAGTGAGTGGGTGAGATTCCTGCCTTGGCTTTAGAGGAGAATCTTTCCCTGGATCCTGTGTCAGCTTGCTGGGTGAGTGGCTCGGGTTGTACAGGAGGCTGCACTGGTGGACTTCTGACTGAAGGCTCCACGTGGCGATCAAGACCTGAAGAAGCCTCCTGCTGGGGTGCTAAACTAGACTTCACTTACCTGGAGAAGCTTTTAGGGCTGGTAGGCTTATTAAGAATCTGTCTCTTTAGGGGGCAGCTGCGTAGTTCAGTAGATTGAAATCCAGGCTTAGAGACGGGAGGTCCTAGGTTAAAATCTGGCCTCAGACACTTCCTGGCTGTGTGACCCTGGGCAAGTCACTTAACCCCCATTGTCTAGCCCTTTGTACTGACTCCAAGATGGAAGGTAAGGGTTTAAAAAAAAATAAAGAATCTGTCTCTTTATCTACATTTCCTCCTTTCACTCCTTCCACCACTTTGTAAATAAAAGCTGCTAAAAGTCATTTTGACTTAAGCTATATTTTAAAATTGGTGACCACAAAATTAGTTTATAACTCTCTTATTGAGCCAAAACCCCCAATTTTTTTTTTAAACCCTTGTACTTCAGTGTATTGTCTCATAGGTGGAAGATTGGTAAGGTCTCTAGGCCTGACTCTCACTCCACTGAGCTATCCAGCTGCCCCAAAACCCCCAATTTTAATCCTTAAGTTATAACAAGCTTTTACCTGGTGAAAAAATTATGTACACTCACACTATGGATCATTACCAAGTTAGAAAAGAAATAGAGCTCGCTTTTGAGTGTGAGAAACCTTTGTGTTGTGCCTCTGTTTGGCTGACACATTGTCACATGGGATGTGAACTATGAATTCCTGATTTTTTTTTAATTTTATTATTGTCTTTATATTTGCAATAGAATATTTCATTTTTTTCTTTCCTCTTATTTTTTTGTACTTGAGTACATGGAATCAGTATTAATGTTTTTGATTTGAAGGATAAGTTTACAGTATCTATTAGCCCTAATACCAATGCATATCAAAAGCTTTAGACCATGGAAACCTGCCACTGATTAATATTATGGGACTTTTACTAATAATTGTGTCTGATTTCAGAAGAAGGGATCACAAAAGAACCACTGCACAGTGCAAAGAAGCACAAGGTCAAGTAGAAAGACAATTCCTGTGGGATTGATGAGGATCTGCGCCAAGACAGAGTTTTGAGGTTTGAGGAAGCGGCTGTTTGACAAATTCAGATGTTGGACTTCCCTATGCCAGGTTCTTACAAGTACCTCCATTTGTCTTTCATTTTGGCTCCCCATTTCTTGAGACTGAAAATAAAATTAGATCAGGGAATCATATTTCCCTTTTAACTCAGACTCTAGTCCCCTTCTCTTTTATAGTATGGCAATTTTCTATAGTTCTAGCTGCCGATGGGAGAGTGCAATATTGCTGCAATTGTCCTGCAAGCTTGTAGGGCATAAGTCACTTTAATTGGGCTTTGCTGGTGATTCAAGAACCTGTTACGGTTTTCTTCCTTTCCTCATATTTTATACACATAAGATTTTGATACATATATTATTATTCAGGATTTAATTTTTTCTCTTCCATTGGATTTTTTGGTTTTCTTTTGAGAACTGATTCATATATCCCATAATTCAGCCATGTATCCCACAATGATTTTGGTGTTGGTCATAACCCTTCTAATTGTATAATTATCCTAAAATCCAAGATTTAAAATTTTAGGAAAAAAAAATCACCAACACCCAAATCAGGAAAGTGGATCTTTTGGAGATCTTCTAGAGATGCCTACAGAAACCTCAAACTATATCAAGAGATCCAGAGCAAACTGAATGTAAACTCTTATGCCAAAGGGGAGTGCCCCCAATTGGCTTTTTGTCAATGCATCTACCATTTTTGTTTTCTTTCTCCTTTTTTTCTTTCCCTTTTATCCCCAAATTATTGCAATTTCCTCTTTGTAAATAAAGTACCATATTTCATATACCTCTAAGCTTTAGAGGTATAAACTACATATGTATAATGATTCATTGGGAAGACCTGACATGTTCTAACATCTTCCAAAAAACCCGAATAAGGAAGTTTTAACATGCTGGTCTTCCAAAGAATCAAAGGGGAAATTGTATAAAGGGATTTCCCCCCCAAAGAAATCACGTACTGCAGTTGTCCTGCCTATGTCCCCAGACTGGTAGCTTTATATCACATGACTGGAGGGTAAAGGAGAAGAAATAAAAGAGGGGGTTCCAGGAAGTGGGGTCTCTGTATTCCCTTGGACACAGCAGTGCAGGACCATGGCTGAGAGAGATAGCCATGTGAAGAGTGCCATGTGGCAAGATTAGAAAAGGCTTAAATTTCCCTCTATCTCTATGCTCTCTATTTCAAATAAATATTAAGAAGCTCTATGGAAATTAATGACCAGAGTGTTAATTTAATTTAGTTTTTACAACAGACAGAAGTAGAGAGAGACTTATGGCAGGGAGAGTAATCAGTAGGACAATCCAATAGATCAGGAGGGAAGTGATGAAGATCTGTTCCAGAGTGGTGACAATATCAAAGGAAGAAGGTAGCATTTATGAGAAATATTAAGGCAGAGTTGAAAGGATTTAGCCAAAGTCTGGAAATGGAGTGAGGTGGCTGAAAGTGAGAAGCCAAGGTGACTAGCCTAGGTGAATGCTCTCAATAAGAATGAAGACTTTAGGAAGAGGGAAGCATTTGGCAGGGAAAGATAACTATTTCAGTTTTGGAGATGATGAGATGTTTATAAGACTTCCAGTCTGAGATATCCAATAGGAAGGCAGTAGGAGATGCTAAACTGAAGGTCAGTTGAGAAGTCAGGGCTAAGTAAATATATCTAAAAATCATTTACATAGTGTGATAATTGAATCTATGGGAAGAGATTACCAATATCAAAGGAGAAGAGAAGAGGGACAAGAATAGACTCTAGAAGGACACCTAAGGTTAACGGGTGGGACCTGTAGGAAATCCAGCAAACTGAAAAGTGGTCAGCTAGGCAGGAGGAGAACCAGGAAAAAGTAGTGTCACAAAAAACCAAAAAGAAGAGGATATCAAGGGCAAAAGGATGACTGACAATGTCAAAGGCTGTAAACAGGTCAAGAAAGAAGACTTGAGATGGCAATTAAGAGATTATTGGTAACTTTGGAGACAAAAATTTCAGTTGAAGGATGAGTTCAGAAGCTCAGACTGGAGACAGTAAAGAAGGAAGTAGAGACATCAATTACAGATAATCTTTCCAAAGAACTTAGCCATAAATGTGAGGTGAAATCTAGGACAATAACTAGCAGGTCTGGACAGATTGTTTTTTTGAAAATGGAGAAGAGAGGTTCACATTTATAAGAAGTAGTGAGGGAAACAGTCAGTAGACAAGACAATGAGTGAGAAAGTGGGAATGATAGATGAGGCAAAGTGAGAAACTGGAGATAATAAAGGGAGGCAGTCTGCTAGAGAAGATGAAGAATAAAACAATAACCACTCAGATACAGGGTCTGCTAGCCATGGCAATGAGATAGACTACTGCTTCCTTGGGGATAGGGGTAAAGGAGGAGATGGTGACAAAAGACATCTGAGTGATATGAGAAGAGGAGATGCAGCAGCTCATAGTGAATGGCCTCAATTTTTTCAGCAAAATGTGATGCAAGATTTTTAGGTGAGAGAGTGGGGGAAGAAAAGCCATGGGAAGCTTAAAGAAAGATAAAAATTTTTAGAAAAGCTATTGCCATGAGTGGGATAGTAAACTGATGAGGGAGGTACAAAAGGACTGTTGACTACAGTGTCAGCCTAGTTGAGATTATGCCAGAATATAAATTTGTGGTAGACCTAATTAGCACAATTTGGTGATTTTCCTCTTATTTTATTTAGCAGTATATGAGTAAGATTGAGAAAAAGGAATAATAACAGATGGATAGCCTGAATGTTGCTCTGATATTCCAAAACATTTGATTTGTAGGAAGATATGGACAAAAGTTGAATCCTGAGAGTTTGGATGGATTACATTCTGAATTATTTAAGGGAAAGTCATCAGAAAAAAAAAAGTTTAAACTCTTTCCTATCTATCTTACTAAGTATTGGTTCTAAGGCAGAAGAGCAGAAAGGGCTAGGCAAGTTAGGGTTAAGTGAGTTGTCCAGGGTCACTTGGCTAAGAAGTAGCTGAGGTCACATTTGAACCGAGGACCTCCCATTCTCCAGGCCTGGTGCTCTATCCATTGAGCCATTCAGCTGCCCTTTCTGAGGCCAGATATGAATTCAGGTAAATGATTCTTCCTGAATTCAGGCCTGGTGCTCTATCCACTGAGCCACTCAGCTGCCCTTAAACCATGGAAATTTTAAGTTTCCCTGAGCATAATCCTAAACATACCATCCTAAAACTGGAAGTCACAAATAGTCGACTGACAGTACTATTTATCTAAAAGATGGTCTAATGGACAGATCACTGAACTTAGAGTCAGGAAGACCTGGGATGAAATACTGCCTCAAATATTTACTAGCAGAGGAACTTGACTTCTTGTGGCCTTAAATAAAATTAGAATAATAACTATAATACTTGCTTTAAAGAATTGTTGTAAGGATATGTGCTGACAAGGGTTTTTCAAATTTTTAAACACTGTATGCCAGCATTATTAAAATGATCTCAATATAACAGGAAAAAAAAGAGAGTTGAACTAACCTGTTTCATCTCTCAATCCCAGACCTCTAGCTTTCAATCTTGAGTGAATAAATTCTTCTTTTTCCTAAAAGATAATGATTATTATTTTTTGAAATTGTATGATTTTTTGGGTACTCAAAGATAATCACTGGCTCAAAGACAGTAATTTTATCACTGGCTCCAATTTTTCTTCCTACTGTTATATTTAAAGATGTGCCCTGAGCCTGGGCCAGGTGTGCCTATGCCACTATGCCATACTCTAAGTGGGCCTAAAGTTATACCCAGAATAGACAACTAGTAATTCCCCAATATTTTCCTACTTTCTCCTACCTATCACTTTCCTACCTTCCTACCTCACCATCCTTTATGCCTGGAGAGCCCTTCCTCCTCATTTCCCTCTGATTGAAATCTTGCTCTTTTACTACACTTAAGGACTTGTGCAGAATATGTCTATATTTGGCAGTGTCTTTCATTGCCTTCCATTTATTTAAACACTTTTCATAACTTTTCCTTGCATAAATATTAATTTATTATTATCATATTGTATTTCACATATAATTAAATTATTATTCTGGAAATATAATGAAGATAATTATAAATACTAATAATTACCCATTTGGCTTTCTAATTACTGGTTATCATTGATACTATCTTATCTTGATTCTTCTACCCTAATTCATCATAGCTTCCTTCTTTTTTTCATTCTCCACATCCCCAAAGAGAATAAAACATGCACAAATTTTAGAATTTTGAGACATGGATTTCTTGCCTATCCCTTTGCATATTTTTACACTACCAAAATTCTGTTCAGTTTCATATGCATGAAATATGGATAGAGAGCAGAGGACGCTCTAAAATGAACTTCTGGCTATACAGAGCTGGCTGATAAACTCACTAGAACAGGATAACATATATGTGTGTGTGTGTGTATGTGTGTGTGTGTGTGTATACATATATATACTTTTTGACAGCTTACTCAGATGGATGCACATATATATGTATATGAACTTAAATATTTATACTGATTTCTGAAAATTTACATTTCTTTTCAATTGAGTACAAAATATTAAGATGGTAAGAAATCTGAAATCTTAGAAGAATGGGGCCAAATTACATAAAGACACACACATACTCATATCCCTTATATATAATGTATGCATATAATTTCAAAACCACAATACAGTAATAATGCCATTTTTCAAACTATAATGAAAAAAGATTTTCAAAAATGTAATCTACTATGTAACCAGAGAAACAAAGATACATTTAGCACCACCAAGTGGCCAACAATCTAACTTGTATTTTGTTAACGCCTAGGCTTACCTTACTAAATGTCTGATTCTGGTTTGCCCAGTATTGTTGATTCCATTCTTGTGTTTCTTGTCTTAATTTCCTAAGTTGCTGTTCCAATGGAGATTCATTTTCAGGGATGTAAAATTTGATTGGCCGAAGGTTTGAATATCTATCTGGGGGTCCAATCCAATCATTGCAAGATTTATTTGGTGGGCTGAATCTTGATTCCTTTAAGAAGTAAAAAAGAATATTAATAGATAGCTGCAGTATATCAACAATGATTTAAGTTCAATAAACAAATTGGATTTAACAAATTCCTTTATTAGTTTGCTTTAATGGGCATAAGCAGGATGCAGCATATTACCAATGATTACCTGTATGCAAAAAGTGGCATAAAAGAAATTACTGAGAATATAATAAAATTATAAAAGAAACAAACCAATCAAGAATAAAAGGCATCTCATAATAAGATAAAGAGCCAGTATGTTACACAGCTACTTAACCAAATAGTAAAAGAACAAAAGGAAAGTCATCAGAATTCTTAGTAAATCCTCCATGCATATTTATGTAAAAGCATTGATAAGAATGGAACAGAAAGAGAGGAAGTAGTGTAGGGAGGGACCACTTACATAAATAAAATTATGAAACTAAACTTTATCTGAAAGCACAGACAAGAATTACAGAGAATATAATAACATGACAGAAGAACTCATTGGGATGAATAATCAATTATTGTTGTTATCATCATAGTATATATATATGTGTATATATATGTATATATATTTTGCCTGCTATGTGCTAGGAACTATGCTAAGCACTTTCAATTATTATCTCAGTTGATAATAGGGATAATAGGGATTAGCTCTGGAAGGTAGATTTATTATGCCCATTTTAGGGTTAAGGAAAGTGAGACAAAGATTAAGTGACTTGTCTGAGGTCACACAGCTAGGAAGTGTTTGAGGCTAGATTTGAACCCAAGACCTCCTGTCTCTGGGCCTGATTCTAATCCACTGAGTCACTCAGCTGCCCCCCTGTTCAACTTTTCAAGATGCACTCCAACTAGTCAAAGTCTTTGCTAAAAGATGGCACCTAGATCTAAACACAAAACTATAGATATGTTCTAATCAGAATAGAGACTACTTCCTGCCACTCTGGACACAATTCATTTCTTAATATACCCTTAGATAGCATTAGTTTTTTTGGCTATCATATTTCAATGCCAACTAAAATATTAAACTTGCAATTTATGAAAAGACCAAGATTTTTTTCAAGGTGAACAGCATTTTTACATTGACCCCTCCTCCTTCTGGCCTTTCCAGATAGACAGTTGATTTTTGAGCCTCTTTATACTTCATCTATCCTTTCTAAAACTCTTACCTTTTGTCTTATTAGTTCTAAGACAGGAGGGCAGTAAGGGCTAGGCCAGTGATGGTGAACCTTTTAGAGTACTGTGTCCACCTCCGCCCCCCCAAGACTGTGTGGCATGCCCCTTGCTCCTTCCCTCATTGAATGTCAGGTGCACCCCACCCCTCTTATCCCACACAGGGAAGGGAGGAAGCTGGGTGGAGGGGTGGGTGAAGTGAGGAATGTCCTCAGAGAGTTGGGGGTGGAGGGGTGGGGGAGTGATCTGAGCACTTTGCTCTCCTCCAGCTCTACCACCTGTGAGCTGCCCTACCTTACTCCGTATACTTCCATTGGGCAGATGGGCAGAGGAGTGGGGATGTGAAAAAATGCCATCAGGTACAGTGGAGTGGGGATGGGGAGCAGTTCTGTCTGAATCCCTCTACCCTTCTAGTAATGAAATCTTGAGGTTGGAGGGGGATGGGGAAGGGTGGCTGCATGCCTACAGAGGGTGCTCTGAGTATCATCTTTGGGACACATACCATAGGTTCATCATCACTGGGCTAGGCAATGAGGGTTAATTGGGTCAACTGACTAGCCAAAGGTCCCGTCTTCAGACCTGGCTATCTACTGAGCCACCTAGCTACCCCTGTTTCATCTTTCTTGATTTTTCTCAATGTTCCTTATGATCTTTTTTGATGTAGACTCTACCATCTAGCATGTTATCCACCTTCCCAGATTTGTGCTAGGTACAAATCTGATAAGCATGCTTTTTATGCCATGATTCAAATCACTGGGGGGGGGGGGGGGAGGGGGGAGTCTCCAGAACTATTCAATAACTCTAGATATTTAACAAATTCTGAATCTATCTATTGTATTAAAAGAAATGACAAGCAGATTTTTGGGAAAATTTGGAGAGACATACATGAAGTGTTACAAAGTGAAGTGAGCAGAACCAGAAGTATATTGTACAAAATAACAGTAATGTTTTTTGAAGAGCAACTGTGAATGACCTAGTTATTTTCAGCAATGCAGTCATCCATGACAATCCTAGAGACTCATAATGAAAAATGCCATCTGTCCTCCAAGAAAGAACTGATAATCTGAATGTAGCCTAAAACACATATTTCATTTTTTCCTACTTCCTTTTATTTTGAGATTTCTTCTGCAAAATGATTAATATGAAAAAAAAAGCTTGACATGACTGCACATGTAAAATCTTTATCAGATTGTTTACTATCTCAGGGAGGGAAGAGAGAGAAGGGCATATTTGGAAATCAAAACTTTAAAAAAAATGAATGTTCCAAGATGTTTTTATATATAATTGGGGAAAAAATAAAATATTTTAAAAAATACCTTTTTTTCCACTTTTGTTTAGGAACCACTCTTCTCTATTTACCTTTATTACTCAGGGCAATTCCTCATCAAAACAATCCTATGGTTAGGGGGTTCAGTGTATAAAAAGCCAGGTGTAGGACAAGGAGGTCCTATGTTCTAATCTGGCCTCAGACACTTCCAAGCTTTGTAACCCTAGGCAAATTGGTGGGGCAATCCCAGTAGCCTAGCACAGTTGATAGTGAACCTTTTAGAGACAGAGTGCTGGGCCCAACCCCCAAGACTGAAGGCTGTGCCCACCCTCCTAGAGACTGAGTGCCTTTCCCCTAGCCCCACACAGGGGAGGGAGGAAGCAAGTGCTATCATGGGGCTGCTGGGCAGAGGAGTGGGTAATGTGAAAAAATGTCAGCAGGCAAGGTGGAGAGGGGGAAAGAAGCAGCTCTGCCCAAGTTTCTCTGTCTTTCCAGTAATGAACTCTGGGTGGGGAGAGTGACCACGTGCACAGAGATGGCTCTGCATGCCATCTTTGGCACCTATGCCATAGATTTGCCATCACTGGCCTACCACTTACAGCTCTTCTGCTGTGGAACCAACAATGATACTGATTCTAAGACAGGTTTGAAAACAAAAAACAATCCTGCCAGTTTCCAGGTTATTTTCCTTGCTTTCTCATGGAGTTAAGCTTTGCATTGGTTTCTTCTTCACTTCAACCATACCTGAGTATTTCAATATTGATGATCCTTTCACTCTACCAGTCTCCAAAGAATTAAAAATTAGTTTCACACACTGATGTATCATGGTACAAGGTAAGAAGGAATAGGAACACAGAGAAAGGCAGTTGTAAAAGATATTGTCAAGAAAATGTATGATAGGAAGAAGAGAAAAGCTGGTGTCATAGTGTTCTAAAAGAGGAAGCAATTAAAAGTAGGAAATAAAAAGTTAAAGGAACCGGGGGTGGGGATGAAACATAAGTGAGAAACTATCTGAAGGGCTAGTTTTCTAGTGAAAGAAGGATTAGACTTGTTCTACTTGGCCCCAGAGGGCAGAAGGTTGCAGACAGAAAGGAAATAGATGATAAGGCCACAAGACAGACCGGAAGAGAAGCAAATAGGTAGGTAGAAGACTAGGAAAGGATAGTAATGGTAACAAACAGAAAAGAGAATGTCAAAGAAAGAAGGATGAGGACTTTGAAATGCCCATTAGACTTAGCAATTCAGAAATCACTGATAACCTTTAAAAGAAGTTTCTTTTTTCCTCCCTATTTTAAAACTTTTATCTTCTGTCTTAGTATCAATTCTATGACAGAAGAATGGCAAGAGCTAGGCCAATCAGGGTTTAGTGACTTGCCCACAGTCACACAGCTAAGTGTCTGAAGTCATATTTGAATCCAGGACCTCTGGGGTTCTATCCACTCTGCCACCTAGCTACTCCTAGAAGAACAGTTTCAGTAGAAGGATGAAGTTAGAAGCCAGACTGAAAAGTGTTAGAGTGGGTGGTGAGACAGTAAAGTCATTAAGGATAGATTTCTTTTTGCTTTTCTGCCATAGCATAAAAGTAAACTAGAAAAAACTGGATCTTCAGATCTGTGGTACAAAAAAATGTCACTGTTATCAGTCTATCTCCACTACAAAACTGCAAATGTCTGCAATATAACATTCTTGAAACTTTTACAAATAAAAAGAATACATCATGGCCCGTATTATTCTTAAGACACAGAAATTCCGTTCATGTTAATTGAAGTTAGCTATAATATACTTTAACTTGTGGTTGCACAGCTGGGAGGAAATATAAATAGAATCCTTTAGTTAGCATTACAATGCTAAAGATTTGACTGGTATTGTTATAGAAGGTCCTATCTAACTGTATCAAGATAATAAAATGGGAGTTGTGGGAGCAGGAGGGGTAGCAGGAAATTTATAAACCTATTTCCAATAGTGAAACTTTCCCCCTCTATCTAACAAGCATAGCTTCTTCAAGAAACAGGTGAGTTTCACTCTTTCCAGACTGATGCTCCAGTCAATTTGAAATCTGGAAACCCCAAATTTGCCCCCATCCCTTAGGAACTTACCTTAAGGGGAGTCCCAGACTGACTTTGTTTTAGACTGAAAAATAGACCTTAAAGTACTTAATGATCCAAGTTTAGGTGGGACTAGTAGATATAATCAAATATTAAGCACCCTTTTTGTCTTAGAAGTTTCTCCCACTGAATCAAAGACCTCTCACCAGAAGCCCAGCCCTTGTCATCAGCCTCTCATAGATAATCCTGTCTTGGACTTCTCATTTTCTGATAGTCAGTGTAAAGATAATCAATTATACTGTTCTGTCTTTAGTTCCCCAAAAGGTATATAAGATCCCTGGATGTTATATTGTTCTTTGAAGAATCATCTAGCTCAGTGATTCTCTCAGAGACACTGTCCCTAGAGCCCCCAGGATTCAACTCTGTATGGCCACCGATTATTAAGGACCTGTCTCCTTTCTGATTAAAGATTTGGTTTTGTTGGCTACTTTAGTGGTTTTATGTTTTTTCAGGTTGACACTCCCTAAGGATATGAGTTCTTTCTCAGAAGAGGGCCCATGTTGGAATTGTGTGGAGAAATTAGTGTTATTCTCAAGTTAATATCTACAAGAAGTTAGTAAAAGCTGATTCCACCCTATCCATCTCTCTTCAATACAAGATTCCCCCCACCTCCCTTCAAGGCAAAATTACCCCACTCCATTCTTCTCCCTGTAGGATGGTGATGGCAATCCTATGACATGTGTGTCAGCACGCATGGCCATTTTTGATGACATGGGGCCGAATGCCAAGAATGAAACATTTGCTACAGTGTAATGTAGACACTCTGTGCACTATAGATGACAATTCTACCTATATTAAATTACCTATTTTGGTTTATTAAATAGTTATATATTGCAATTATACATTTTTGTTATTTAAACTATAAATATCACAAAATTATGGTTTTTTTTCCTCAAAGTGACATACCACCTGAGTTATGTTCAGTTTTTTGGCGAATTTTGGCATACCAAGCTCAAAAGGTTGCCCATCACTACTGTAAGACAAAAGCCTTATAGCTTTAAGTGTTTTGGATCTTTTGGAGTTTGTTTGGAAACTTGTCTTAAGGTGTCCCAGACTGATCATCTTAGACGCTGAAGTACTCAATGATCAAATCTTAAGTATTATCTTAGTTTCTTATCTCACTGAATCAAAAGCTTCTCCCAGAAGGTCAAGCCCAAAGGCTGGAATGATCCTCTTGTCAGCCTCTCCCAGGTAATCCGACCCTGAACTCCTCATTTTGTATCCACAGTAAAAGCTATTCAACTTAATATTCCCGTCCTTTATTTCGGGATTAAAAGCCTTCCAACCCTTAATCATTTCTTTAAAATGTTAATTTGAAGGAAGGCTTAAATGTGTAAAAGTCTATTATATTTTCCTATAAGTCAGGAGCTTTTCTGTAAGTTAGGGGTTAGTCTGTCTCTGATCCATGACCACACATCTCTCTTTCTGACATTGCTCCACATTTCTCTCTCAATGAATATATTCTGTTGTAAAGATGGTTTTCCCTGATCTTTTTGAACATTGGCTAAAGAGGATGAGCCTGGATATTTCAAGGTCCCTTTAAATTTCCACTTCACACAGAATGAAGACTAGTGAAATCAACAGAGATCTAGCACCATAACTAATAAGGCA
This sequence comes from Gracilinanus agilis, assembly GCF_016433145.1. Lineage (NCBI taxonomy): Eukaryota > Metazoa > Chordata > Mammalia > Didelphimorphia > Didelphidae > Gracilinanus > Gracilinanus agilis. The sequence goes on along the minus strand of NC_058131.1, from coordinate 421,590,945 downwards.
AAATGAACAGCTTTTCAAAGGTCAATCAGCTGTAACATCTGGATGTAATAAGCGAGATGGCTGCTAAAGCTGCTATTATTCCCCTACACCTCTGCTCCATAAACTATTTTGATTCTCAGGTTTTCAGGCAGCATATTATGCAATGGAAAAATGATCACTGGGCAAAAGATAAGAACAAAATTTTAAAGAAATGTCAACTACTAATAACTATAAGAAAAAAGTTCCAAATCACTAATAAGAGAAATACACATTAAACCAACTTTGTGGTTTCACCTCACAACCATAAAATTTGTAGAAATGATAAAATCAACAAGTATTTATTATATATCCATTATGTGCCAGGATTTGTGCTAAACACTGCAGATTCAAGAACAAAAAAAAGTCTCTCTCTTCAAGATATAGCCCATGTTGGAGGGGCTATGAGAAGCTAACCAAATGTAGAACTGGTCGAACTGTTTTGGAAATCAATTTAAAATTATTTGAGAAGTTACTAAATTATTCATACTCTTCAATTCAAATATCTCACTACAAATGACAAAGTTCCCATATATAGCAAAATATTTATAGCAGCACTTTTTATGGGAGTAAAAAAAAATGGAAACAAAGTAGGTATTAATTCACCGAAGAAATGACTGAATGAACTGTGGTATATGAATAGAATATTCTTCCTCTATCAATGCTGCGACTTATTGTTCAGTTTATGGCCAAAGTCACATTAAGTGACTTGAACAGTGGTCATAGCCAATCTTCCTGACAAAATCTTCCTAGCCTTAAGGCCAATACTCTGTTCACTAAGCCACACTGCCTTTCTATATTGCATTTCTATACTTTAACATATCTTCAGCAGAGAATTAGCAAGCTTATGTTTTCACATGGCCTTATTATATTGCATTTCTATACTTTAACATATCTTCAGCAGAGAATTAGCGAGCTTATATTTTCACATGGCAGCAAAAAAAAAAAAAAAATCAAGCTATTACCGTGCTGTGGCAAAGAAATGAAAAAATTAAAGGGAGGCCACTGAGTCCCTAAAAGCATCTCAGAGAAGACTATGGTTGAAGCTACCAGTTATATCTCCTTCAAGGACTGAAGGAGGTTTCCAAACACCAAGAAAGATACGGTAATACATTCTGATCAATTCTTTTACAGAAACATTTCACGTAAACTAATTTTCCCCCAAACATAGAAATTGTTTGCTTGGGTTAGATAACAATAAATTGGTACAGAAATTCAAACTTCTTCCTAAATGTTAAAAATTTTCCTAACTAGGGAGTCTTATTTACTGTTAACTTTTCATCTGATATAAATTCCATAAAACAGCAGAGAAGAGGAAGGGACCACTCAGCCCTAAGGACCATTATATAGTCCCTAGACTAAAAATAACTAATTGTAATAGAACATGGCTGCATATTTCCAGAGGAAGGGGAGATGTGATAAAAGATCACATCCAAGCCTCTTTCTCCCCACAAACTTCTCAAGAAAGATTTAGCTCTACCCCAATGCTCCAGAGAAGGTCGGAACATAAAGGATAGAGTTCTAGCAAAGGACCACTCTACCAATTAACAGTAACTACACATAAGTACACACCTGGTGTCTCAATCAAACAAACCATCCCGCAGAGACAGTGCAAATACAGTCACATATGATAGTTTATTCACTGTTCTGGAGAGGCTCTGCAAAAATTCCAGTTGACTGCAAAGAGGATTCAGCCCTTCGGGTCTTGAAGCATAAGTGACAAACAGCTGTGCTTCACCAACTTGGTCAGGATTCAAGACACAAGCAGTGATTTAGGTGCACTGATTCAGAGTAATAGGAAGTGGCTTAGAGACACACCCACCTTGATTATGTAAAACACCCGCGGAGGTTCAGTAGCACTGACATACATCGGGGCTCAGTGACTCTCTCTCTGCCTCTCTCCCTGCCCAGCTGGGACAGAGCAACAGACACTTGAGATTTGGTGACACTCACCACTCGCCCAGCAGAGCACAATAATGGGCACACGGCTGGGGCTCCGTGATGTGTCAGGATCACCACTTGCCAGCCAATACATAGTAATAGACATACATTGAGGTTCAGTGACACTCTGCCTCTGCCAGAGACACACGTCGGGGTTCAGTGACACTCTCGCTGCCCCTCCCCTCCCCCCCGGGCCGAGGCGCAGTGACACACGTCGGGGTTCAGTGACACGCACACACGTTGAGGTTCGTTGACGGGCTCCCGCAGGACGGGCTCAGTGACACCGGCGTCGCCTCAGTGGGTCACGGGCTAAGCCACTTCCCGGCCTCCTTCCCACCTCGGGGTCTCCTGGGCCCGCCCCGCTGACGCCCTGGTTACCCGGCACTGTGTCGAGTCCCCGGGCTCCGCTCCTCTCTTCAGACCAGGCCGGCGGCAGTGGAGAACAAAGTCGCGTCGGGGCGGGCAGAGGAGCCCCAGTCTCCCGCCCCCCCGAGAAGCCGCCGCGGCCGCCACGACAGCCGCCATTCGAGTCCCCCTCGGTCCCGCCTCCACAGTGCCGCTTTACGGCAGCCTCGTAAAATGGCGGCGGCGGAGGAGGAGTCGGAGAAAGAGCAGGAACAAGGCAGCCGGGGGCCGACCATGTCCGCGCCCCGCGGTAACCAGCGAGCGATAGAAGCGGCGAGGCATTGCCCCATCTGGACGTCCGAGTCGCCCTCGCCGGGGGCGTTGGTACCATCGAAACGCACTAATACCCGGCTTCACGAGGACGCAGGATGGAGCGACTTCTCTCCGGGCCAGAGGTGCGTGGGGGCTTGTCCGGGGCAGGGAGGCGCTCGGCCCGTGTCGGGGCGGGAGGAGGAGGAGCAGGAGGAGGAGCTGGAGGAGAAGGAAGTGGAGGAAGAAAGCTAGGCGGGGCTGAGGCTGAGTTTGAGGCTGTCTGAGGAGGTAGTCGGGGCCGCGAGAAATGGCGACCGTCGGACAGGTGAGGGACTGCCGGCAGGCGAGCAAGCGAGCGAGACGGAGCACTTCTTACTAGTGTCCGACTTGGGGTGACAAGGGCTGGGGAGAGAGGGAGGGACTTCCGTGTGGCGACTGATGAGAATTGGGTTGGCCCTTGGCGCCCCTCTTCCCAGGGGCCGCCCCTGCGCCCCCCTCCCGCTCTCTCCCCCAGCTCCTTGCTGCCCCCCCGGGGCGGGATGTGTGTTCGTCTCACCTGACCCTCCCCCCAACCCCCGACCTTGGCTTCCTCCACCACATCTCCTCCAAGGCTGGGCCCCCCTTTTCCTACTCTGCCCCATCCTCTCAGAGTTCTGGTCACCTTTTTTCCAACCCCTTTTTCACTCATAGGTCATTGTCTCTTTTCACGCCCCCCCCCAAACTCCCAAAGGCCAGTCCCCTCCTTTTTACTTCATTCTCTTAAAGCCAAGTCCTCACTTTTTCATTCACTCCCCCCTATTCTTTTTCCAGGATGCTCGCGTTCCTTCACACCCCTCCGAGACCGGGATCCCCCTTCCTTCCTATGAACTCAGAAGCTGGACCCTGACCTTTCACTCCTCCATGCACACGGGCCAGACTTTCTCCCAGGAGTTCCTTCCTCTCCTCCCACTTTCAGTTCCCTGGGCCTCTTAGCTTTTGCAAGGTGCCTTCTCACAATCGAGGCTGCTACTCTTAACTAACCCCTTCACTCCCCACCAAGCCATTTCTTCCCCAAGTTGTCCCTCCCTCTGACCCAAACCACCACCACCACGTCTGGGCCTCTGGGTTGTAGGACAGAAGGAGACATTGATTTTTTTTTTTCCCCTCACCCTTTAGGAGCCCATTTTAGATACTCAGGAGAACCTGTGGTCTCCCCTCCCCCATGGTTGACTCTATTGTGAGGTCAGGGCCAAGTCAAGGCCTGAGATTCCCACCCTCCCTAGGAACTCAGGCCTCCCTGCCCAGGGGTATAGAAGCCAGGCCATAGAAGATGACCACTATGGCCAGTCCCCTGAGCCCTGTGCTCCTTTCAGAACTATGTGGGGCAGGGTGACACAGGATGTACCTTTGGGCTTTGCCACCTAACCCATAAACGGGTTCATCCATCTTATACCAACTTCAGAAAGCAAACACAGGGACCTGGCCAGTTCCAACGCTGCTCAGCAACTTTACATCATTTCTTCCCTTCCGAGTAAGTTGAAGAGACCATGGACTTGGTGATACTACTGGAACTTAATGTGGGAGGTGGCACTTGGTCCAAGTCCTCGCTCCTGTGTTCCTAAAGTTTTTAGTTTTGTGGCCCTTGCTATCTGTAAAACCAAAAGAAAGTCTTTGAGACTAGCATTCATGTCTTTTATCATTTGGCAAAAGAGGTGTGCCACCAACAATCTGTTTTTAAACCATTCCAGACTCTTGTAATGGAGGGATGATAAATTAGTTCTGTTAAATTGAGTTGCAGCATTCTATTGGACCTGATTTGGAGGGAGGAGTGAAACAGCCAAGTGTTACAGGATTTAGAGCTAAAAAGGACCTTAGAGACAGATCACCTAATCTACCTTCTAATTCCTTGCATTTTCTAGATGAGGAAATTGAATGAAACTCAGAGAAGGAAGTGAATTAATTTACTCAAACTCAGATCAGAAGTAGGTAATAAGTAGCAGAACCTAGCATCCCGTTCACTTCTTCTGACTTAAGATATGTCCTCACGTTTCACTAGTGGCCCCCATACTACTTGTAAAATACTTGCTAGATCTCTCAAGAGGTGGTTGTAGAGATTTTTGAAGTGAAGGCAGGAAGAAATTAGAAAATCCCTAGATCAGGCAGTGATCCTAGGGGAACTAGCACTTAACAGAAATCTGTTATTGGTTTTTGTTTGTGGGAAAGAAAGGATGAGACAGTATCCTTGCATCAATAGCCTAATTCTTATTGTTAAATTTATTTTTTTAGTAAAAATTAGGATACGGGTCAGAGGAAGAGAGAAGACTTTTTATTCTCTATTTTCAACCATTATACTTTTTAACATTATATAAAACAAAAGACCAAATCAATGACTTAAAAACTTTAAAAGAATAGAAATTAAAAGAAAAATCATGTTACTTGCAAGCTATTTATGGCCTACTTTTTGAATAGTTGTCTTGGTTCTTTATTACAGTTGAGGATATTTGAGATACATAGGCCCAGGGCCACAGATAAAACAAGTGACACAATCCCAAGTCTTCTTGGTTTCTAGTCTTAGGCTCATTGTATATAGTGTAGTCTATTCATCTAATTTTAATTATTTGGGTAGTTTGATAGGTCTACGTCATGGCATGAAAATTTTCAGAGGCAACTGGCAGGATCTGTAAAGCGAGGAATGGCTTCAAATATATGCCTGGAGACAGACGCTATACCTGTCAAATGAGGAATATCCTTGCTAATTCAGTTTGATTCCAAGGTCAGCTATCCTTGAAGACCGTCTATATTTTAGTCACTAAGGGATTGCTGTATGTTGGTGAAGGAGTATCCACATCAAAGTCATGAAATGCATTGTTGTGAAATGTAGCCAAAAACTTAGGACATGTTTGAGATAAAAGGCTAATCATGCTATCAGGTAAAGAATAATGTGGAAGAAATAAAATTATTTTAAAGTGAATTAATATGTGATAACTAAATTAATGAATTAATATGTAATAACTATTACTCCATAATAACTAATTACTCTTCTCATTTTTTTTTTAGCTCTTGTAGAACTGAACCAAATAAGAGTATGGATATGGGAAATCAACATCCTTCTATCAGTAGACTTCAGGAAATACAAAAAGAAGTCAAAAGTATTGAACAGCAAGTGGTTGGCTTCAGTGGTCTCTCAGATGACAAGAACTATAAGAAGCTGGAAAGAATTCTGACTAAACAACTTTTTGAAATCGACTCTGTAGATACTGAAGGAAAGGGGGATATTCAACAAGCCAGGAAAAGAGCTGCTCAAGAAACAGAGCGCCTTCTCAAAGAACTGGAGCAGAATGCAAACCACCCACACCGGATAGAGATAGATAATATTTTTAAGGAAGCTCAAGCACTTGTCAAGGAAGAAATTGCTCCACTCTGTAGTGGAGATAACAGGTTAACTGATGAATTTGAAGAAGCCATCCAGGATGTCATACTGAGACTGACACATGTAAAAACAGGAGGAAAAATCTCATTGCGGAAAGCAAGGTATCACACATTGACCAAAATATGTGCAGTTCAAGAGATAATTGAAGATTTCATGAAGAAACAACCTTCCTTGCCACTTTCTGAAGATGTACATCCTTCTGTCTCCAAAATAAACTCTGTTATGTGTGAAGTGAACAAAGCCCGAGGGACTCTTATTGCTCTTTTAATGGGAGTAAACAACAGTGAGACTTGCAAGCACTTGTCCTGTGTGCTCTCAGGGTTGATTGCTGATCTGGATGCTTTAGATGTCTGTGGACGTACAGAAATAAGAAATTATAGGAAGGAAGTAGTGGAAGATATCAACAAATTATTGAAATATTTGGATTTAGAAGAAGAAGCAGATTCTACTTATGCATTTGACCTGGGACAGAATCAATCCATTTTAAAAATAGAAGAGATCCTCAAGAAAATGAGAGATGTGAAGAAGGAACTTCTTCAAGCTCAAAATCCTTCTGATTTATACCTGGGATCAAAGACAGAATTGCAAGGTTTAATTGGACAGTTGGATGAAGTGGACCTTGGGAAGAACCCATGTATCCGAGAAGCAAGAAGAAGAGCTGTAATAGAAGTACAAACACTTATCACTTATATTGACTTGAAGGAAGCTCTTGAGAAAAGAAAACAAGGAGTTGCTGAAGAACACCCATCCCACAAAGCCGTCTGGAATGTTCTCGGAAGCCTGTCCGAGATCCAACGAGAAGTTCTTTCATTTGACGGAAATAGAACTGATAAGAACTATATAAGGCTGGAGGAACTTCTCACCAAGCAGCTGCTAGCCCTAGATGCTGTGGATCCTCAAGGAGAAGAGAAGTCCAAAGCTGCCAGAAAACAAGCTGTGAAACTTGCACAAAATATTCTCAGCTATCTCGACTTGAAATCAGATGAATGGGAATACTAAGATACCAGAGGTCACACATTTGATATTGCTTGTTTTGCACTTTATGTAGAATCCTATATATTTATATAGAGCTCTTTCAGTCTACTAAGACATATATGATTTAAACATGTATATTTCAATACCAGTATTTGTTTATGACCCCTGACTTGAACAAATTATATCTCTACCATTTTTCATGGTGCAAAAACAAATATATTTGCAATCCACTAGCATTTCCATTTGGGTTGTATTATCTGTATGATGTGTATTTTTATTCTTAAAAAATGAGTTCTGTTAGAAGTAGAGTTTATAGTAATTGATCTATTTTTTAAATGGATAGTGCAAAAGTAAAAAAAAATGCAGATATTCTGAATTCTAGATAGCCTTCTTACACAGTACTGGAAAAAATTATGAGAAATAAATTATTGGCCTGTTAAGATTAAGATCCAAACACTAGAGTGGCACAAGTATAAATTTTAATATGCTAAATAAAAGCAAAAAGGAAAACCAACTTTTTAAATTTAGAAATGTTGATTTGTTTTTCCATCTCACTATTTTTTGTTTAAGCAACTTTTTTTTTTGGTAAGAATTTTAGAAAAGTATCTTTTCCCCTGTGCTATGCATAGGGGACGACAAGGTAGCCAACAAATTTTTTCCCTTTTTTGTTATGAAATTATGAAAACTAATAGCAAATAAAAGGGGAAATTTTAGATTGTATTGAAGAGGAGATAAAGTACTCCATACTTTAAAATTTTTGACTTTTTTAAGTTTGTACGTTAAATCTGAATTGAACTGTAGTAATTTGTGTGGATTTGGATTAGACTTTTTTGGTTAAGTTTTTGATCTTGGGGAGGGATGGAAAACTTATGGAGACTAGAAATGAGTAACTTGTTATCAATGGCAAGTTATGCTGAGAGGCAGAAAAATATAATAGGTAATGGTTTTCTTCTATCTGACAGTCAAGGCTATGTAATAGACAAACTTGTTAAATAAACCCAATATTAATTTTGTAACAGATAATTGCAAAATAGAACCACTGAAGTAAATTTCCCTTGGTTTGTCATTATAAGAAATTAATTGCCAATTGGAAAATAATGCCAGCATTTTAAGCACCAAACTAACTGGAAAAAATGCATTGAAATAGTGATGCTAGGTAATCATTAGATTGCTAGGGGTCATTTTATTCGTCTGTAGAAGCTATTTTTACTTTGAAATAGACATTCAAACAATCCTAATACATGAAAGTTTTCGTAAAATTCCATAAGTATTTTTCTAAATTTGATTTTGTTGTCTGCTAGCCAAACAAAAGAATTTCTGAACAGCTCTTAAGTGCCTTTTTAGCATCTTAAAAATAGTACCACCTTTATAGGGTCCTATATTCTATATGGTTGGCAGCAGCCAGACATTTCTATAACATCCCTGTGAAAATATCAAAGCCTATTAGTCTTTATAGGTTGGACCATATGTTAATATTTACTTTCAGATGCTTTTGTTTGAAAGTACCACTATCCAAGTGGTAAGCTTTTTTGGCTTTTGTTTAAGATGATTACAAAAAGGTTGTTGATAATATACCTGTCTACTTTCATGCTTCATTTATTTATTTTTTCTATTTTCTCGATAGAAAATAAAGGCCAGCAGCAGAACCATCTATATGCAATAGTTTCTTTCCTCAACTTTCCCTAATTCATCATAGTATTGCATTTTGTTTATATTTTCATTTTTTACCTAAAAGCTTGAATATTGTTGCATCACTGACTTTTTTCATGGCTACTTTAAATTTTAAAGGGAATATAGTCCTTTAACCATAATACTGCCTATAATTGAATGTGACATTTTCAGCCTTTGAGTAATAAGACATGACAATGCATTTTAACTTCACCTCAGTTTTTTTTATTTTGCTGTGGCCACTGACATGTAGAGTATGACTTTTTTTATGCAATTTTTTTCCCCAAAACTCTTCCTTATTACTTATTAAAGAAACATCTCATTTGAAACTGTTTAGTATTAGGCACTGCCTGTATGTGGTGCTAAATTTGCCAGTTGTTTGAATTGATGACAGGGTTATATTTTTGATCAAAACTGTTAGATCAACCTTAAGTGATGTAATAGATTGACTATTTTGGTGGTTGGGGGAAAATGGAAAAGTATCTGTTTGGTCAAAATGTTCAAATATGCCTTTTGTTTCTTTATTTTAACCTATTCCTTATTGCCAAGGACCCATTCCTATTGTTCTTACTGGTATAATGAACTCCAGTAACACAAAGGTTAGTTTTTCTATTTTACTTATTGGGAACTGGTTTGAGTTGACATGGAATTACAAGTTGGCTCATCATACTATATTTTTATAATTTTTTGCATGAAGGAATATTGTAAACTAATGACAATATACAAAAAAAGTATGGCCTGTACTTGTGTTACTGAATAGTCATAAAACATTTGTATGTAGTATATAATCTATATTCATAACCAGAATGGCCAGAGGGTGTTTGTTTTCTTTAGCATTTTTAGATCTTTTATCCAACAAAGTCTAAATGGACCAGACCATAATGAAGTAGTTATTAGAAATAAATATACCTACCATATAGAATTTAAATGAAATGCTTTAATTTTGTTAAAGTGATGTGGTACAATATATTTGAAGTAGTGGCAATACAACATACATTTTGTATGTTTTGAAAAAATGTAAAATACTGTTTTTTTATTTGTAATATTGCTTTTCTGCATTTTATCTGGTTTGTGATTTTCTTAAGTTTATTCTGCAAGTTCAGGATTTTCTTAGGAGTCATTTAAGCATTCAAATGACCAGGTCTTTTTTTTTTTTTTTTCTTTAAAAAAAAAAAAATCCATTAGGAAATACTTGCCATTGATTGTTAACATGTATAGCTACACATGAGTATTTGTGCAGTGTTTGTTTCCTATCCCCTTATTGACTGTAATAAAAATGTAGTAGTGTGTCTAGATAGTTTAATATTGTTTTGAATTATACATATTCTTATGTACTTAATTACTAATGAAATAAAATCTCTTAGGTTATCTTTGGATTGGAGAAAGGGAATAAGCTAATCTAAGGTGTGTGTTTTTTGTTTTAATGACTTGAAAAATTTTTGTTAAACATTACTTACCCTCATTAACAGTAGTAACTCCTCCGTTATCAAATGCTTTAGAAACAAAGATCCTTTTTAGGAAAGTTGATTCAAGTGGGGATGGATTTGGGAAAATTATCTGTTCCCAGTGGCATAAGTGACCACAAAAGATACAATGGTGCTGTATCTCAGACACAAGCCTTTTGTAACTGGTTTTTATTATCTGGGATTGGAAATGGCATTCTAAAAGTAGGCATATACCTTGTGAAGAAGGGGAACTGCAACTGAGGGAAGCTTTATATGTTCTTATGACTCCTAGATTTTACTGTTAGTCAAGTTTCTGACATTCAAGTACCATTGAAATATGACTGATTTGTCCATATGAGTTCTCGTGGGTATATTTGAAATTCTTTGTATTTGATAGTTCTTGAACTATCCAAGTGTGGTATTTACCATATTAAGGTATAAAATTGGAGGGCTGGATGCATATTTTCAGTAACTATAATATTTGCAGATATCTTCATCTATTATACAGCATTTTTATTGCTATCTTTAAGTGATTTCCTGGTGGTTTTTTTTTTCCCTCTTCTCTGTTTTCCAGGTGACTCAGACCAGAAAAACAAGGGCAACTTGTTCAGCCATGCAATTTAGAATGGGCCCAGGAACCAAAAGAAATTAGTACAGGTGGAAAAGAAATCATACTTTGTGAAAAGTTAAGAATTTTAATAAAAATGGAAACTTTTACTCTTCTCCCACCCCCACCCCCTTTATGGTGCTTGAAGCTATTGAGACTTTTGACCTAATTTAGATCATAGCATGTAGAACTGGAAGGAACCCTAGAGATCTTTTCTCCTAACCTTCGTTGGGATATGCTGGGCAGTTCATTAAAAATTTGAGTGCTTAATTTATACATGGTTTGGGAGTCCAACGAATGACACCTAAATAGGAAAGCTTTACACATAAATCTTTATTTTGGGTGTTATTCTTTAGCCCAGGGTTTTCTGGCCTATTTTTTTTTAACCCTTAATTTCCATTTTGGAATCTATTATGGGTTGGTTCTAAGGCAATAAGAGTGGTGTGGGCTAGGCAATGACTTGTCCAAGTCACACAGGTAGGAAGTGTCTGAGGCCGGATGCGAACTCATGACCTCCTATTTCCAGACCTGACTATGAGAACCCCCTAGCTGCCCCTTTTTAGCCTGTTTTGTGGTATGAACTCTTTTCAGTCTGGCAAAGATTGTTGGGACCCTTTCTCAGAGTAATACTTTTAAATGCAAGAAATACCTAGGATTACCAACAAAACTAATTCTACTAAGTTATCAAAAGAACTTTTTTTAGTTGGCAGATCCTTGTTTAAGAACCACTATTCTAGCCCTTTGTCTTTATGCCTTCATTTAAAATACTCTGTCTTTTTTAAATTGGAGAGCCAGTTAAGATTACAATATTAATGAGGGTCTCTCAAAATACTCATATGTTGTGTCATCACTGGCACAGGTATAGGAGAACAAAAGCAGTAGTATGAAAAACTTTTCATTACACTATATTTTAAAATATCTTGGAATAAAAGTCTACTAAAAATCTTTCAGTGCTTTATCATGGTTATAGAAGTGACCTTAAATTTTACAGGCAATACCTGCAACCTACAAGCTCCCATCGGCTCCTGCTAAACTGAAGAGGCGTAAAGTAGTCCAGTGACAGAAAATCTGGCCTCTAAGGAACAACCAGCTTATATCCAAAGGGGCTCAACAGCAGAAGATGGATCTTTTTTGGCTATGAATCATTAGACTTAAGCATAAAAGGGATTGAAAGTAATCAGACGTGAAATTATAGATATTTGAAGCATCCTGGAAAAATATTGTTTTATTAAACTTAAATTACATTGTAATTACATCCAGAACACTAAATTTGAACCCTAACGAGCTACCTGTAATCCTTTTTCCGCTTGTAGTTTTCCTTGCATCATTTTAGGAACCTCTAAAAGCCTTTACTTTCTCTCTTCAGGTCCTACATGGTTTCTAGCAGCTGGCCAAGTTGCTCTAATGATGTTAATGTATCAAAGACACCAGTGTCAGCCACCTAGCGTGATTGGCCTTAGCTCTTGCTACTAGTTTGTATTTGTCTTTGATTATGAAATGGACAAGTATGGCTCAACACAACACTTAATGACTGTGGCGTGATACATTTCCCACAACTTTGTGAACAGGTTAGTTTTGGTCTATAAGCTTGAGAATATCTACTTTATGATTTTGAAACACATGAATTTACGTGTATCTGGATTATATTGTATCAAGGTGGTAGGCTATACCTTGAAAACTTAATGGGATGATGGTTCCCTAGGGTTTATATAGCACTTTAAATGAAGCACTTTTTTTAACTCAACATAACTGGTATAAAGGTTATTTCCATTTTACAGATGATGAAACAGAAGCCCTGAAGCTGTGACTCAGTTTTTCCACAAAGCTAGTAAGAGTTGTGATGCAAACCTATGACTCTTCACTGCAAGTTTAGCATTCTTTCTGCTGTACCACATTGCATCTCTCATGTGATGCAGGACATAATCTCAATCAGAGGCCATTTAGTACAACCTATACTTGAAATACCCAATCATCTAGCTTTGGTTTGGAGACCTCTGACTCTTGGGAACCCACTGTCTGACAAAAGCTGTTCAGAAGTAGTAAGCGTGTCAAAGTAGTCACATGTTTTATTAATATTGAGCCTAAATCTGCCTCCCTAGAACTATTCTGCATCAGTAAAATAGAGGAGGAAGTGCCAAACTTGATCTGTATCCTAACCTATAAAAAGAGACAATTGCAGAATGACAGAACTAGAAAGAGACTTTAGTGATCATTAAATCTACCCCACAGCTTTACACCTAAGAAAAACTTAGTACCCCACAGGGAAACATTTATCCTAACCCTGAGCTGTATTATAGGCATTTTGTTTCTCAGTCGAAATCTTTTAAGAGATCAAAAAAAATTATAACATCAGGCAAAATACTGCCCCTAATCTGGAGCTTACACTATATTGTAGGAAGATGAGGCATAGGTATACATAACTACCTGATTTAAGTGCTACATAGCTCATCTGGGGAAAAGGTCATTGTACATCAGAAGAATTCAGGTAATACTTTAGGAAAAGCCTTGAGAGCTGTTTTCCTGTGAGCCAAGCAACTATTGTGCCTCACTTTCTTCCATCCAATTCAATAACCATTGACTAAATGCAAACTTTGTGCCAAGTACTAGACTAAGCATTAATGATACATTCTACAAGCCTGGCTTTAAAGGTTAGCCTACATAAACTAATAGAAGGGAGAAGTACAGAAATGTCTAGGCAAGATGCAACAAGAAATTTCAGATGAGAAATTGCCCTCCCCTAGAAGGATAGGAGGGAAATACTTTGAAGAAAGGAACTTCCAATAGAAGGAAAAGAAAGTAGGGAAAGAGATCTATCTGGGCATGCACCGTAGTCAGTAAAGACATGGAAAAGAGCAGGGGCCAAATAAGAGCTCCAAGGAGTAGTCCAATTGGCTGGAATTCAGGGTTTTGAATTGGGGTGGGGATGGAGGGTAGTGTAAAAGTGGAGAGGTGAGTAGAGCCAGGTTGTGGACAATCTTGAATACTAGTTGGGAGTTTCTACAGTTTACAATGGGGAACTATTTAAAGGTTTTTGAGGAGATGATAGCAAAATCAGAACTGTGTTATTAGGAAGCCTATTTCAGGAATTTGTAGAATGGGAGAGCAAAAAACCCACTTTGACTATTACCATAGTCTAGGAGAGAAGGGATAGGACTCTGAATTAGAGTGGTTGTAGTGAATGAAGAGAGCCAAAGGAAGAAAGGTATTTATTTCCAAGAGAGAGCGAACAGAATTCAGCTATCAATTAGGGGCAGGCCAGAATCAAAGATGACTAAAGTTTCTAGCCTTGACATCAGGGAGGATGGTTGCCATCAGCATAAACAAGCCATGGGGAGGAGAGGTTAGAGGCATTGAGCTTAAAAGACCACTATAATCCCTTCTAGTGTAGATTTGCCCCTTTGGAAGAGTATGCTAGGATAATTGAAAATGAGATACTTTGTTTATACCCCTGGACTGTTACTAGTTTGATTTTTTAAAAAAATGCAAATATGTGTTCCGTAGTTATGAAACCTTGTAATTACCTCTAAGAGCAATACTGAACACTGTATTTGTAGTAAGAAGGCTTGGGTTTCTATCCCAGCTCTGCTACTTTCTGTGTAACATCAGACAAGTCATTTAAACCCTCTGGGCCTCAATTTCTTTGCCATAAAATGAATATTGAACAGATGATCCCTAAAGACCTTTCAGGCTCTAAGTCTATGATTCCTTTTCTTCACTGAGGTTTATAAATCTTTATCTAGAGTAAGAGCTATCTTGCAATGGAGTATAGGATACACTCAAATTTAGACCCAGGTTCCCCTCTAACTCAAGTCTAAGATAGGAGGCAGAGTTAAGATGGCAGCATAGTAGCAAGAATCTCTTTCCAAACGATCATTACAAAGCATCTCAAAAGGACAGAAATCAAAATCAGACAAAGGGGCCCTCCCATGGGATGCAGCCTTCAAGGTAGGCAGTGTTTGGGATTCCCACACTGTAAGGGGGCAAAGCTGTACTTTTCAAAGGGCAGGCTGATCACCCCTCCCCCATACCACCTACCATGCCAGAATCAGTGAGGGCCAGGGCAATCTCTCAGATTCTCGCAGGGCTGGCTGAAAGTACCACAGGCTTGCCCCTGAAAGCAGTGCAAGGCCTTGGCAGCCAGACTTGAGACCTGAGGCTAAAGCGCATGGAGCCTGTGCAGCAGAGCACAGAACTTGGGCAGAAACAAGGCTGGCCACAACCGAGGCAGCAGGAGCTGGAAAATTAGTCTCAGGGCAAAATGCTTTAAAGTGCACTACACAGAGAGCATCACATCTGACCGAGATCCCTTGGGCTTCTGACTGGGAAGGGAAGATACTATCAAGGCAAAGCCCTGTAAGACAGAAGCAAAGAAAGCAATCAACATGCAGAAACCCCAATCCACTAATGGCAAAAGGAATAAGCAGCAGCAAAAAAAGCTCTTGATCCTGGATAGTTTCTTTGGAGAGAAAGCAAAAACAGAAGCAACAGGAGAGAGAAACAAGCAAACATCCAAACTTTACCCCAAAATCGAAATTGGTCACAAGCTCTTGAGGAACTCAAAAAGGAGTTCAAAACCCAAGTAAGAAAGAAGAAAAATGGGAAGAAAAGTGGGAAAAAGAAATGAAAGTAATACAAAAAGAAAATAATAGCTTGACGAAATTTCCCACTTAGAAAAAGAAGTCAGATGAATAGGCAAATTGGAGATCAGAATTGACCTGCTGGGAGCCATGAAAAGCAGGATAGACCAAACCAAAAAGGAAAATCGAAATATCATAGCTGAAAATCAGTCTTTAAAGACTAGAATTGGGAAAGTAGAAGCTAATCTCATGAGAGAGCAAGAATTAATAAAGCAAAATCAAAAGAAGGAAAAAATAGAAGGAAACATGAAACATATCATTGAAAAGACCTTGGAGAGACAATTTGAGAATTATGATCTATCAGAAAGCCTGGGGGGAAAAAAAAGCTTTGACATATAAGAAATTATCCAAGAAAACTGCCCTGATATTCTTGAACAAGAGGGCAAAATAGATATTGAAAGAATCCATAGATCACCCCCTACATTAAATCCCCAAAAGGCAACCCCCAGGAATGTTATAGCCAAATTCAAGAACTTCCAGGCTAAGAAGAAAATTCTGCAAGTAACCAGAAAGAGATGATTCAGATAGCAAGGAGCCCCAGTCAGGATTACATGGAATCTGGCAGCCTCCACGCTAACAGACTACAAGGGTCACTTACCTATCAAAACTGACTATATACTTTCACAGGAAAGTATGGGCATTTAACTAAATGGAAAATTTGATGTCCAAATACAAAATTCAAGAGAAACATGAAAAGGTAAACAAGAAAGAGGGGGTAAATGTTAAGGGCTTCAGTAAGGTAAAACCGTTTATACTCCTATATGGAAAAATGGTATTTGTAACTCTTATAAAGTTGTTTATCATAGTAGATAGAATTATTCATAGGCAGAGGTTGTGGTATTAAGTTGATCAAGATATGTAAAAAAAAATGAGAACAAAAAAAGAGGATGACACTAAGAGCAACTTGAAGGAAGAAAAAATGAGATAAATTATACCACATAAAGAGGTGCATGGTTGGGGTGGGACTGGGACTGGAGAATACTATTATAAGAAGAGGAGGAAGAGAGTGGTAGTAGGTAATACTTTAACCTTATTCTCAGTGGAATTAGTTCTGAGAGGCAAGAACAGCCAGAATTCTATCTTACCCTACAGGGACGTTGAGAGGGAATAATAAAGCGGGGTGGGGGTGGGGGATGCAGTGGGGAGTATTAAAAGGGAGGGAAAGGTTGGGGTTAAGTGATTAATAGACCTTAAAGAGAAATAAGAGGGGAATAAGAAGGGAGAGGTGGGAAGAAAGTAAAATAGGTGTGGGGGAAAGGGAGACTGATTAAAAGCAAAACACTGGTATAGAAGGAAATAGTAAAAGAAGAAAGGACAGGACATAAAATGGAAATCAAAATGATTGGGAATACACAGGTGGTAATCATAACTCTGAATGTGAATGGGATGAACTCACCCATAAAATGGAAGCAGAAAGCAGAGTATTAAAAACCAAAGGCAGACACACACACACAGGCTAAAGGTAAAAGGCTGGAGCGAAATTTATTGGGCATCAAATGAGAAAAAGAAGGCAGGTGTTGCAATCATGATATCTGACAAAGCCAAAGTAAAAATAGATCTGATTAAAAGAGATAAGGTAGGTAATTAACATCCTGATAAAAGATAATGAAGAAATATCAGTACTCAACATGTATACACCAAATGGTATAGCATACAGAATTTTAAAAGGAGAAACTATTGGAGTTTAAGGAGGAAATAGTAAAACTATACTAATGGGAGACCTTAACCTTCCTCTATCAGATCTAGATAACTCAAACAAAAAATAAGTAAGATATGAATGAAATCTTAGAAAAATTAGTTAATAGATATATGGAGAAAATAGACAAAGAGGAATACGCCTTTTCAGCAGCACATGGTACATTCACAAAGATTGACTATGTACTTGGACATAAAAACATTGCAAATAAATGCAACTTTTTCAGATCATGATGCAATAAAAATTATAATTAGTAAAGGTACATGGAGAGGCAAATCAAAAATTAATTGGAAATTAATCTGATCTTTCAAGTTAAGATACTCTACAGGGTTATGTCTCAAGTCCTCAAAAATGGGCTACATTCTCTCAAACAGTGGTTTAGCTATCTGTAGGAAGAGGAATATTGTATTCATCCTTCATTGTTGTGGAAGATCAATGATATCACCGGGGGTGTTACACAGTCATCAGCCTCAAGTTCTCTCCAAAAGTCACTGAATTTTAGTGGCAAGACAAAAGCTAGAACTGGCAATGGCCCAGGATGCAGTGGATGACCTTGGCATCTTCCATTTCTGTCCAAGCTCTAAGCAGTGCACAACACCTGCTTCAGCTACCTTTGTGCCCATTGGAACAGATGGTTATCATCTACCCATTCTGCCAAGGAAGACTTCACAAGCTTGGGATAGATTCCCACCCCATCCAACTTAACAGATTTGAGACCTATTAGTCACCTTTGATCTGGTTCAACACATCTGCCAATGTGGTTTTTTATTATACTAACAGTCCCATGAGCCACAAAGAGGATAAGCATTTTAGAAAGCTGATATAACTGGCAACACTTTTGTATAGTGTTCTGCTTATTTCAAAGTAACTCAACCTTTTCCCTCTAAAATTTAAATTTGTACTGGAGAGAGAAAGGGAACAAGTATTAAGTGCTTACTATGTACCAAACACTTAAAAAAACAACCCCATGAGGTAGGTGCTATAACAACCTCCATTTTAAGGTTGAAGAAACTGAGAGCAACCGGTTAAAGGTTCTTGCCCAGGGTCACATAGGAAACCTTTGAGGCAGTCTACTAGGTTTGAACTCAGATCTTCTTAACACTGGGCTCAGCACTCTGAGTCACCAAATTTCCTTTACCTTTTGTTTTAATATCACTTTCATTTCCAGATATTCCCTTCTCTCTTCCCTATACTATGAAGCATCTCTGGTAACAAGAGAAAGGGACAAAGCAATTCATCATAACTGACCAACATATCAACTTATGACTCACTTTTCTATGTCACCTTAGGGCAGGGGTTGGCAACCTTTTTGGCCGTGAGAGCCATAAATGCCACATTTTTTAAAATGTAATTTCGTGAGAGCCGTACAGTGCTCACAGTGCGCCCTCCTGTAACAGCGCCTGAAAAAAAATTGTCTTTATAGCTCCTGCAGAAAGAACCATATCTGGCCCTCAAAAGAGCCAGATATGGCTCGAGAGCCATATGTTGCCGACCCCTGCCTTAGGGTATAAAACACTTTCAGAAACCCAACAAGGTAGACCATATAAGTAATTTGGTGGAAAGAACACTAAGGAGCTTTTTGGTTCAAAATTGTAGCCTTTGGCAAGGAGCTATACAGGTAGCAACCGAATCCATAGATTTTGTGCTCCTTACACCAGCTCTCTGCTCCCCACTCCACCACCTGGCCCCTCTAGAACCATAACAGAACAGGTCATCTCCTTTGCCAAGTGCTCCCTAACCTGGCATTGCCACTGATGTCTCCAAAACTGTGCTGGCCTCCACCAAAAGTGTTAAGCTATTACTGCAGATTCAGCCTTCAAAGAAACATTGCTGCTAGCAAGCAAGACAAAGGCAGTGTGGATTGTATAGTCAGAATTCCAAAGGGACAAGGGGCGCTTTCTGTCTGGTAGTGTAAACTTTTCAACTGACCATCAAATATTTCCCTACCCAAGCCTTTAACTTTGCCTTGAAGCAGACATGTGGGAGGAGAAAACAAGTATGCATACTTTGGGAAGTATTTTGCCTGGTAATCTTGATTCTGCTCATGTAGCTGGAGTCACTTGTCTCTGCTTTACCTATCCCTTGGATTTTGCCAGAACCTTCTTGGCAGCTAACATTGGCTGGCACTGGAAGAGAGTTCAAAGCCTAGAAGGCCATCTTGTGAAAAATCACCAAGTCTTGGAATTTGGGACTTATAACAAGGTTTCAACGTTTCAGTGCCTATTGCATATAAAGCAACCTACTTTGGAATCTATGACAGCAAAAAGCATGCTCCAGATCTTAAGAAAATGATTGTGCAATTAAATAACCACTGTAGGTGTGGTCTCCTATCCCTTTTGTGGGAGTGTTTCAATACTTATTTTATAGATGAGGAACCTGAGGCCCAGAGAAGTTGCTCAGACTTGCCTAGTATCACATAAGAAGTAGCAGAGGTGGGGTAATATTATGGGAGAAACACACTCAAGTTTGTAGCAGGGTCTTGCCACAAGAATGGGAGACTCCATTCAGTTCAGAAATAAAAGAATTTTATTTGAAGATGTTATTTATGGTGGCATTATAGCATAATAGTTGGTGGAATAGCCTGGATGCTAATCAGGTAGCCTTAAGGCTGATGGAAAAGCCCCGGGGGATAGTAGAGTAGCCTCTCTAGAGCTGATGGAATTGCAGCTCTCCAAGTGTGGAGTAGCAAGTCCTGAATATGAAGTGGCAGCTCTGCTGTAGAATGGCAGCTTCCACTATAGAGTAGCAGCTCTCCCCTCTGTGGATCAGGGTTGGCTTATTTATTAGGGTCTGGGGACTAGTCATCTCCCATTCCAGGGAAATCTTCACCTTTTCTGAAAACCCTGAAAAGTAGGCATGGCCAAATTCAAGTGCAGATGTGTTTTGGGGTTTGTTGTCATAGGGAATAAGGAGCATTCATGAATTTGGGGACTTCTAGAATGCCAGAGTCCTTGGTGCACAGCTTCCATGTTCCTCCATTGTTCACCTTGTCATCATCTGTCCTTATGGGAAAGGTCTTGCTACCCTTCTGTAATGAGAATAATGGGCTGAGAGGGAGATGTAGTACATTGGAGGGCCACTACAGGTAATTAGTTATATCTTACAGTTCTGGACTGTTCTAATCTAAAGTAAATATGAAACAATATAAGTAATTAATAAAGCAGATTAGGCATAAAACTGATGTCCAGTATAGAATACTGTATACAGTACACAGAATGGGTAAGATCAATCTGCAATTCATGTTTGACTAATGCTGAAACTACAAGTTTTGCAGTTGATGTTTAATTTGTGCTAACTGGTGAGAAATGCAAGATTTCAGAGTCCCATTCCTATTATTACCCCTCACTACCCACTTTTAGCCCACATCAGTAGGAACCTGGGTTCCTACTCTATTGCATGATAAATGATAAAATAGTTCAAGTGCAAAGGAACTGATATCATGTACACTGGGGGCAATTGATTTCTGGATTAAGATGGCTAAAAATGAAGGTGGTAAAACTTTCTTGAAGGCTCAGTGTTCTTGAAAGCACAGGCAGAATTTTCATACTTGTTCTATACACTGAATTGAACTAAAGAATATAATCGAGGTACAGCATAACTAAAAATAGAAACTGAAAATAAATCATGTAGATTATGTAAAATACTTGACCATATTTGGCATTTTTGACCATTGACTTTCAAAAAATTCTTATTATCTTTTTTATCCAGATCAGATCATGTTTATAGAGGAGCCAGGACAAGGTCTTAGAAAAAGATTCATTTGCTATGTGATCCATTATTCACATAACAGAAATAATTCAGTATATCCATTCCCTTGACTTGGGGAAAATAACATTTACTATGTATAGGTTTAAGAAGGCCAATTAACTTAAACAATCTAGCTCAAGTACATTTTGCAGGATCAAAAATTTGTTTAAGTATTCTTTTTTTTATTTTATTTTTCCCAATTATATGTAAAAACAGTTACCAACATTCCAAATCCTCTCTCTCTCCCTTCTTGCTCTTCACCCATCTTCCCCTGCTGAGATAATAAACAGTCTGATATGGATTTTATATGTGCAAAAAACATTTTTCCATATTAATCCTTTTGTGGAGAAAACTTGAATTTAAAAAATGAAGAAAGAGAAAAGTTTGTTTTGGTCTGCATTCTGACTCTATTAATTCTTTCTTTGGAAGC
Source organism: Gracilinanus agilis (assembly GCF_016433145.1). NCBI lineage: Eukaryota > Metazoa > Chordata > Mammalia > Didelphimorphia > Didelphidae > Gracilinanus > Gracilinanus agilis. Next base: position 421,569,718 of record NC_058131.1, on the reverse strand, counting down.
TATTGGCATTTTTTTTTATCATGAGTTCTTTGGAATTGTTTTGGATAATTGTATTGCTGAGAATAGCTAGGTTTTTCACAGTTATTCATTGTATAGTATTGCTGTCATTAAGTAGATTGTTCTCCTGGTTCTGCTTACTTCATTCTGCCTCAGTTTGTGTAAGTCTTTCCAGGTTTTTCTGATTCCTCCTGTTGATATTTTCTTACAGCACAATAGTATTCTGTTACAATCATATAACTCATTCAACCATTCCCCAATTGATGGGTAGCCCTTCAATCTTTCTGTTTTGCCCTTGCAAAAAGAGCCATTTTAAATATTTATAAATAAATATAGACCCTTCCCCTTTTTGTTTTTTGTCTCTTTGGGATACAAACTTAGTAATGGTATTGTTTGGTAATGTAAAGGTGAAAATTAATGGTTGGACAATAATTTTATGAAATTATGAGGTCACCAATATTTATTAAATCTCTAGTCAGAAGTTTATTTGCAAAATAGAGGGGAAACAATAAAGTAGAGAAATGTGAAAGAGTTTAGAGAAAATACCTATATACTAGTCCTCAGCCAGGAGGGCCAGTGGTGAGTAACCACCTCGGCCTCCTCCAAAATGGAAGCTAGTCTCTCCAAAAACTAGGACTTTTTCACTCACCCAACAAAATAGTCCAGGAGTCAGAGTCTAAGTTGAAGCCAAGCTCCAAGCCCATGATCCAAGCCACAGTCTCCAGTGAAACTCCTTCAAAGACTATCTCCAGAAGACACTCTCTTCAGACTATCTTCTCAAAGACAATCTGCCTCAAACTGAAGAATTTCATGGCTTTTATGGTCCCTTCCCCTCTTCTCAGGGGCCAATCACAGTTTCCAAGTTGTCTAGCACTGCCCAGGGAGGCAGTGTCTGTGGTATCTACTTCTGACCTTCTGAAGCTTAAGTTCGTCTAAGGGTGTGAATCTTCTAAAATTCATCTTCTGGAGAAGTGAATACTCATCCTAGCTGATTGAGTTCCTAAGGGTGTGAATTCACAAAGTGGTTTTCAAGAGTTCTGCCACCTAGTTCAAGCTTGTATTGATTCAATCAAAAGGTAGACAAAGGAGAGTTAATCCAGTCTTCACAATCTAGTGAGGTACTTAAGTTAGTATTAACTCAGGATAGACAGTAAAGAATTCTCTTTCATAGTCAAAGGCTATGTACTGTTTTAAAGCTCTTTGACCAGAGGTCAAAATTGCTCTCCAGAGTGACTGAATCAATTCACAACTCCCCCAACAATGCATTAGTGTCTCAATTTTCTCACATCTCCTCTAGGTTTTGTTATTTTCTTGTTTTGTCACAATAACTGATCTGTAGGTGTTAGGTAATACTTCAGAATTGTTTGTTTCTCTAATCAAAAGTGATTTAGAGTATTTTTTCACATGACTGAGAGCTACCTGTTCATATCCTTTGACCCTCAATTGGTGAATGCCTTACATTCTTATACATTTGACTCTGTATTTGAAAAATGAGATCTTTATTAGAAAGACTTGTAAAAAACATTTTCACCATTATGATTACTATGTATTACTCTCCATCCTATTCCTGCCCTCCCCTCATTTATCCCCTCATTTATCCTTTCCTCTCTCCTTTCATTCTGGTCATCCTCAAAAGTATTTAGCTTCTGATCATCATCTTCCCCAATTTGCCCTCTTTTCCATCAACCTCCCCTACCTTAATCCCCTTCCTCTCCTACTTTCTTATATGGTAAGATAGATTTCTATATCCAATTGATTATGTATGTTCTTCCCTCTTTGAGCCAATTCTGATGAGAATAAGGCTCTTATGTTCCTCATCTCACTTTCCCTCCACTATAAAAGCTCTTTCATACATCTTTTATGTGAGATAATTTACCCTATGCTATTTCACCCTTGTCCCTTCTCCCATTGAATTCTTTCTTACCCCTTAATTTTATTTATTTTTTAGATATCCTATTTTATCCAACTCAGACCCTTAGCCTCTATCTATGTATGCTACTTCTAAGTGCCATAATAATGATAAAATTCTTAGACATTACAAAAATCATCTTCCCATATAAGGTTATAAATATTTTAAGCTTATTGAATGTTTTTGGATTTCTCTTTCCTGTTAACCTCTTTATGATTCACTTGAGTCTTGTATTTGATAGTCAAAATTTCCATTCAGCTCTTGTCTTTTCATCAGGAATATTTGAAAGTTCCCTATTTCCTTGAATACCCATTTCCTCCCTGATAGATTATGCTCAGTTTTGCTGGCTAGGCAATTCTTGGTTAAAGTCCTAGCTCTTTTGCCCTCTGGAATATCATATTACAGGCCCTTCAGTCCTTTAATGTAAAAGTTGCTAAATCTTGGCTACTTCTGACTGTGGCTCCACAATATTTGAATTGATTCTTTTTGGCTACTTGCAGTATTTTCTACTTGATCTTGGAGTTCTGGAATTTGGCTATTCCTGGGAATTATCCTTTTGGTATCTCTTTGGTATCAGGAGGTGATTGGTGGATTTCAATTTTTATTTTCCCCTCTAGAATATCAGGGCAGTTTTCCTTAATAATTTCTTGAAAGATGATATGTAAGCTATTTTTTAAATCATGACTTTCAGATAGTTCAATAATTCTTAGATTATCTCTTCTGGATTTACTTTTCAAGTCAGTTGCTTTTCCAATTAGACATTTTACATTTTCTTCTATTTTTTCATTCTTTTGATTTTGTTTCTTGATGTCTCATGGAGTCATTGGCTTCCACTTGTCCTATTCTAAATTTTAAGACATATTTTCTTCATTGAGCTTTTGTATAATTCCTTTTCCATCTACTTTTTTTAAAAATTCCTTTCCTCAGTGAATTTTTATACTGCTTTTTCCATATTGCCAGTCTTTTAAGTTCTCTTCAGTGATTTTTTCTGTTCTTTTCACTTAGCCAATTCTGCTTTTTAAGGAGTTCTCTTCAGTGGACTTTTTGCCTTTTTTTTTTTTAACCAATTGGCCTATTCCGGTTTTTAAGGTATTATTTCTTCAATATTTTTGTACCTCTTTTACCAAGCTCTTGACTCTTTTTTCATGATTTTCCTATAGCACTAACATTTGTTTTCCCTATTTTTATTCTACTTCTCTTATTTGATTTTGAACATCTCTTTTGAGCTCCTCTATTAATTCTTTTTGAACTTGAGACCAAATCATATTTTTCTTACAGGGTTTGGATGCAGCAATATTGACTTTGTTGTCTTCTTCTGAGTTTGTGTTTGGGGTCTTCCCTATCACCAAAATAACATTCTATGTTGAGTTCTTTTCTTTTGTTGTTTGCTCATTTTCCAGCCTTTTTCTTTGAACTTAAAAGACTGTTAAAGTTGTTTCTGTGTTGAAGGGGAGCACTGTTCCAAGTTTCAGGTTTTTTGTGCAGCTGCCTTCAGAACCTTCAGAAGTTTTTGTTGCTGATTCAGTCACCTGCAAGGCCTGTTACTGTGGTAGGACCTGCCTTGACATACTGCTTTGTGCTCCACTTCTACCCCTGTATAGTAGATCTTTCATGTTAGCCTTCTAAATTATTTCAAGCTGAAAAATTCTTTTACTTCATTTTGGTGTGGGTTATGCTACTCCATAATTTGTTTTGAGGTGTTATTGGTTTTGAGAGGGTAATTTGGTAGAGATCAGGTGGGTCTCTGTCTCTTCTCTGCCATCTTGGCTCCACCCTAAGTATTAATTTTTAAAAATGTTTAAAAAAACCCTTAACCTTCTGCTGTAGAATCAATATTATGTATTAATTCCAAGATCAGTAAGGGCTAGGCATGGGAGTTAAATGACTTGCCCAGGGTCACATAGCTATCTGCTTTGTATCTGAGGCCACAGTATCTGAGGCCACATTTGAACCCAATACCTCCCATCTCTAGGCCTGGCTCTCAATCCACAGTCACCAAGCTGCTCCTCTTAAGTATTCATTTTTAAAAAAAAATCTCTTTCCCATTTGTACTTAGGCACTACTTTTTTGCATGGCTGAATATTTGACAGGATGTACATTGAACATTCTACTCTAAAACAACATATAGACACTCTCTTAAAAAAGAAAGAAAGAAAAAGCATTGGAAGGACCAGCCAAGACAATGGAATAGTAATAAAGGTAATAAGGGTAGCTAGGTGGCTCAGTGGATTGAGAGCCAGGCCTGGGTTCTAATCTGGCCTCAGACACTTCCTAGCTGTGTGACCCTGGGCAAGTCACTTAACCCCCATTGCCTAGCCCTTACCACTCTTCTACTGTGGAACCAATACACAGTATTCTAAGATGGAAGGTTAGAGTTTTTAAAAATAAAAAATAAAAATAAAATAAAGCTGAGTTTTCTCCCACAATCATGGCACAAAATTTTTTTAAATTGTACCAGACCAAATTTGGATTAGCATATCTAAGAAAAAAAGCCACACTGTTACTTTTCCAGATCAGGTCAGCATAGGGAGATAGACAGAGAGGTCTATGGATTTTAGGGACAGAGCCTAGTGAAGACACTGGGTGGAGCATTCAAATAGAAAGAACTGAAAAGGTCCTGCCCACAGATTTGTACCAGGGCAAACAAAATCTCAGATTTGGCACAGAGGTGACTAAACTCTGTGAAGAGCAGTAATAGTTTCTAATTGGACACTCCATCTCTCATTACCCAATGTTGAGTGTAGTGCAGAGGTGCAATTAACCCTGCAAAAGATTAACTGCAGAATTTCTGGCAGTTGAAAGGGTTTAGAACCCTGACTAGAGGCAGTTGGTCCTGGAGGCTTGGTCAGAGTAGGAGGGTCAACTGAGCTCCGTCTTGGGGCTGAAACCTGGCCTTGATTCCTTGATTCTGTGCCTTTTCTCTTGAGATTTTGTAGCTTAGCTAATTCCTCTGGATCTCCCTGACCTTCCCTATTCCAATCACCATTTCCCTTCCTAATTTCCTGTGGGTTCTGGGAAAAGGGTGGATATGGGTGGTAGCATTCAAACTTTGAAGACTTGGGTTTTCCTAAACAGCTGCTATCACCCTGCCACTCAGTGGGTTGCTCTTTCAAATTTGAGATAGGATTATGGCAATAGCAGTAGGGATGAAACAGATGCATTCAACAAGGGTAAGGGCACACCATTTATAATAATAGTATATGTCAAGTATTTGTTGCACTAAACTAGGGACTTTTATGAACCAGAAGTTGCTAAGACCTTGCATGAAAGACCAAGCCATTACAGAGACACTGCATAGAATGAATGTAATCCTTGCCAGATTCATCTTGGGTATTTCAGAAAATTTGCAGGTTTTTACTAACTGTGCTTGCCAACTAATTGGACACTCCATCTCTCATTACCCAATGTTGGGGCATAGGTACAATGTAGACTAAAGAAAGAACCTGAACTTAGGAGTAGTATTTGATCAGTTGTTATGCATTTATTAAACACCTACTATGTTCTAGGCACTGTACTAAGTACTGGGGATAAAGAAATAAAAAGATAGTCCTTGTCTGCAATGAATTCATCATCTTAATAGTATTCCAGAGCCTAGGTTATGTATTATATCTCAATTGAAATAATATTTGTAAAGCACAGTGTCTGGCAAATAGGAGGCAGTTAATAAATATTTGTCCCCTTTCCCTTTCCTTCCTCACTAGAGTCCCAAGACCTGGCTTTGAATCCTGCCTCTCCCACTTATTTTCTGTATGTCATAGGGCAAATTATTTGACCTCCCTGAGACTATTTCATTTGTGTTCAAAGCCCTTCATAATCTGTCATTATCTCTTCCTTTCCAGTTTTCTTACATCTTATACAGCACCACAGTCTTTTCATTATAGTGACATTGGTCTCATTGCTATTACTTTTTTTAACCTTTACATTCTGTCTTAGAACTGATACTAAATATTGATTCCAAGACAGAAGAGCAGTAAGCACTCAACAATTGGGGTTAAGTGACTTACTTGTCCAGAGTCACAAAGTGAGAAAGTTTCTGAGGCCACATTTGAACCCAGGACCTCCCATCTCCAGGCCTGTCTCTTTATTCACTAAGCCACCTAGTCCTGCTCCTTGCTAGTTCTCACACAAAACCATCTCCTCACACCAGGCATTTTGTCCCCCATGCATGGAATCCTTTCCCCTACCTCTTAATTACCCTGGCTTCAAATCCCAGATAAAATTCTACTTTCTACATGAAACTTTTCCTGATTCCTTTTCATTCTAGTGCCTTCTCTTTGTTGATTATTTACTCAATTGGCTATAATTTATCCTGTATATAACTTATTTGTACATAGTTATTTGCATAGTCTTCCTTCATTAGATTGTGAGTTCCTTGGGAGCATGGATTGTCTTTTAACTTTTTTTTGTATTCTCAATGCTATGTACCTGGCACACAGTCGGTAATTAATAAGTACAGTATATATTAACTGACTATACTGATCAAAAAGTACAGAAACAAGCAGCAGCTGTGTGTTACCCTGACCCCAAAATGGTAATAGAATCTCATATCCAGCTTCTAGTCCAGTTTGAAGCCTATAGCAGAATAACTAGGGCAAGAGGCCTAGACCAAAAGGAAGCCCATAGTTCTATCATTTTAAATGTGCAGAATTTTCAAGCTAGTAATAATGAATGAGTCCTGCAGCAGTGTACTGAGACTTCAACTAGAGGTAAGCCCACAGTTTGTGTTGCTCAGATGAAACTCAATTAAGAAGTGGCAGAACTTTGATTGGGAGATCACTGAAAGCTAGAAGGTTCCAGTTGGAAATGTTGAGATCCTGGAATAAGACAATACTCAGTCAGTACCTTGAGAAAGGAGCAACAGGACCCAAGTGAATAAACAGGAACTAGCACAGCTCATTCATTCTCTCCAGAAGCACAGAGAGCCTGGACCTAACACAAAGTACAAAGTCAAGAAGGATGGCTGGGAAAACAAGCAAACAAAAAAAAAATCTGGGTGGAACCAAGGTGATGGATTAGGGGCAGTTCATGCAGCTGAACTCTTCCAACAATACTCTCCAAACAACTTTCAAATTACACCTTCAGGCAAAATTTGGAAGTTGGAGTGAGACATTTTTCCAACCTAAGGAAATTTAAGAGGTCAGCAGAAATCTTTGACACTAAGATAGAGATCTGTCCAAAGCCCACACACATGGCAGCAAGCAACAGCAGCAATTACTTTAGGAACTCTTAACCCAGAGCCAGTGAGGAGGTTGGACAACTCAGAAAGACATTATAGGAGATCTTTGCTGGTACTGAGTACAGCAGCATTTATTGGCAACTCTATTGCTCATCTGCAGTTCTGCACTGAGCATAAGAGGGCTAGCAAAAAATCCAATATGCTTTGACTGAAGTAAAAAAAAAAGCAAAGGAAGCAATCATGATCTCAGAAAAAGCAAAAGTAAAAATAGACCTAATTAAAAGAGATAATCAAGGAGACTACATTTTGCTAAAAGGTACCATAGAAAATAAAATATTTTTAAAAAATTTTACAGCAAGTTTCTCTGAGTATATAGTACTGAGTCAAATTTATAAAAATAAGAGTCATCAATTATAAATGATCAATGAATACAAACAAGGTAGTTTTCAGAAGAAGAAATCAAAGCTATCTGTAATCATATTTTAAAAAATGTTCTGTCATTACTGATTAGAGAAATCCAAATTAAAACAATTCTGAGGTACCATTTTACACATAAATAGGAACATTTAGTGAACTATTGGTGGAATTGTGAGCAGGTCCAACTCTTCTGAAGAATAATTTGGGACTATGACCAGGCTTATAAAACTTTGCCTTTGAGTCAACAATACCACTACTAGGTCTATATCCCAAAGAGATCAAAGAAAAAGGAAAAAGATCTACTTGTACAAAAATCTTTACAACATCTCTTTTTGTGGTGGCAAAGAATTGGAAATCAAGAGGGTATTCATCAATTGGTGATGATTGAATAAATTGGGGTGTATGATTGTGATGGGGTACTATTATGCTATAAGAAATGATGAGTGGGGTGGTTTCAGAAAAACATGGCAAGACCTGTATGAACTGATGTTAAATGAAATGAGAAGAACCATCAGATTATAATAACAGCAATGTTATAATGATCAATGATAAGAGACTTGAGTACCTTAATCAAAACACTGATCCAAGATAATTCCAAAGGATTCATGATGAAAAAATACTATCTCCAGAAAAAGAACTGATGAACTTTGAGAACAAATTGAAGTTTAATTTTCTCACTTTATTTTTCATGAAAGATGTGGAAATATGTTTGCATTATTTCACATGCATAATATCTTGCTTGCCTTCTCAGTGGGTGTAGGAAGGAGGGAGAAAATTCGGAACTCAAAATTTAAAAAGAAAAGAATGTTAAAAATAAATAATATAGCTCTCTTGCACGTGAATGGAGTGCAGACCTGTCCAGGTGGGCGGAGCCTCTCTTCCACATGAGGTGACTGCACAGTGATCTCGAGATGGGCCTTTCCAGCCCCAGCAGCCGCCTTGTGGACGTGAGAAGTCTGGCGTCACTTGGCGGTCCTGGTCCCTTTAGCCTGGAGTTGATCCCCAGCTACTACAGTGGTTCTTGAAGGAGAAGATTAGCCCCATCCGGAGGAAGAGACTGAGTCATACTGTGGCTTCTCCGAGGATGTGGACCTCGAGAGACCTGAGACGGGGCCGAGCCAAGGGAAAGGCAAAATGGCCACTCAGGAGTCCCCCCAAATGTTTCCTCTGACTTATTGTTTCATATCTGAAGTCTGTTAAAGCTACAAAGTACTGGTCAATGTGATACCAAAAAGGAAAGCAGAAAACCAGATTGACAGCATTAAAGATGAAAAGGGAGACCTCACCTCCAATGAAGGGGAAATCAAGGCAATCATTAAAAACTATTTTGCCCAATTATATGGCAACAAATTTAGGAATCTGGGTGATGTGGATGAATATTCACAAAAATACAAATTGCCCAAATTAAAAGAAGAAGAAATAGAAGACCTAAACAATCCCATCTCAGAAAAAGAAATTGAAGAAGCCATTAAAGAACTCCCTAAGAAAAAATCACCAGGGCCTGATGGATGCACAAGTGAATTCTAACAAACCTTCAAAGAACAACTAATCCCAATACTATACAAATTATTTGATATAATAAGCAAAGAAGGAGTCCAACCAAATTCCTTTCATGACACAAATATGGTACTGATCCCAAAGCCAGGCAGATCAAAAACAGAGAAAGAAAACTACTGACCAACCTCCTTAATGAACACAGATGCCAAAATCTTCAATAGAACACTAGCAAAAAGACTCCAGCAAGTGATCAAGAAAGGGGATTATAGAACTTTGGTGGATTTATATTAGGAATAAAGGCTAAGTGGGGGCTGAGAAAACTTTTGCCTTAATAAGGTTTTTAATGACAAAAATAAATTTGTCTCAGTCCTCCCTCAAAAAAAAAAAATAAATAAATAAATAATATACATATTTTAAAAATACCACCATAAAGAACAATTATGGTGATGATGAAACTCAAGACAAATCCAGAAGAAAGTTACTCCCAAACATTTAAAACAAAAGCTTCAAAGAAAAAAATACAATATGGGCACAAATTCAACTAGAATTCCTGGCAGAACTGAAACAGGAATTTTTCATTTAAAAAGTTTAAAATGATTTTATCAATGAAATGAAAGTACTAAAGCAATGATGTCAAACTTACATTGAGGGAGCAGCTGGGTGGCTCAGTGGATTGAGAGCAAGGCCCAGAGACAGGAGGTCCTGGATTCAAATTTGGTCTCAGGCACTTCCCAGCTGTGTGACCCTGGGCAAGTCACTTGACCCCCATTGCCTACCCTTACCACTCTTCTGCCTTGGAGCCAATACACAGTATTGACTCCAAGATGGAAGGTAAGGGTTAAATAAATAAATAGATAGCTGGCCAAACAAACAAATAAATAAATAAATGAACAAGCAAACAAGCAAACAAACAAATAAATAAAGAGAGATACCTAACAAGACAGAGACCAGGGAGTGGTTTTCTTATGTTCTTGAAAGGAAAAAGAGGGGAAGAAAAATGGACTGGGGGAAGGGAGAAGAAGATTAGGAGAAATTATTGCACATAATGAGGAAGCAGTTGGGAGGGAGAGAATGACACAGTTACCTACTTTCATCTGAACTGGCCAAAGAAAGGAATACAGACACAGCTGAGTACAGAAATATATTTCACTCAACCGGAAAACGGGTAAAGAGAAAAGGAAAATTAATGGTAAATTAGTGGGGGCATTAGTCCTGAGTAAAACAAACTCACCATGGAGAATAGATCTGGCCAGGACTGTAAGAGAAAAGAAAGATGAATAAGAAAATGTGATTTGGCTTTGGCTGAAGAAAAGTGAAGAGAATAGTAAAGTAGAGCCAGATTGTGCTAAGCACACTCCTCTCACTATTCTCTTCTTAATAAAGACTTTGATTAGGGGCAGACAGTTAGCACAGTGGATAAAGAGGAAATCATTAACAAAGGGAAGGGTCTAGAATTGAGAGGAGTTGAGGAAGCAGAAGGGAGGTTCAATGGGATTTAAAGAAAGCCACACAAGTCAATAGGCACAATCTTCCAGACATAGGGAACAGCCAGAGAAAATGTCCCTAGTCAAGAAATCAACTGCAATATTTATTTGTACAAGGGTTTTGTTTTTATTTCAAAGGAAAGAGTGGGGGAGGTGGGGAGGTAGAGAAGCTAAATTTTCATTTTTTGAAAAAAAATGTCTTTTAAAGATCATTAGATTTGGATTCAGGAGGTTCAAATTGTCATTTTGTTTGAGTATCTCCTTCTTCTGGAAAATGAGAGGAGTGGGCTTGATATCTCTGAGTTTCTTCTAGTTCCAAAGCCTATGAGAAACCCATTTCCTCTCTCCCAGGATACTGGGAAACTCCAAGGTGGTACAGATAGCATCAGAGGGACCTCAGCCCAAGCCTCCTACCCTGAAGCAAATGTAATGGGTGGGGATTATTCTAGTTCCTGATAATAATAGGTTATTGCCTGTCTTTGCAGTACATTTTTGACATGCTGTGTTTTCAGAAACCTTGACCTGAAATTTATGGAGAAATTAGTACATTTTGTATCTTCTGCATCCTCCCCTCCTTCCTTTGTTAAGGAGCCGGAGACAAATGCAGCTGTGCATGCTGGGTGAGATTCCTTCTGTTTTTATCATTCCCTAGTATAATTTTAGGCAGTTAGGTGGCCCAGTGGATAGAGTGCTGGGCCTGAAGTCAGGAAGACTCATCTCCCTGAGTTGAAATCTGCCCTCAGACGCTTAGTAGCTGTGTGATCTTGGACAAGTCACTTCACCCTGTCGGCCTCACTTTCTTCATCTGTAAAATGAGCTGGAGAAGGAAATGGTAAACCACTCTAGTATCTTTGCCAAGAAAACCCTCCAAATAGGGTCACAAAAAGTCAAACACGACTGAGCAACCAGCAAAACTTGAAATCTTTCCTCTAGAGAGCCTAATGCTGGATGGCAAAGCAGAGCCTAGGGGTGTAGGTGAACTCCTTTAGAATAAGAGGTGAGCCTGGAGCAAGGGAGTGTGAGAAGCAACAGGATGCAATGGGAAAAGCACCAATTTGTGGTCTGATAATGTGATTTCCAGTCCCACCTCCAAGATTTATTAGCCATGGGACCAGGGGCAAGTCACTTAACCTTAATGAGCTTTTTCACTTTCATCATCTAAAAAATAAGGATGCCCTGCCTACTTCAAAGGCCAGTTGCAAAGAAAGTAGCTTTGAAAATTTAAATCACTATAGAATTATGAGCTGTTATTATTTTCAAATGCTTATAACTGAATTAAGCATTTTTATTGGGTGCCTTCTCTGTGCCTGAATAAAATGCTGATTGCTCTGAATACTCATAATTAGTGACCTTTTGCTTTTGGTTTCCAAGGGAAGAGGATGGGAAGGAATATTAGACTTAGAAAATTAACCCCTTCCTGGCCCTGTAAAATAAGGATGGTAAAGGAATAAGCATTTATATAGAACCTACCGTGTGCTAGACACTTTTTATAACTATCATCTTATTTGATCCTGACAACAAACCTGGGAGGAAGGTATTATTATTATTCCCATTTTCAGTTGAGGAAACTTAGGTTTAGTGACTTGCCCAGGGTTTCAGAGCTAAGGCACATAAATATATAAAATTATAAGGCATAATTTGAACTCTGGTATTCCCAACTCTGGGCCCAGTTTTTTATCTACTTTGCCACCTCTAATAATGTCTTTTCTAATCTCTGTCCTACTTAGCTCATTGGGTGGTTGTGAGTAAAATGCTTCATAAACCTTAAGTGTGAGTTATTATTTGTTCTCCTGTGACAAAGTATGAATCAGTATTTCCTTAGCTGGAAGCAGCCACAGAACAGCTACTACAGGATACATCCTGTTTATCTGGTGCAGATGTGAAGGACTCTAGTGGGCCATATGATTCCGGTGCTGTGAAAACAGAGGGCTCCTTCCATCTGGCAGGGAGACTCTTGTATGATGACCGTGATGTGAGCCAGATGACCAATACAGAACCTTCTAATTCTCTCTGAAAATCAACTTGCTTCCCCACAGATAGTTAGGACTAGGAGGAATCCAGAGAACACCAAGGATGAGCCTGGGCTCCAGAGAAAGAATGAAGATTAAGAGCCACCAAAGAAACCATTATTCTGCCTGACTAGAGCCCTACGTGGCAGAATGGGTGAGTTTAATGTCCTCCTTCCCCTGGCCATTCCCTCACTGAGCCACCTCCCCTCACCCTACCCCAAAGCTCTTCATTTCATTTAATAACAGCACTGTTTGCCATAACAATCATGCCAGCAATCATTTATCATAGTATTATCGGGCATTAATTTTTAATTTATAACTAATTTATAATAATATAATTATGCACGCCTTACTCCCAGAGGGAGAAGCCTCTTGAGAGATAGATCAGGAATTAGGCCTTCCTGGAAAGAAAAGAGAATTTCAACAAGCTTCTGATTTCATTGTGCAGAGTACATGCAGAGGTAGATTTTAGCCCACTCAAGTTGACAGCATTCGCATCTGTTAGGCAGGATCCATACTGTGTAGCAGATGCTTTTGTGGCATTGTCCAGCTGCTAAACGGTTTCTGAGACAAGTAGCTCACCTTCACTTTATTACTGCAGGAAGAGAAACAATTCAAGGTTAAGGTTTATGAAGCACTTTACTCACAATTACTTATGAGTTAACTAGTAGGAGTCAGCAAAACCAAATCTTGAGTCAGGAAAGAGACAGTCCTTAAATATCAGCTGCCACACAGAGCCCAGCACTAAATACCACACAGTTCTGGGGACAGTGTCTCTGAGAGGATCAGTGTTAGATGATTCTTCAAAGAACAATAGAATTTGGGGACTTATATACCTTTTGGGGAACTAAGGACAGGGAAGTGTGATTGATGGGCTTTACAATGGCTACAAAGAAATGAGAAGTCCAAGACAGGATTATCAGTGGGAGGCTGATGCTTTACAAGGGTTTTTATAAGAGGACTTTGATACAATGGGAGAAGCTTCTAAGACAAAAAAGGGTACTTAACATTTGAATATATCTACTATATCATTATATCTGACTATATCAGCTAAACTGGGATCATTGAGTACTCTAAAGTCTATTGTTTAGCCTGAAACAAATTCAATCTTGGACTTCACCCTAAGGCAAGTTCCCAAGGGATAGGGGCAAATTTGGGGTTCCCAAAAACCCAGTTGACACCCCCATTCCACTCTGCCAAATTGTTTCTCAGGATAGGACATTGAGTCTTAGGGCTGGATAAAATTTCTTAGAGTTATCTCTTTACCTGAGCTCTGCTTTAATTTATTTCATTCTTCCTTGTAAGATAATTATTTATCTATTGGGCCTTCCTTGAGTCCTAAGGGGTCTATGTTATATCTAGGTGGGTTTTTTTTATCCTGATTGTCTAGTAAAGTACCTGGTACATAGTAGATACAGTGTTTTTAAATATGCATTAATTATTAGCTAGCAATTAATTGGCAGCTATGTGGTGAAATGGATAGAATGCCTGACTTCAAAACCAGCCTCAGATACTTCCTAGCTATGTGACCCTGGTCAAGTCACTTGACCCTGTTTGTCTCAACTTCCTCATCTATAAAATTAGAGAAAGAGATGGCAAACTACTCTAGTATCTTTGCCAAGAAAACTTCAAATGGGGTCACAAAGAGTCAGACATAACTGAAAAACAACTAGCCCACAAAATTGCATTGAGCAAAATTGAATTGACTTGGTTATGTTGAAGGCGTATTCCCAACAGAGCTGAGCTCGGGTCACATCTAGAGCCTTCTGTTCAGTTCCAGGAACCATGTTTTAGGAAAGATATAGGCAAAAAGTTCATCCAGAGGATGATGACCAGAAACTGGAGAAACATTCCATAGAAGGAGTGATTGAAGGAACTGGAGGTGTTTAGCCTGGAGGAGATAAGACTTCCATGAAACATGACAGCTGTCTTCAAGTATTTGAAGGATTGTCATGTGAAATAGGAATTGGACTTGTTATGCAAGGAGTGGTAGGTGGAAGTGATAGAGGCAGATTTGGGTTTAAGTTGTAAGGGAACTTCCTAATGATTAAAGAGGCCCAAAGTGAAATGGGTTACCTGGAAGGGAGTAGGTTCTCCATCCCTAGAGGTTCCAATGGAGGCTGGATGGCCACTAGACAGGGATTTTTACAGATTAATAGATATAGATTTGGAAGGGACTTTAGAGGCCAATCTAGTCCAATGCCCTCTTCTGATGGATGAGATAATTGATTTTGGGAAGGCAATTCCTGCTCAGATTCAGTTTGGGTTAGATGATCTCTGAGGTCCCTTCCATCCCCAATCTCTGAGATCCTAAGATTCTGAGGGTGCTTGGCAAATGCCTCCACACCCTTGGGGGCTCAGATTGTTTGACACATCACCAAGGATGATGAACAAAATATAGCTTGGCTCTCAGTAATAAACTGCAAACAACTAGGTTTGTGAATCTGAGAAGCAATTATCTGTGATGAGTTACCCACTCATCTCTCCTCCGCTGCTACCCTACAGGGAGAGGCTGCAGGTGGCTGACACTCAAAACAGACATTGTGGGACGCCCACTGGGTGTATGCAGAGCCAATCTCTTGTTGAGGAAGCTTTTCTGAAGGGAGAGATGAGGTGTTTGTGAGAATTAAGCAGGATACTGGAAAAATCAGTTAACCAGTTACGGGATTATTGGAGTCAGAGCTACAAAGGAACCTTTGAGATCATCCATTCAAAACTTGGGCTGCAGGATTTGTAAGGGACTAACTCCCTCACTTTATAGATGAAGAAACTGAGACCCAGAAAGGATAGTAAGCAGAAGACATGGAATCTGAACACAGACTTTCTGAATCCAAATCCTCTGCTCTTGTCACCACACTGCAAGTTCCATCAGTTGAATTCCTATTTGTTGAATAAAGACTTTTTTTTTTTTTTTGGTTTTAGATGCTGTAAGGGAGACAAGTAAAGATAAAGTCTCTGCTCTCCATAAGCCTATATCTGTTTTTGAATCAAAGAATCAAAGAAACTTTTTTTGGGGGAAAAAAATGTCCAGAGATTCATGACACTGTGAGATCTCAGATATTCATAATATACCATAATACACCAATCCCTTAGTTTCAATGTGGGTCAATCTGCTCTGAATAATGTGAGTAAGCTCTCACATTTCTAGAGAGTATTTACCTTGCCTTTTCTTATCTCGCACATATATATAGATTTTTTTTATCTCAGTTAATCTTCTGCTTGTGAGTGAGGCAGGGCAGAAATTATGATGCCCATCTTACAGCTAGAAAAATTCCATTTGTCATCACATGCCCAAAATCACAGAGCTAGCAGGAATCAAACTCAGTTCCTTTGACACTTAGTATGATTCTTTATCCACTGTACCAAACTGTCTTCTGGGACCATAAAAGTATTTACTAGGGGTTCTTAACCTGGGGCCTATTAACTGTTGTTGTCGCCCCCCCCCCGAAAAAAATAGGATGTCCCAAAAGTCTTAGTGCACCCATAAGCTTTGGTATTCCAAAAATCAGATCAATTCTAAACTAATTAGACTTAAAACCATACTTTTAGGCCTGTATTTTGGTATCTGTTTACCCTTTTGATTCCTGGGCATTTCATTTTATGCATAAAAAAAACTTACTTCGAAGGGGGGGGTCCATGGATATTATCAAACTACCAAAGTAGTCCATGATTCACCACCACCAAAAAAATTAGAATCCCTGATCTAATCTAACCTCCTAATTTTATAGGTGAAGTATCTAAGGAGGAGCTGGGGCAGGTGTACTGTTTAGGAGTCATCTTCTTGGCTAGACATTGGCAAAAGGTACAAGTTTTTGAAAAAGATGATATGCTATTACTACCTTTTGTCTTGATATAATCAGAAGAAATGAGAAAGCATTGTCAAAGGGAGTTTGGGGAAGAAAAAAAAAAAACCTGCAGCCATCTGTGTCAATTCTCCTTTGTTCCTGAGTCTTGGCCAATACAATACAATATTTGTGGGTTTCCCAGATGCTTTGAAGAAGGGAAAGATAACAAAAGTCAAAAAAGGCTTCCTGGAGGAGATTAGAGTGATGAAAGAAAGGTTCTTTATCCCAGATGACTGTGAGAATGGGGGAATCTTGCTTTTCTGAAACTTCTTTGCTCTTGTTGTGCCCTCTGGAGACAAGCAAAACTAAGAATCAAATAAAAAACTAATGCCTCTTTCATATGCTAGATACACAAATACTGAAGTAACCCTAAAGTTAATGTGTCCTACCTAACATAAAGACCCCAAATGTATCTAGAGACCACTTAAAACTGACTTATTGCTTCCTCCCTGGGGCAACCTTGGAATTACAGTAACTGGCAGTTTCTATCACCTCCCCTTAGAACAACAATAACAACAAAAGCTCCAAGACCCCAAGAGAAGAATTCCTTCTATTATTCCAGAAGGAAATTTGGCATAGCGTATAAAGGACCTGAGTTTGACTGTGGTAGGTATGTGATCTTGGGCATGATATGACAGTTTCTCCAACTGTAAGATGGTGTGAAGATAGGATTAACTTTCCCTTTGTCTATTTTTAGCTAAACAAATCAAGAACTCAAAGCACCCCTAATTAACACTAAGAGAATTCATGAGTCACTTGCTAGAGTAAGCTCACACCTCTAAGGCTACTGCCAGCCCCCTTGGGCAGTGCTAGGCAAATTGAAAGACTGTGATTGGTTCCCGTAAAGTGGGGAAAGGACAGGAAGTAACATGGAAAAAGAACTCTAAAAAGTCCTGAACTTCCTGTCCAAGGGGTTTCTCTTTTGGAGTTTGTCTTTGGAAACTCTCTGTTGGTGAGCTGGCCTGAAGGAGGAGATGCTTTCCCTGGATCCTGCACCAGTGAGCTGGGTGAGTAGCTGGCCTTCCTTTCCCAGCTTCTGGAGAGATTGGTCTGGAGAGGCCTTCCTTTCCTGGAGCAGGCTGTGTTGGTGGAACCCTTGCTGAAGACACCACAAGAACTCCTGGCTTAAGAGACTACCACAACTCCATGTGGAGATCAGGGACTTGAGAGCCCTTGCCGGGTTGTGAGCCATACTTCTTCGGAAAGAAATTATAGGGTATCTAGCTAATCAATACTTTCTACTTCCTACATTTCTCTCTTTTATTATATCTTTATTAAACTAAATTCTTAAGAGTGGCTAACATACTTGTGACTTAAGAGCTAATTTTTTAAAATCAGTGACCACAATATTACTTTAGTACTTTCATATTAGCAAAAAACTTAAATTTTAAATTCTTATAATGGATATCATAATTTCTGTACTATGTGGCTCACAAGCAGATTGACTGAGTGAGATAAAGTATGTGCATATCACATATAATCCTAAAGTCAAAGACTCCTACCTAACAGAAAGACTCCAAGTGTACAGAGAAATAACTCAACTCTGACTTTTTGTTTCCATCTGGGGGCAACCAGGGAACTATAGTAATTCCCATCACCTCCTCTCATAAGACTTCAAAACATAGAACAGCTTTATCTGTCCAACAAAAGGGCATTGAAAGGATCTTCATCCTGGCTTAAGAGAAACATAGGAGCTTCCCTATTTAGTGGGCAACTAATTACCCAGAGAACTACTGTTCTCCCCTTGTGGCTTCTTTCCATACCTTCTCAAAGTTGGCCCTAGCAAAGGGCAAAACTTTGACTCCATAGAATCAAAAACCCTACAGGATTCTATTGAATTAAATTTGCCCTGCTAAAACCTATATAGTCTCTGTAATCCACAATATAACACAAGGTAGGGCACCAAGCAAGGGGGTTGTAGGGTCTACAACAGGAACTCCCTCTCTGGTGACCTCTTCAAATCCAAGGAAAAGTCCTACCTTATATAAGAAGCCTTTCCTAATCTCCCTTAATTTTTAGTGCTGCCCTTTCCATTTTATATTGTCTCTATTTTGTAGGTACATTTTTGTAGAGATGGTTTTTAAGCCTTTCTTTTGTATCTCTAGCCTTAGTATAGTACCTGGCATATAATATGTGCTTAATAAATTTTATGACTGATGGAGCAGAGTTCTTTGCCATATTATTTCGTCACTGGAACCTCCCTTCAGGTACTCTGAGCCTCTCTCACATTCTTCTTTGTCAGGCCTCTCCTCCAATCCTGTGCCCTGAAAGTTGTTCTTTTATCCACTTCTATTCTGATTCTCAGATGAGTGCTTCTTCTCTCCATTGCCCAGAAGCTGCATCTGACTCTCAAACAGTGACAACAGTTCTGTGGAATGATTACCATAGCAGTTATTACAAGGCTTCATCCTTCCAGGACAAGAAAGGTCCCTAGTCTTTTACTATTTACCATCCTCCAAACAAAAGATCTCCCTAGTTGGTTATGAAAATTCTTCACTCCTGGATGGCTCAGCAGGTTTCTCAGCTTCCCACTCTGAAAAGGCTTCACATGAATGCATTGCTATTTATCTCCTTTCTCCCCCAATCACCAGAAGGTGAGCCTACAGCTCATTCTGTGGCTTCAGTCTCTTTTTGCATTTATATTTCTATCTTTCCTCTTCCTCCTCAAAAGCTGAAGGTTATATAAATTACCTTGAGCTGCTTCTATGAATTTCTTTGAAAAGAAGAGGGATTATGGAGGGGAGATAGAAAATAGGAATGGGAGTCTGTGGCTGCCAGCAGCTACTCTCAGCAAATTGCCTGTTACTGAGAGGGGAGAGGGACAGAACCTCACTTAATCATTCATTTCCTCAGCTTCCTCCTCTTCAACAGGGTCAACATCACCAGTTCCTTTAATCAATTTTCATGGTCTTCAAGTCCCTTCCCACCTTGGTCATCTTCCCTTGGCTATATTCTGGTTTGCCAAACTTCTTTCTAAAATGTGACTTTCATAGAGTGCCAGTCCTGAAGTCAGAATGGTCTGAGTTCAAATTTGGACTTAGATACTTCCGAGCCCTATGACCCTGGGTAAGTCACTTACCCTCAATTACCTAGCCCTACCTTAGAAAGAAGATAAGAATTAAAAAAAAGAAAAGTTTAAAAAAAGAATGTGACTCTTCAAAGACAGCATGATATGGTGAAGAAAGTTTGTGTCCAAGTTAGAAGGACCTGAGTTCAAAGGCCATGTCTGACACATACCAACTATGTAATCCTGGGTAAGCCATCTAAAATTTCAGTGCCCTGAGCAAGTTCCCTAAGATCATAAATTTCATAACAGCTGCTTCCAAATGGCAGAACTTTTCTCATTGGCAGTTCTCTTACCAGTGAAATCACAGTGCTAGATTTAAAAGATATTCAATTTCAGTTCTCAATATAACACAAGATTCCAGGGGGCAGCTGGGCAGCTCAGTGGATTGAGAGACAGGTCTAGAGAAGGGAGGTCCTGGGTTCAAATCCGGCCTCAGACACTTCCCAGCTGTGTGACCCTGGGAAAGTCACTTGACCCCCATTGCCCACCCTTACCACTCTTCTACCAAGGAGCCAATACACAGAAGTTAAGGGTTTAAAAAAAAATCTGGCCTCATACACTTCCCAGCTGTGTGACCCTGGGAAAGTCACTTGACCCCCACTCTTCTGCCTTGGAGCCAATACACAGCATTGACTCCAAGACGGAAGGTAAGGATTTAAAAAAAATAATAACACAAGATTCCAGGTATAGGCTGACAATGTCAGACGACTAGGAACCCCTTCAAAGTCCTGTTTCTCAATGCAACCTAAAACCAAATTAACATTTTTGGTTGCCTTGGTGCATTGTTGACTCACATTGAGTTTACAATTCGTAAATTCTCCCAGTTATTTTATCACATGAATGACTGCCTAGCCATTCTGTACTCTTACAGATTGTTTTTGTCTTGTGGGGTTTTTTTTTTGTTACCCCTAAGTGTGAGAGTTTATATCTCATAAAGGAGATAGTGATCCACAGAGGTGATAATTGAATTCATGGAAACTTATGAGCCCTCTAAACAATATAGCATAGAGGGAGAGGAGAAAAGGATTCAAAGCTCTGGGGGATACCAGGATTAATAGGTGTGACCTAGATAAAAATCTAATAAAGGAGACAGAAAAGGAATGGTCAGACAAGTAGGAGGAAAATCAGAAACATGGGATATCACAAACAAAAAACAAAAAACAAAAAAACCTTAGATAAAAGAGAGTACAGAGGGGAAGTGAGTGATTCATAGCATCAAAGGATGAATGGTGAGATCACAAGCCAGACTAAAGAGAGTTAAGAAGGAAGTGAGAAGAAAGCCAGTGGAGACTTCAAGAGCAGATAGCCTTCTCTAGGAGTCTAATCACAAAAGAGAGGAAAGATAAACGACTAGCAGAGATAAATGGGTCAAATGAGGTCTTTTTTGAAAATGAGGGGATATGTTTATAGTCCATAAGGAAACAGTCAGTAGACAGGGAAAGACTGAAGAAAGGGGGAGAATGACAGAGAAGGTTCTCAACTTGATGTTCTTCTTATACCTCTGCTGTTCATAAGATTACCTCCATAACGTTTGGACTTATTTTCGCCACATGAGCTAGTTACTGGAAGATCAAATTTAAGAGTTAAACCTTACCAAATTGTAGTATCGCTTCTAGCAGCAATTTCTAGGGAAATTCTGCAAGTGACTTGGAAGGATTCGCAGATCCACTAGGACGACCACCTCTCCAGAACTATGTGCTGGGAATGAGACCTATTCCAGAATTTCCAAGGGAAAAGTTTTCCCGGAATCATACAGCTACATGGGATAGCTAAGACCCAAGATGAAATGAGCTAACTAAATAAAGATATTTGGAGTGGGTTACCAGGACAAGTTGGATCAAGGAGATCTCATGTTATTTAATTTTGATCATTATTATATTACTTTTGCTTTAATATTTCCTAGAGCTTATATTTGCTTACAAAGGTATATACCCAAATTCTAAGGTGGACACACCAATCTATAACTATGATCAAAGAGAAGCATTGCATACTTTGATCAAAAGAGGAGAAACTGTGATGGGAATTTTTTTATTTCTTTTTGTTAATTTTTATTATTTAAAGCCCAGCACCATTCCTTCTGCTACTTTTGGTTGACTTAAAAACCTGTCTTCTTCTTTTTTTTTTTTTTTAATTTTAAACCCTTAACTTCTGTGTATTGACTTATAGGTGGAAGATTGGCAAGGGTAGGCAATGGGGGTCAAGTGACTTGCCCAGGGTCACACAGCTGGGAAGTGTCTGAGGCTAGATTTGAACCTAGGACCTCCTGTCTCTAGGCCTGGCTCTCAATCCACTGAGCTACCCAGCTGCCCCCTAACCTGTCTTCTATTAATATTAACATTATCTGACTAAAACCTGATTCATGGAATAATTGTATCAAAGGAATACTTTTAGCATTCCTGAGACAAGAAACCAAAGAAGAGAAAGAAGGGAAATATAACCTCACCTAGTTTACCTACAGAATCTGTTTAATAAGTTTGTTTCCATAAGGGATGGATGCATGAGATTATGGCTCTTCTTAAGAAAATTTGAGAGGGCAACTGGGTAGCTTAGGGGGCAGTTGGGGAACTCAGTGGATTGGGAGCCAGGTCTAGAGACAGGAGGTCCTGGGTTCAAATTTGATCTCAGATACTTCCTAGCTGTGTGACCCTGGGCAAGTCACTTAACCCTCATTGCCTAGCCCTTACCACTCTTCTGCCTTTGAACAAATGCAGAGTACTGATTCTAAGACTGAAGATAAGAATTAAAAAAAAAGTTTGTTCAATTTTTATGACATTGAAGGAAGCATGGGATTATGAATCTGTCTCTTTTTAAAAAAATTTTTATAACCTAAAAAAATATATGTAATTACAATATGTAAAAGAATTTAGTTCTCTATCACTGACATAATTTTGCCTACAAAGGCAACTTCAGAATCCTAATCTTTGTTCAGCGTTTTTTTTTTTTTTTTTTTTTTTTTTTTTGCCACTTGAAACTGTGCTTAAGTTTCTGCATCTATAATTCTTTTTTTTTTTTAAACCCTTACCTTCCATCTTGGAGTCAATACTGTGTATTGGCTCCAAGGCAGAAGAGTGGTAAGGGTAGGCAATGGGGGTCAAATGACTTTCCCAGGGTCACACAGCTGGGAAGTGTCTGAGGCCAGATTTGAACCTAGGACCTCCCATCTCTAGGCCTGGCTCTCAATCTACTGAGCTACCCAGCTGCCCCCTGCATCTATAATTCTTGCATTGGGTTAGATTTATTTAGGCACCTAGCATATGAACTCAAACAAGAGATATTTCTCCCAGAAGAGGAGTAATTCACTGGAGAAGTTGGAATGGAATGCAATCAGGTAGAGGGATTTTCCTTGATAGGGAATGTGTGAAACAAGAGGGGATAGTGAGAGAACACATCGAAGTACTGAGATGTGGAGGAAATAAAAGGGAAGTCTCATTGAATAACCTCAAATTTTTCAATGAAATATGAGGCAAGATCCTCAGCTCAAAGGATAAGGTGAGAAGGAAACGATGGGAAATTTGAGGAGGGATGAAAAGTTTGGAAAGGTCACTGTGGTGAATGGGATAGTTAGTAAATGAAGGAAGTAAAAGTATTGCCCTGCCAGAATAAAGGCCTGCTTGAGATTGTGTAACATAAATTTGTAGTGGACCCAAACAACCCAGTTTTACGATGTTTCTTTAGCTTCATTCAGTGGTACATAAGTAACAAAGGTAATAGGTGGTGGTAGTAATCCAAGGCTAAGGCTTGGCAAGCCAGGATCTTCAAGGGACAATAGAGAAATGGATAGCATGGAATTGAATTGATTCACTAAGGGTTCAGGATGGGGAAGGAAAGAGTGTAGCCAAAGCAGGAGTGATAGTAGAGGGAAAGAACTAAGGAATTTGGGGATTGGAGATCATGAGTGAAGAAACAAAACAAAACAAAACAGGATTTGGGGTTGCAATGCAGAGGGAGAGATAGAATAGCAACAGATTGTGATCAGAAAAAAAGAATTTCAGAGTTCATGAACATGGAAGTAGAACATTTGTGGGTGATGGCAAGATCAGACTCTAAGTATATCTGTATGTAGCTGAGGGGGTGGAAGAGTAGATAATGGAAATGAATCACTTGAGGAAGTGGTTGCTTAAAATGTTTAAAGGATTATCAGTATCTCCACTTAAGTCAATATATTCAATGATCAGCTTATGATAAATGGTCCCAAAATCACATAGTTTACTTCCTCCACTATTAGGAGTTTGGGGAAATTATCCACAAATTAAATCCATAAAATATGACTCAGCTTCTAATTAGAGAAGAAAAAACCCTAGCATTTTGGTCAGAGGTTCAGAAAATAGAAAGAGGAATTAAACTCTCAGTGTTCTTTTGCTGATCACGAGAACAGAGAGTATAGCTTGCAGTTTTAGTTTCTAGACTCAGCTTCCCTTGTGAGGAGTTGTTTTGGTTTTTTTAACTCATCTTCTGTCTTAGAACCAATATTGGTTCTAAGGTAGAAGAGGGGTATGGTTAGGCAATTGGGTTTAAGTGACTTGCCCAGGGTCTTGCATGTATATCTATTGTCTCCTTCCACTGCATTTTCCCTTTATGCACAATTAATAGCAAACCCAAATCTCATAACAGTTATGACTGGTCATGGTTTTGAAAACTTCAAGAATTCAAGAATTAAGAAAAACTTAAGAAATAGAGAAATGAGGCAGGAACTATCTGCAGGCTGTGGGTTTAAGGGAATGGAAAGAGGAATTAAACCTTCATTGTCCTTTTGTTGATCTCAAGGACAGACAGTAGCTTGCATTTTTTAGTCTTTTGTAGACTGGGCCTCTCCTGTGAATAGTTTTTTATTTTTAAACCCTTATCTTCTGTCTTAAGCTCTAAACAAGTATTTCATTTCCAGGCAGAAGAGCAGTAATGGTTAAGCAATTGGGATTAAGTGACTTGCCCAGGGTCACACAACTAGGAAGTGTCTGAGGCCACATTTGTTCAAACCTCCATCTCTAGACCTGGCTCTCTATCTACAGAGTCACTTAGCTTTTTCCCCTTTTGAGAGGTTTTAGTAGGCAAAATGTTTAAACAGAAGAAAACTCTAGGTACATCAGAACATCCAATTTTATTCAGAGTACTCCACGGGGTGGGGTGGGGGTGGGGGACTCTGCATCCAACCATTAAACCACAACCAGCCACAACAAGCTGCTGAGCTTGTTTCTCTGCTGAAAAAAAGACCAAATCTCATGCTCCATCCTTTCCTCTAGAATTTTACAATTCCTTCCCTACAGTTCCTTCCCCTTTCAGGTAGGGAGAAATTCACAGTCTTGTCAGAAACAATTCTTATAAGTTCATGCTGCCAAGTCTCAGAGGCTTTCCCTGTCAACAGGAAAAGTTGATCTGAATATCTAATTACATTCCCTCCCAGAATTTGGAATTTTGCACTCCCTTGTATAATCTCCTGGGGTCATTTGATAACTGATATCATCACAGCATTTAACTAACATCAGCACATAAGGATGATTATCCCCGCAACCCAGGCAATCACCTTAGGGTGCCATTCAAAGCAAAGCAAATAGACATCAGCATTACATCATTACATGCAGTAATTGGCATAGCATGATGCTATGCCAATGCTTAAGAGTTTAGTTCTGTGACCTAAATTATGTGCAAAATATAACGCATGACATGTGACAGCAATGCATGCATATATATATATATATATAGTACAAAAGTGAATATGTACCATTGGGACAGCTAGGTAGTGGGCAGAGAGCCAAGCCTGGAGACAGGAGGTCCTGGGTTCAAATATTACCTCAGACACTTTCTAGCTGTGTGACTTTAGAGAAGTCACTTAACTCCAATTGCCTAGTCCAGTGATGGGCAACCTTTGGAGGGTGGTGTATCAAAATTCACCGAAAAACCATGCATAACTCAGGTGGTGTGTCACTTTGAGAAAAAACACCATAATTTAATGATATTTATAGTTTAAATAACAAAAATGTATAATTGTAATATATAACTGTATTTAATAAAACAAAACGGGTAAATTAAATTAGGTAGAATTGTCATCTATAGTGCACAGAGTGTCTACACTACACTACAGCAAATGTTTCATCCTCAATATGCGGCCCCGTACTTTTCTGTATGTGTGTCATCAAAAATGGCTACACGTGTCAGTGCTTTCACACGTGTCATAGGTTTGCCTTCACTGGCCTAGTCCTTACTGAGCTTTTTCCTTGGAAGCAATTCTTAGTATTAATTCTAAGATAGAAGACAAGAGTTTTAAAAATACGTACTATAATAGGCAACACATCAATAGCCCTATAAAATAACAAAATACATACATAAATAATTAAGCAAAAATATGCATAGTTAACAAACTAATGTAACTACAATCCAGGCTGGATTCCATTATTAGCAAATAGATATAAGCAATAAAATAGCAAAATAAAGGAGTATAACATACATGTAATAATTAGCACATTTATCAACATGCAATATACATGCCCATATTTCATAAGTGAACAATAACATGATAGTCTGGTTTTTTGTGCATCCCTCAATTTCCCTTGGGATATTATGAGTTAGTTTGGTCATTGTTTAATTGTTCTCCCTCTCCTATAACCATAAATACATGCTTCATTCAAGATTTCTAGTCTATCATGTCTTTGGCAAGAAATGAGTAAGTGTAATTCATCTTTAGTCCTCTGGAATCAAAGTATGTGATTGTATTAATCAAAATTCTACAGTTGTTATAACTTTGCTCTTGTGTAAATTGTTTTCCTAGTTTGCTCACTTCACTTTGCATCAGTTCAAAGAAGTCTTTCTAGTTTCTTCTGAAACTATTTCATCTTATCTTATGGCACAATATTTTCCTATTATATTCACATATAGTAACTTATGAATCCTGTGAACACTAAGATTTCTCAGCACATCTTATTGAAGGTTTTAGCAATGAAAATGGGCATCATATCATTTTTTTAAGCTTTCTTTTGGAATTCAGCTGTAGCCAAATGATGTTTCCTTTAGTGTCTCAACTGAGATATGTAGTATTTATAAGAGTTGGAAATCTCTCCACACTCAGAGATTCTCATGCCCAAATACCATTAGGGAAGGCACAAAGCTGGTATCATCATACTAATGGAAATGCTAGTATGCACATGCCAGGAAAACCATACATTGGTTCTTCTAAGATTTTTATCCTGGTTTTATTACCTCTAAAACATTAGTAGAAGTTGAAACATTCAGGTTGTGAGTCTCCTGAAGGGCAATAAAGTGTTCTAGACTTCTTGGTACACCAACCAAGCCAACATCTCCTTTTTAACAATAAAAAAAAATTTTTCTTAAAAATATTTGTTTGGATCATATAACTTTGGGAAACTTATATGGAAATTTTCTATTAACATAAAAATGGAAAAAATTTTGTTTGTTACATTAAAATTTCCAGATATCTACAGTGTATTAGTGTCCCCGTATTTCTACATCCCCTCCAACATTTGTCATTTTGCTCTTTTATCATTTTAGCCAATTCGATAGGTATGAGGTGCTATCTCAGAGCTGTTTCAAGCAAATACCAATATAAATAGTGTACTTTCAAAATCTCTGCCTTGGTCTGAATGGAACTTGGCAGGAAGTCCTTATACAAAGAAATACTTCTACCACAAGACTTTAGCAACTGCGAGATCTTTCTGATTCTTGTACCTTGTAAAATGGTCAATCAACACTAATATATTCCTCACTTCCATTCCTGTTATCCCTTCTACAGAGAAGTTCCAAAGACTTGCTAGGTCTCCAAATTCTCCAAATATGTGGCATGAATAGGTGCCACCTTTCTTTTCATACAAAGAACACAAATCTCACCTGCTGGACCAACAGAATCTTTTTTTTTTTTTGGGGGGGGGGGGTCACTGCTAAGATTCCTTTCTGATCCAGATGTCCAAAGTCATCATGTAAAGCTTTCATGGCCTTAGAGCTATGGAAGAAAATGCTGTACTCTGATATTTTACTAATTTATCTACATTTCTTCTTTCTTTTCTTTTTTTTTAACCCTTACTTTCAGACTTAGTTTTGATTCTACAACAGAAGACCTGCAATGGTGAGGGAATTGAGATCAAGTGACTTGCCCAGAATCATACTGCTAGGACATGTCTGTGGCCAGATTTGAACCCAGGACCTCCCATCTCTAGGCCTGGTGCTCTGTCTACTCTAGACACTTCCAATCTAAGCATTTCTGATAAGAGAAACAGGGAGGAAGTAAAATGAGCAGAGTTATTGCATGGCTCTGAAAATCTTTCACTGACACAGGCCATTTCAGGACACTTCTCACCGGATTTCCAGAGTATTTCTTCAGTTAATGCTCTATGAGGAAGA
Source organism: Gracilinanus agilis (assembly GCF_016433145.1). Lineage (NCBI taxonomy): Eukaryota > Metazoa > Chordata > Mammalia > Didelphimorphia > Didelphidae > Gracilinanus > Gracilinanus agilis. Next base: position 421,541,974 of record NC_058131.1, on the reverse strand, counting down.
CCTAGGAAGGTCTCTGGCTTAATTTCTTTGCACCGTGCACAAGAATATGTTATTGAATAGATAGCTGGGTTCGTAAGGTCTCTGAGTGTGGGCCTCTTGTCTGATTTCTATCATTTCACACTTAAAAAAAATATATCCCTTTATCACAGTCACCATTTTGCTACAGCATTATTTAGTGATACCCTCAAATCAGCCTAATGGTAGCTAGGGGGGCACAGTGGATAGTGTCAGGTCTAGAATCAGGAAGACCTGAGTTCAAACCTAGCCTCAGACAAATTACTTCACCCTCTTTGTTTCTTCATCTGTAAAACAACCTGGAGAAGTAAACCACTCCAATAAATTTATCAAGAAAACACCAAAAAGGAATCACAAAGAGTTTGGAATGACTATACAGTAAGTCTATCCATCCTGCTAGTCCTTTGCCTACTTGGTTTAATCCACTCATGTCTTATTTTTCCAGCACGACCACTTTTTTCTGTATTCATCTCAATAGATGCCTCAAATTGGGACTGCCGCTCCCTTTTTGTGCTAGATGACATTGCCAGACTCTTAAGGCTCCATGTCCTCAGATGCTTCAGAGTCAAAACCTTTCAGACATTCTAGTTGTATCAATCCAGGGTTTTTGTACTTCTAATCCCTCAGGTATTTAATTGCAAAGCCTTTGGTGCTTTCTATCAAACAATTCATCTTATCCCTGTCTGACGCCTGCCAGCCCTTTAATAGCTCTTACACACCCAGCCCAGACCCCTAGAGTCTTCCTTCAGGATGACCAGGGTGATGGCTGAGAAAATTCCTCTATTGGGTCCCATTTATTGTCTAAAATACAATGAATTTCACTCAGGGGAGGTAGGTGTTCCTCTGGGAGCCAGTGGAGCTCTCATCTTCGGCAGAGAGCTAGGTGACTCAGTGTGGCATTGGGCTTGGAGTCGGAAAGGCTCATCTTCCCAAGTTCAAATCTGGCTTCAGACACTTATTAGCTGTATGACCCTGGACAAGTCACTTAACAACCTTGTTTACCTCGGGTTCTTCATCTGTCAAATAAAGCTGCAGAAGGAACCTCAAAATGGTGATCAGACACCACCACTGAACAACAATTCATGGGCACAAGCTCTTCACCAATCTAACTGATCTTCCACTGCAATTCTCTCGGTGTGCAATTAATAACGGGCATGAATCCATAGCATTTATAACCAATTAGAGTGAAAACATCAAGAATTATGAACATTTTAGAAACAGAGAAATACAAGGGGAATGTTTGCTGACAATAGGCAGCTAGGAAAGAGGAAGGAAGTTAAACTTTAACTCTCCTTTCACTTTGAGACAAGCTAGCAGCTTCAGTCCCTTCCAGCCTGACCCTGTTTCTCAGGAAGTTGAGTAGGATGAAGGCTGAGCTGAGGAATATGTATCTATAGCTACTTTCTTCCAGCCCCCACAGTTTGAATCTCTATTCAAAGCACAGGAGAGACCAGCTCCGTCTCCTGGTTTTATCACAGGAGTCTTTCATAACATTGCTTCCAGTGGACTTACTCCTCTATCAAAACAAAATGTAATCAGGTTTAGTCCCTTGGTTCAGTATTCGACTATTCCCCAATCCCATGATCCTGCCCCATCTACACTGGGTGGGGAATTCAAATGGTCCAGAGAGGTAGTCGAGATATGGCAGTGGATAAGAGTGTCTGGCCTCCAGTCAGGAAAACTCATCTTCAGGAGTTCAAATATGGCTTCAGACACACTAGCTTGTGTGACCTTGGACAAGGCATTTCATGAGCTGGAGAAGAAAATGGCAAACCACTCCAGTATCTTTGCTGAGAAACCCTAAATGGGGTTATGAAGATGTCAACTGGGTTTCGGGACCCCCAAGTGTACCCCTATCCCTTGGGAACTTGTCATGAGGGAAGTCCCAGACTGACCTCACTTCTGGCTAAATAATAAACTTTAGGGGGCAGCTGGGGAGGCTCAGTGGATTGAGAGCCAGGCCTAGAGATAGGAGGTCCTAGGTTCAAATCTGACCTCAGACACTTCCTAGCTGTGTGACCCTGGGCAAGTCACTTGACCCCCATTGCCTACCCTTACCACTCTTCTGCCTTGGAGCCAATACACAGCATTGACTCCAGGACTGAAGGTAAGGGCTTTAAATAAATGAATGAATGAATAAACGAACTTAATTTTTAAACTTTTTATTTTTTTAAACCCTTAACTTTTGTGTATTGGCTCCTAGGTGGAAGAGTGGTAAGGGTGGGCAATGGGGGTGACTTGCCCAAGGTCACACAGCATAGAAGTGTCTGGGTTCAGATTTGAACCCAGGACCTCCCGTCTCTAGGCCTGACTCTCAATCCACTGAGCTACCCAGCTGCCCCATGAATGAACTTTAAAATACTTAATGATCCCAGTTTAGGTGGGACTAGTTATAGATATAATAAAATGTTAAGTACCCTTTTTGTCTTAGAAGTTTCTGGTATTGTATCAAAGTCTTCTCCCAGGAAGCCCAGACCTTGGCTAGATTCTTTCTTTAGTATCCATTGTAAAGCATCAGTCTCTCTCCCCCATAATCCTGTCTTGGACTTTTCACATCCTTGTAGCCATTGTAAAGCCAATCAATCATACTGCCCTGACTTTAGTTCCCCAAAAGGCACATAAGAATGCTGTGTTCTATTGTTCTTTGAAGAATCATCTTTGGCTGTGATTCTCTCAGAGACACTGTCCCCAGAGCCCCAGAGTTTTGACTCTGTGTAAGTATTTAGCACTTGACTTTTGAGCTGTCTCTTTCCTAGTTAAAGATTTGGTTTTGTGACTACTTTTGTGGTTCTCTGTTTTTCCAAGTCAACAAGGAGTTGGACAAGATTGTAACAAGGCAGCAACACTGGAACTACAGATCCCAGAAGTTCATGTCATTAGCTCTTAGAGGCTTTCCCTTCTCCCAGGCAAAATAATAGCAAATATCTGGTTCCATACGTCACTGCTGCATTTGAGAAAAATGTGTGGGCTCAGCTCTTGGGAGGTTACATTCTTCCTCAGGGCTGTAAGTTTCTGTCAGGCACTGTGCCATTAGTTACAAGATTAAAAGCATTTTAGACATTATTCATTAGCAGAAAGAGCACTGGACTTGCCGTTGGAAAACCTGTTTAGAATCTAATCTGTCCTACTTGTGGGACCTTGCTGTCTTGTGACCTCCCCTTTGCTGGTCCTCAGTTTCTTCATCTATCCAATGGCAGAGTTAGACTAGATGTTTTCTAGTTCTGTACCTATAATTCTAAACTGCCTGAGGGTAGGGTGTCTCATTTTTGTGTCTTGAACACACTGTCCATTGGTTTTTTAAACCCTTGCCTTTCATTTTAGATTCAATATTGTATATTGATTCCAAGACAGAAAGAAGAGTGGTAAAGGCTAGACAATGAGGGTTGAGTGCTTTACCCAAGGTAACACAGCCAGGAAGTGTCTGAGGTCAGATTCGAAGCCAGGATCTCCTGTCTCCAGTTCTGACTCTATCCAATGAGCCACCTGGCTACCCCTTAACACACTGCTTGTTGATTGATTGCTGACCCTGAACCAAAACAAAACACATTTATTTTTATTTTTAATATTTCCCCCTAGTTACTATTTCATGTTCTTTCCCTCTCCCCCAAACCCTCCTAACTCCCCTTAGTCTTTTACATGTATAACAAAACACATTTAAAACAACAACAAAAACAAAACAAAAATAAAAAAACCAAACAAACAAAAACAACAACACTACAAGTATCAAAGGGGTAATGTGGGATTTGGAGTTAGAAAGCTGATTTTGAATACTAGCTCAGATCCTTTCTAGCAATGTTACCCTGAGGCAAATCACATAAACTCCCTGAGCCTTTTCCTCTTCTATAAAATGGAAATAATAATATTTGCATTCTCTTCTTTGAAAGGTTGTTGTAAGGAAATAGATTTTAAAATGCTATGAAGGGTGAGGGCAGCAAGGTAGCTCAGTGGATTGAGAGCCAGGTCTTGGGTTCAAATGTGACCATAGATGCTTCTTAACTGTGTGACCCTGAGCAAGTCACTTAACTCTCTATTTCCTAACTCTTAATACTCTTCTGCCATGGAATCAATACGTAATACTGAGTCTAAGACAAAAGGAAAAGATTTTTTTTTTAATGCTATGGTGGGACACTGTCTTCGAGTCATTACTAAGATGGAGAGCAAGTTTTTAAAAAAATTAATAGCATCTGAGAAATAGTTGTGGCGTAAGATAGAAAACTTGTCTTGAAATTAAACAAACTTGGATTCAATTCAAGTCAAGTCTTTGACAGGTAATAGCTATGTGACCTTAGGCAGACAACTCTTCGTGCCCAGGGCTACTCTCTAAGATTATAGAAACTGCAGGACAGATTTGGATCTGTCTTGGGAAGAGGGAGTTTCCTCACTGGGGAGTTCCCTATCCCAAAGAAATTGCTGGTCCAGTAAAACAAAAATAGCATTTGCTTTATAATGTTGTTCTGAGCATTAAATGAGATAAGGCAGATAAAGAGCTTTGCAAACAGGAAGCAACAAATAAATGTAGATTCTTATTATTAACAACAATAATTATCTCAATTATAAAAAGAGACAAAGCCATCCCTTATAGCCAAGAAGACATGAATTCAAGTCCCACCTCTGAAAAAAAGAAGAAAAATAATGAGTTATCAGAAGACTAATTGAAGACCCTTCAAGAGCATTTTGATGGAAATCAGTATATTCACTAAGACAAGGTCTTGTCTGCTGAAATAGGCTTGACTCCTATTCAGATTAGGTTCACCTTTAGTAGTAACAAAGAGCAAGAAAGAAGAGATATGAGGGATGGCTTGTAAGAAGATATGCCCAGGTAGACTCTGTCCTAGAAAAAAAAAATCTGCATTTAAGTGACTGGAGTTCCCAAGTTTATTTCTAGTCCTTCATCCAATAAAATCCCAGGAAATTAATGTTTATAATGGAAACAGATATTCATACACTGTTAACAACTGCAGCCAACCTTTAAATGTCTACTTTTCTCTCCCAATTTCCCATAATTCCAGTTTAGTGGGGCCAAATCTTCAAGCATGTTCAATTCTACTCAATATGAGATCTGTGTCTTAAAAGAAATGCCATCTGGCTAAATGTAACGAGGAGATCTTTTTGGCACACAGACATTTGTCAATTTTTAAATATATTAGGAGAATAATTTAAAAAAATAATTCTGTGACATAGAACTACTCTCTAAGATTCTGACAATGCCTCTGGATCATCCTAAATAGAATTAGTAGGTTTGTCCTAGACTGAACACTAAGCCTTCAACTACCCATTGGATCACTCTATACAGGATTAGCAGATATAATCAAATCTCAAATATTCTTTTTGTCTTCTTGGTTTCTCTTATTGTAACGAGTCCTCTCCCCTCTTTCCCTAGCCTCCATGTAAACCAATCAATCAGTTGCCCTTCCTTTCATATACTCCCTATTAAGACCCTGAGTTCCTCAGTTCAGTGGAAATTCCTCTTTTGGGCATTTTTCCTGGAGACGGTATTCCCAGAGTCTCAGAACTGGATGGCTCTGTGTGTTATGTATGTTGGCCCTATGTGGTGGCTGGCCATAAAAGCATCATCTCCCTTGTCCTGACTGAATATGTGTTCTTTGGTAACTGCTTTGGTGGTTCTGTGTTTCAAGTTGACAACTCATTTGAGAGGAAGGGCCAGGCTGCACTGGTAGAAGGAATATCTTCATCTGGGAGGTCAGCACTTCCACGAAATCTCAAGTCCAGTCCCTGGCTCTGTTATTACACGTCTATATAATCATTGCTAGTCCAGCCTCAGGGTGGCGTCCTCAGACCAGAATTTTGTCCCCTGGCTCAAAGTGGGGGATTGGCATCCTCCTATAGTAGCCAGCAGAGGTCCATAAGGACCCAGGGATACTGACCTTTCAAGAGGAAGGCAATTTTGAATCCAAAATGGGCTTTGAGGGGATTCTGGGAGCTTTTAGGAAGTGAGGTTCTGAATTTCTTTGTCTAAAAGGAGAAGTGATGCTAGGGCAAAAATAGGAGGAAGAGAAAGAAGAGGAGGAGGAAGAAGAGGATTTCAGACAGAACTATTCCTCTCAGCTCCTCAGAAATAAAAGATACTGTAGAGACGGTCTGGGTCAGCCCTTCATTTGACATATCAGGAAACTAATACCCAGGCTTGCCCAAGGCTGGCATAAGTCAGATCTGGACTGAAAACCATATCACCTTACTCGTAATTTTGACTCCCCCCCTCCCATTACCAAATCATCACTAGAACGATCACCAGCAACACCACCAACCACCATTATCATAGCTCACATTTTTAATAGCTTTTAAAGCTATTAATTCTAATTTCTTTAGCTACTAAATTATTTTTTAATTAAATTTTATCTTTATATTGTTCCAAATAGCTTCCAAAAGCTACTAAATTCTGTTTTTAATTACATTTTGCCTTTATATTATTCCAAAGTTACATAATTCATATTTATATTTCCAAAGTTACATAATTCATATTGTCTCCTTTCCCTCTTCTCTCCCCCCTCCCAGAATTGACAAGCCATTCAATTGGGTTATACATGGTATTTAATAGCTCTTCTATGGAAGTAAGAAAGCAGCCATTATCCCCATTTCACAGATGGGAGCCCAGGACTCAAACCTAGGTCTTCTGATTTCATGTCCAGATCTCTTTTCAATGACTCTCAAATGTCAGAGGAGGGAGAGGCTGCCCAGCCCAACACCTTCAGTTTCCAAATAGTGAAAGTGAATCTGAAAGAAGATTAAGCTCCAAGTCATACATTAAATTAGTGGCAGAGTCAGGACTGGAACCCAGTTCTTCCGACTCCCATACCTTTTTTTTTTCCTATTAGATCATAGAAAGCCAGAGCCTTGGGGAATATCTAATCCAATTCTCTCATTTTAGCTGAGACCCAAAGAAAGGAGGTGACTAATTCACTTTTTTTTTTTTTTTTACACCCTTAACTTCTGTGTATTGGCTCCTTGGTGGAAGCGTGGTAAGGGTGGGCAATGGAGGTCAAGTGACTTGCCCAAGGTCACACAGCTGGGAAGTGTCTGAAGCCAGATTTGAACGTAGGACCTTCTGTCTCTGGGCCTGGCTCTCAATCCACTGACCTACCCAGCTGCCGGAGGTGACTAATTCAAAGTCACACAGAGGGTTAGTGGTTGAGCCACTGAAGATCCTTCTAGAGTATGTGGATCCACAGAGGTCCACAAGGACCCAAAGATAATGGCCTGGTCAGAATATCTTCTACCCTACTCCCTTGCCTCCATGCTTCTGCTCTGGATGTGGGTCTGGTTATTTCTAAGCCCTTAGAGAGGCCTTTCTCCTTCTCCCGATGCTGATCTCATAGAAAGATGTTTCTCTTCATTAATTCTGTCCTGCCCTGGACTTTCACAGCCAAGGTGGCTGAACAGCTGTTTGGACTTCTCAAGATAGGATGAAGGGTGGGTGGGAGGTGCATTTCGGAAGCCAAGACTTGAGGGGAAAATAAGAACATGCCCGTGGCTTGTGATGGCACTGTTCTCTATTCCTTAAGGAGGATTTTTAAATAGCCCACAGTTAGGTAGGTGGATCAGTGGATTGAGAGCCAGGCCTAGAGACAGGAGGTCCTAGGTTCAAATCTGACCTCAGACACTTCCTAGCTGTGTGACCCTGGGCAAGTCACTTGAACCCCATTGCCTTCCCTTACCACTCTTCTGCCTTGGAGCCAATACACAATATTGACTCCAAGACGGAAGGTAAGGGTTATAAATAAATAGCCCATAGTTTTCATTAATGATTCCTGCTCCTGGAGGGGGCCTCAGAAGGCGCCTAGTACAAATTCCCTCCTTTTTACAGGTGAGTGTATGGAGACTCAGGCTCACACAAGCAATTGGTATTAAAGGCACAATATGAACCTAGATCCTCTGATTCCAGAGTCAGTCTTCTTTTCATCTCACACCATATCATACAACGTAAAGGCATTTAAAGCCTAGATGCTACTCTTTCCAGGTCTCCTAGGGGCGGCTGGGTGGCATAGTAGTGAAGAGAGTGCTGGGCTTGGAGTTCAAATCCAGACTTAAATTCTATATAGTCCATACTCTGCCACTTAGTAGCACTGTAATTTCGGAGAAATAATTTCCCCTCTCTTGGTCTCAGATATTCGACAGGTGACCGTGGGCAAGTTATTTCACCTCTGCTTGCCTCCGTTTCTTTCCTCATCTGTAAAATAGGGATCATAATAGTATCTACCCCACAGGGTTGTGGCAAGATATTTGTAAAGTGCTAAGCAGGCACTTAATAAATATCTGTTTCCTCAAATATGTGTACAAAAATATTTATAGCTGCTCTCTTTGTGGTGGGAAATAATTGGAAAACGAGGGGATGTCCCTCAAGTGGGGAATGGCTGAAGGAATTGTGATATATGATGGTGATGGAATACTATTGTGCTATAAGCAATGATGATCGGGAAGCTTTCTATATTAACTGGGAGAACCTCAATGAACTGAAGCAGAGTGAAATGAGCAGAACCAGAAGAACATTGTACACAGAAAGTAAAACATTGTGGAAAAATCCCACGTAATGGACTTTGCTACTAGTAGCAATGCAACAACCCAGGACACTCCTGAAGGACTTATGGGAAAGAATGCATTAAGAAAAAGAACTTTGGGAGGAGAAATGCAAAAGCAAAACAAATGACATCACTTATCACATGTATAGATGGGTATGTGGTTTGGGGTTTAGGCTTTAAAAGATCGATCTATAGCAAAAATGAAATGGAAAATGGGAAATAGGTATCAAGTGACATTTGTACAATTCAGTGGAAAGGATTGTTGGCTCTGGGAAGGGGGAGGAAAATTAAATGAATCATGTAAACATGGAAAAATATTTTAAAATAAAATAAATATATATTTTTTAAATATAAATAAAGATTTGTTTCCTCCCTTCCTTCCTGGATTATTACACAATACTTCCCCCACATACTCCAGATTTCAACCAGATTTGTATTTACCTGCTTACTGTTCTATACACACTTGCTGTGATTCGGTCATTTCCGACTCTTTGTGCCCCTGTGAACCATAGCTATCCATGAGGTTTCTTAGCAAGGATACTGGAGTAGTTTGCCATTTCCTTCTCCAGTGAATCCAATGGATCCTTTTGTTAGGCAATCAGAGATCAAGTGACTTGCCCAGGGTCACATAGCTAGGACGTGTCTGAGGTCAAATTTGAACCCAGGACCTCCCATCTCTAGGCCTAGCTCTCATTGCCTAACCCTTATGTCTCTTTTGCCTTGGAACCAATACATAGTACTGATTCTAAGGCTGAAAATAAGGATTTTTAAAAAATATATCCTCTATTTACTTAGCTATGAGTCACACCTAGCAAGTAGTAAGGATAGAGATTTTTTTTTTTAAACCCTTACCTTCTGCCTTAGAATCAATACTATGTATTGGTTCTAAGACGGAAGAGTGGTAAGGACTAGGCAATGGGGGTTAAGTGACTTGCCCAGGGTCACACAGCTGGGAAGTGTCTGAAGTCAAACTTGAACCCAGGACCTCCCACCTCTAGTCCTGGCTCTCAATCCACTGAGCCACCCAGCTGCCCCATTAGAGATTTTTTCACTTTGATCTTTGGGCCCTCAGCACATTGTGCCTGGTGCTGCTTAATAAAAAGTTTGTTGATTGATTGTTTGGCTAGAGAGTGGATGGAAGAAATGAAAGAAGAATTGAAGCAAGAGGTAGAGGTAAAGGTTAAAGCTCTTGAGGAAACATCTGAAAGGAGAATTAACAGTTTAGAACCAAAACTGGAAGATGCCACGAAGATTCCTTTCAGGAAACATCTGAAAAAGAGAATGGAACAAAGAGTACTCAAAAATCCAATAAGAAATATCAAAACAAGCCCAAAGACTTTCAAGGCCAGAGGGATCTTTCCTTCCCTAGATATTTTCACTTAAATTTTTTTTCTTTATATTTTTGTACACACATCATATATACCAAGGGTTGTTGCAATGTGGTGTGGAGTCTTGGACCTCTGCCATTCAGATGACAAATTCTATCTAGTTCATCCTCTGCCACTTACTTAACCTTGGAGAAGTCATTTCCCCTCTCTTGGCTTTAATGTCCACCTCTTAAAACTTATTAAGTTCTGGCTATGTGCTAGGGACTGTGCTCATCAATGGAGATACAAATTCATAAAAGAAAGCCCTCAAAATGCTCAGCATCTATCCAGAGAACACACGAGAAAACTGAAAAGGAGGTAGGGATAGAGAGGAGGGGAAGGAAGGAGGGAATGCACTTAGTTCAGGGGCATGATGGCAAAGTTCAGAGGAAAGTAACTTTGGTGCCCTCCTTAAAACAATTTGTTAACTAATTTTGCTCGATGCTTTTGTTTAAATGCTTTTCCCCACCTCTTTCTTTTTTATAAGAGAAGCTTTTCTAAGTAAGGGACATAAATGAAATAGTCTAAAATGAAAGGGATGTAAAAACAAAAGACATCAGTAAAATAAGATTTAAAAATAAACATTGGTTGAGTGGATAAATTCAAAGTAAGAGGTTCAAGTACTTTCTGAATAATCCAAGAAATGAAATTATGTCCATTGTGCTTTTGACATGAGCTGGAACAAATACTGAACTGGAAGCCAGGAAATTTGGTCCCTGCCCATGCCTCTTACCAGCTGAGATAACCATGAACCAATAAGATCGTTTCTCTCTACCTTGGTTTCCTCCTGTGATAATGATCCCTGCCTTGCCTCCCTCCTGGGATGACTATGAAGATAAAATGAATAGATTGAAATGTACTCTGAGAAGTTATAAAGCTTGGCACAAATCTCAAGTATTGTTATGTTAACTCCCTAGAAGAGGCCTTGAAGTGATGGGAGAACTATAATAGGTCACTTGACATTCTATACATCTGAGCTCTCATTATTAGCCCAGCACTGGGGCCTTTAACCCTTTCTACCTCTCCTCAAATGAATGATGTCTTCTGGAAGTTTAAGTGCTAAGCGAGGCTCTGGTGTTCAATGGTAGAAACTAGAGGAGAAAAGGAAAGCTGGAGAGAGGAAAGTGGTGTTGATCCTGGAGAAGATGAGGATTGTTGGAGGCTTTGTCCACATCACACATCAGGGAGATATTTTGGTAAGATGTCTGATGAGAGAACTCAGCCTTAGCCTGATAAACAGGTTACCTATCGATCCCTTGGAACTGAGAAGAATGTTGGGGAAATGAGGAAAGAGACAGAGAAAGAGACTCTGAGAGAGAGATGTAGAAATTATGAATGGGGCGGGGGAGAGACACACACAGAAAAATAGAGACAGAGAGGAAGAGAGAAAGAAGTTATGAATGAGAGAGGAAGAGAGAAGAGACAAAAAGACAGGGAGAAAGGAAAGAAAGGAGGAAGAGAAGGAGAGACAGAGATAGAGAGAGAAATTCCTGTTCTTTAAGCATTTGGAAGCTCTGGGCAGCCTCCCCAAGAGCAGCCTTTGACTGGACATACATTTGGAGGACACATTCATTAATAAGTATTCCTTCCAGGGTATTGTGTTTTTAAAAAAATGTTTTCATGATATCTTTTGTTCTTATCTCACCTTAATTTCTAAATATAGTCTTTTTCTCTCCCCATCCCAGAGAGCAATCCTTTATTACAAAGAATTTTTTTAAAAAAAGAAAGAAAAGGGGGCAATTGGTTAGCTCAGTGGATTGAGAGCCAGGCCTAAAGACGGGAGGTCCTAGGTTTAAATCTGGCCTCAGACACTTCCCAGCTGTGTGACCCTGGGCAAGTCACTTGACCCCCATTGACTACCCTTACTACTCTTCTGCCTTAGAGCCAATACACAGTATTGACTCCAAGACGGAAGGTAAGGGTTTATTAAAAAAAAAGAAAGAAAGAAAAGTAGGGGGAAATTTTATATTCATAGTCCCTCCCTCTGCCAAGAAAGAAGAGAGATATCTCTCTTCTTCAGGGACAAACTTGATCATTATGGTTATTTTATTCTTTTAATAATCCTTTCTTCTGCAATATTTGAACGGAGTGAATACAAATAGGGAGTTGATCTTAAGATATTGAGATATCCAAAGTTTTTTGAGAGGGAATGGTGAGCCACAAGAATGAGAAGATACCTGCAAATGTACCCAGGCCCTTCATCTGTGAGGGTCTCTGATGAGGAGATTACCCCCTCACCATCAGATATTCAGTTTTTCTAAAAGGCCACATAAGAATAACGGTGAACATTTATATAGAGTTTTACAATTGACAAAGTGTTTTCACATCCATTATCTCACTCCTCAGTCTAAACAATTTCTATTCAGAGAAGCTTCCAAATGTTCTGATAGGCAACTATGCAGAATATTTGGAGAATTCCGGGATGCTTTATTGAATAACTCTTTCTATATCTATATTTATCTATATTTATAGATATAGATATATAATCCTTCCTCTTTTCTCTCAACTGATGCCTTCTCTATTCAGACACCACCAGGTCCTATTTTGAATTTCTCTCTGACATAAACCAATCTAAGCTCCTTTTTGAAGTACCCTTGTTAAACATTGGTTAAGTGAACTAAATTCAAAGAGCCTCAAGTACTTTCTGAATAGTCAAAGAAATGAAATTATGCCCATTGTGCTTTTGACATGAAGGGAGCTGAGACAAATACTGGACCAGGAACCAGAAAATTTAGATCTTCTCCCTGTCCTGCCTCTTACCAGGTAAGAACTCTAAATAGTAGTCTGGCCTCAGACACTTCCTAGCTGTGTGACCCTGGGCAAGTCACTTAACCACCATTGCCTAGCCCTGACTGCTCTTCTGCCTTGGAATCAGTACACAGTATTGATTCTAAGACAGAAGGTAAGGGTTTAAAAAAAAAAAAAAAAAAAAAGAACTTCAACTATGGCTGCTATCTGGTACCTGCTGTCCCTCTCTGTCCAGGGAAGAATGCCTGAGGCGTTTGATGGCTGAGCTGAAAAGCAGTGAGGCCTGTGGCATGCTCTGAAGTCTCTCTCCAGGTTTCTTGTGCCTTTTGAAAAAATCATTAGACTTTCTTCTTAACTACTTTGGAGAGAGGGAAAAGCCAACAAAGTCACTGCTCTGACAGTGCCCAGAGTCCCCCCCTTCTAAGCCCACCAGTCCAGGCCAATGTTTGCATACAAACAAAAGGAAACACAGCTAACCTGGCTTTACCCCCCATCAAGACATCCACCTCCTGACCTGTCTGGCCCCCTGCCCTGATGCTTCTGTTTGCCTCTCTTCTCTCCACCTGGAACTGCAGGCTCTGGTCCAATTGGCCTCCAGAAGCCAGGAGTTCAGCCAATCAGCTTTGGAACACCCACCCTGGGCTGAGCTGTTTTGATTGGTGAGTGAGGGCTAACCAGCCCAGACCGTGACATGCTTTCCCCTCTCCCCAAAGTAAAGTAGAAAGTCTAACAACTTTTTTCAATAGCTATAAATAGAAAATGGGGCTCAAAGGCAGAAGGACCTGGGTTCCAGTCCTGTCCTTGACACATGCTCTCTGGGCAAGTTCAACCCACTTCAAGAAGCTGCTGCTGCTACTTTGATGAAGACACTCAACTCCTCAGCCCCACTCTCCTTGTTTGCTGGCCAGTCTCCTCTTCCTCTTTCTTGGGGCATCCCCAGGACACAAGCCGTGGTTCAGGGCCCCTCAGAGCCTCCTTCCTGCCACTGGAGCTACAGAAGAGACCCCCCCCCATCCCACCCACTCACATGATGCAAAATCTTCCACTGTTAGCCCCTGCTGTCCAGGGGCCTCCTCCATGCTGGACACTTCGGTAGCCTCCGGCAGCTCAGGTACTTTGAAAACAGACAGCCAATTACAGAGAACAGATGGACAGACCGTGTCCATTTTTTTCCCCCTCTTTTTGACACTTTAGAGAACAAAAATGTGTGCTAGAAGCCAAGTGACTCTGATTGGTTTAATGTGCAAAAATTCCCAATAAATCTGTGTGTCTATCTCTGAGCAAGTCACTTAACATAACACACTGGGAAATTCTCTAGAATGCTTTAAGTTGTAGAATAATTGCCAGCAATCTGGGGAGAAGGAGTTTCCTCACCGAGCCTATGCCAGTGAAATCACAGGTCCAGACCCAAACCCCTCTTATTAATGATTTTCCTGCTTAAACCTCACATATCACTTTATTTACATATTGTTACGCTCATACAGATTGGGGTGGCGGGGGTGTTCAGAGGGGACCAGCACCTCTGGTGTGAGGGCCAGGGTTCTGTGCGCTGTGGCACTACCCGACAGCCCAGGAAGGAGTTTGCTGAGCCCCCTTCAGGACTGCTCATCCACCTCTGGTGCCCACCTTTCACTCGGCACTCATCCATGGCTCCAAGAAGCTGTGGCATGCACAATGGCCACATCCTGGTAAAACCTTCTGGGCAGATGGGATAAATCAAATTGAGTGTAACTGAGTTAGTGGGGTGTTGATCCCAAGATTTTCCCCAGAGAAATGAGTAGATAAGAACAATTTGTTCCAACAGCCATGAAGGTGGAGCTCTTGGAGCTTGGTGAGACATAGAAGACCCCACGGCCCTAACCACTGCATCCTGGGTCATCACCAGTCATTCTGACTCTTGTCCGCCATTGGACTCGAATGACTCTGGAAGAGAGAGTGAGGCTGATGACTCTGTGCAACTCTGCCTCACTTAAATCCAATTCAAGAGCAAATCAAATGTCAGCCTTACCACTCTAATGGGTATGAGGTGGACTATCAGCGTTGTTTTAATCTACATTTCTCTATTAGTGATTTAGAGCTTTTTTTCACATGACTTGATGGCTTGGATTTCTTCCTATAAAAACCGGCTTTTTATAAACCTTTAAACATTTATTATTTGGTTTGGGGGAGAGGAAAAGAACATGAAATATGTAACTAGGGGAAAATATTCAATATAAAAAATTTAAAAATAATAATAAAAATAAAATAAACATTTATTATTTGGGTATGGTTCTTATACTTATCATTTTGGATCAAGTGCTTATGTGTCTTAGAAATGAGATCTTTATCAGAGACTACCAAAGATGTTTATTTATTTATTTTCAGCATTCATTTAAAAAAATTTGCACTCCAAATCTTCTCCCTCCCTCATCCATTGAAGGCATAGCCATTATCCATGTGAAGTCATGCAAAACATATTCAAAGATTTTTAAATGAATACTGTTTTACGCTTTGCAAACCTGAACGTGCTATCTAGATGTAAGCTGTTTCTTAAGGTCCTTCCGCTTCTGACAGTTTCTGAGCCCACGGGCCCAGGAGAAGATAGAGTTCTACAGTATACAAAAGCCCAGGCTTGGAGATAGAGGAATGCAGAAGAGGAAGGGGCTCCTTGCCTCCCATTCTGCCCCAGCTCGGCTCCTGTTGCCATTTGTTTGGAGACGGTTGTATGCCCCCACTCTCTCCATTCCAGCTCAGTGCTTTCAATAGTTCTGAGAACAGAGTATTTACTGTTTCCTTCCAGCTGAGGGAAGCCAGAGAACGGCCAACAGCCTTTTCCATCAGCCAAGCTGCCAGTCAGGGAAATCTTTAGCCACACTCTTGGTTTCCTGGGAAAGAAGCCCATTAAAGGAGTCTGTCTGTTCCCATCCCTATGGCAACCCTGCCACAATGCCCTGTCCTCGTTCACTCTCTCCCCCCTCCCCCAGCCCAAACCAGCAACCCTGATTTCCATGTTCTTTGGACCACATCCTTGCCTAGGAAACCTTTTTCAGCAGAGAAAGAGAAAGATCAAGGGGGCCTTTGAGAAGGTTTCCTGGTTTGCATCAGAGGCAGTCAGGTGTAAGAGAAAGAGCACAGATATGGGTTCAAATCCTAGCTCGGCTGCTGACTCATTGTGGTGTGATTTGGGGGCAAGTCCCTGGGTCTCGGGAAAATGAGCGACTCAGACGAAATGATCTCCAACGTCCCTTGGCCATTCCAAAATGCTAGAAGCAATATCATGACCACAACAATGTAATAAAAAGAAAGATGAAATGAATTAAAGCAAGCTGAATTCTGTGAGCCTGAAATGACTGTCCTTGACCCCAGAAAGGAGAGTTGAGGCTGTGTCTCTCTGTTCAGGAGTCTGGGACCAGGGATATAGGGGACCAGATAGAATAGTGGATGTGGTTGATTAGCTTTGCTGAACTGTTTTTTTCTTCTCTTTTTTTCTTTTATGCTATAAGGGATGACTGCAAAGGAGAGGGGGAGGAATACATTGAGAAATGTAAATTCTATAAAGACAAATATCAAAAAAATCTAAAAATACAGCATAAATATATTTTAAGATATATGTCCCTTCATGACAGTCTTCTTGTTACATAGATATATATTTATATGGATTATACATATGTGTTGTATAATAGATATTTATGTGCATACATGTGTGCATGTAAGCATACTGTGTGTCGACACCTGTGTGTTATATACATATATGTATATATGTTTGTTTTGAAGGAATGTTTGTGTACATGTGTGTGTACACAGTGTGTGTGTGTGTGTGTGTGTGTACAAACATGCACACAAACATTCATCCAGACATATACACATATATTCTTTTAAAATGTTGGAGGCAGTGTGAAGAAGTAGATTCCCTAGACTGGGATCTCAAGGTCAGAACTAAATTTGTAGCTCTGCCTTAGGTCTTATGTGACCTTGGGCAAGTCACTTCCTTCCAGTTGGCCTCAGTTTTCCCATCTATATACCCAGAGGGTTGGGCAAGGAGATTTCTGTTGCTGCTATAGGCTTTAATGATCCAGAGATGGTTTCTTCCAAACCTGTCATTATCATTAATCTGTTATTCAGAACAGGCTTTGTAGGTTTAGATAGGATTAGAACTGGAAGGAACCTTAGAGATAGTCTAGGTCAATGGTGCTAAGACTTTTCTTTCTCAGGACCCTTTCATTCTCGTGAATATTAATGAGGAACCTAAAGAGCTTTCCTTTATGTGAGTTATATCAATATTGAGTGTATCATAAATTAAAATGCCTTATTATTATGAAAATAGTTTTGATTTTGAATGAAAGCATGTAAAGGTCTCAGGGACTCTCCAGATCCCCAGACCATTCTTTGAGAACCGCTGAATTCTAGTCCAAAATGGGGAAACCATTTGCTCAAGGTCATGCAGGTGGTAAAGAAAGGAAATTAACCAAGGGTCCTGGGCTGTCCTCACTAGTATTATGGCTGAAAGGCAATGGAAGGAGTGGGGGTAGTAAAAGTCTCTCTCTGGCTCCTCTCTGGATCACTCTGTCTCTTTTCCCTTTGAAAATGGTTTTACAAACCCAGGGAGGGATGCCATCCTTGTGCCAACACCCTGGGGCCCTTGAATGCCCCACTGCAAGAGGCTGGGAATGAAGAGGGCTTCACAATGAGGAGGGCACCAGCAGGAGCCAGCTCCTCAGCCCCAGAACGTCTGAGGGAGCTTTGTTACAGGCTATGCCCTCTGCCAACACCATCCTTCAAGATGGCCCCTCAGGGGACAAGAAGTCTCTCCTTTCACTGGCTGTCCCTGGGGCCCTGGGTCATTCTATACCCTGTACCTCAAACCTAAATATTTTCTTGTCCTTTCCTCTTATTTCACCAACAACAGGACCAGGGACTCCTTCCTGAACTCTGGCCACACACACACACACACACACACACACACTCACACTCACACACACTCTCACACACACAAAGAGTCTCTACCCTGGTTCAGGATTGTTTCATTTTGATTTGGGTTTCTACGGTGGTCTTGCTATGTAATCTCTTTGAGTCATGATTTCCCCAGCTATCTGAAATAAGCTTTAGCTGTTCCCTATTTCTCCAGATGGCAGCAAGATGAGAGGAAGAGACAGGTAACAAGGTCGGGAATCATGAGCTCTAGGTTCTAGGCCAGGCTCTTGTTTGATAAGGGAACCTGAGCAAGTCCCAACCTCTCTCTGGACTTCAGCTTTCCCCTCTGTCAACATGAAGGGGTGGAACTACAGCAGGTGTGGCACTCCAGGTTCTATATTTTAAGGGTCTTCATTTTATTGTCCTATACTTTGGTGTTTCTTCTGTTTCCTGCATTCAGCAAATCAGTTAAAAAAATTAACATTTATTAAACGCCTACTATGTGCCAGGCAAAACAAAATTGTCTTTAGGGAGCTTATATTCTATAGAGGGGAAACATGTCTACTTAAGTAAATATAAACCTATTCAAAGTACTTTCCAGGGGTGTGGTGCAGTTCTAATATGAATGACAACTTATTAATAATAGAGCAGGTGTTCCTGGTGTACCATGATGGGTAGGGAAGCTTGGGAGAAGGACCCTGGAGGTTCAAGCTGATGTGGATGAACATGAGGGAGTAGAGAATGGTGGTCAGGGAAAGGAGCTTCAGCCTACCCTGCCTATAGTTCAAAAACGCAGGGATGCTGAATAGAACCATATAGGAGAAGAGAGGCATGTTTTCACATTACCAAAGGTAGCTGGGAAATGTAGACTCCTTAAAAGAATGTAGCCTTCTTTTTTCCTTGCATCTCACACCTATCATAGTCCCTTGCACATAATAAACATTTACATATTTGTTGAACTGAATAAAATTGAGATTTCTTCTTGTTCTGACATTCTGTGTTTTATATTCTAAGATTTCCTCTAGCCTTAACATTCTGTGATTCCATAAAAAATTAAAAGCAAATCCTTAGATCACTGTGCAAGCTATAAAATTACTCTAGTCCAGGCCTTCAATACTTTTTTTGCCTGGGGTATTATAATTATCTCCTAATTGGTTTCTTCAATATCTATTTTCTCCCCTCTCCAATTCATCTTCCACCTAGGCGGCAAATTAATGTTCTAGGACACATTAAATGTATAATGCAAACTCCTTTGTTTGGCATTTAAAGGTCTCCACAATCAGACTTTAGCCTGACTTTCCAGGTTGATTCTATGTTACTCCCCCTCACACACTTAAATTGCAGTCAAGTTGGCTTACTTGCTATTTTCTGTATATAGCATGCCATTTCCTGCCTCCATGCCTTTACCTAGTCTGTTGCTCATGACTGAAATAATCTCCCTCCTTACTGCCACCTCTTGGAACTCTTTGCTCCCTTTAAGGTTCATCTGAAGTGCTATAAGAAGCCTTCTAGGATTTCTTCTGTAGTTCATACCCCACCCTGCCAATCACAAAGTCTTTATTTTGTATACATCCTTTATTTACTTATCTATGAAAATGTAATATGGCCCTGGGAGAATGTAGTGAGGGCAGGGATTATCTTTGAAACCGAAGCACTTGGTATAGCTCCACTTTTAAAAAATGCTAGAGAATAGATTGATGGATTAACTTGTTAAAAACTGGAACAGCAATGAGTCAACTGCTAGTTCTGCTGAAGAGGCCCCTTTTTTTGTTTGAACTGTATCTTGGAAGACAGACTGAAGTAGCCTGATGTTGAAAGACTTTAATGCCAATTTCTATTTACCCCCAGAGGTAGCTAGGTGGCTCAGTGGATAAAGCATCCAACCTGGAATCAGGAGAATCTGAATTCAAATCCAGCCACAGAAACTTATGTGATCCTAGGCAAGTCACTTAACTGCTTTAGTTGCCTCATCTGACAAATGAACTGGAAAAGAAAATGGCAAACCGCTCCAGTATCTTTGCTAAGAAAACCCAAAATGGGGTCAAAGAAGAGTTGAACACAGCTAATCAACTTAACCACAACAATTTATCCCCAACCGGTTCAAATTGGACAAGAGATGTGAGGAGAGAGACAGGTAGCTTCTTTTCCTTTGTCCCCTTGTGGCACTTTCCTCCCATCTTCGATAATTTCTGAAAGCCCGCTTCCTCCCAAAGCAGCTTTCCTGGATTAATTAGAGGGAACCTAACAGCCTCCTCTTTCCCTGACCATTCTAGCCATGTAAAGATCATGACTCCCAGACCTTTCTTATTCCCTGTCCAGTTATCCCCTTGCCCACACGTTTCTACCTCCTCTAAAATGTACTTAGCCCTGACTTATTTGGGATGGAGAAATTAACTGACCACTTAGGTTTCATTCTTGTTTCTCCTCTTCTAAGAATGTGTCCCAGGAAGTAATCTTTACACCAAACTGAAAAACCTTATACGGCAGCCCCCTGCTGATTACTAACTGAAATATAAACAACTTAATCTGGCCTTCTACAATTTGCCTCAACAAAACTAGCCTTATTTTCCCCTCTTCTCTTCCATTTATTGTTGTTGCTTAGCAGATTAGTCATGTCCGTTTCTTCTTGACCCCATTTGGGGTTTTCCTGGCAAGGATATTGGAGTGGTTTGCCATTTCCTTCTCCAGTTCATTTGACAAATGAGGCAACTGAGGCAAACAGGCTCAACTGACTTGCCCAGGGTCGCACAGCTAATATTTGAACTCAGGAAAATGAGTCTTCCTTCTCCAGTCCATTTGACAAATGAGGCAACTGAGGCAAACAGGCTCAACTGACTTGCCCAGGGTCACACAGCTAATATTTGAACTCAGGAAAATGAGTCTTCCTGACTCCAGGTCTGGCACTCTATCCACTGTGCCACCCAGCTGCCCCTAAATTTTATATAGTTTGTTGAAAGAATGACCAAGGATGTAAGTATGAATTTTTCTGCCAGTACATGTTATAAAGAAGTTAGGTAATCTAGCAGGTCTCAGGCAATTTGGGTAGTGAGGAGGGATAAAAGGTGATAAGGTGAATTGGAAGGGGAATGAAGGAGATAGCTGAGTGTAGAGAAGGATGAGGTGGTATATAGGAAGGTAAGGGAATGACAGAGAGCATACAGGAGGACAGCTCAAACAGACTTCTTCATCGAGGCTAGAGACAGAGGATACTGAGGAAAATAGGCTGAGGTTCTTCAAGCAGGGAAAGTATCTCTAAGGTACAGGGGATTGGGCCAGTTAGAAATGTTTTATATCTGGCAGGAGAACTTCTCTTGTTAATTTCTAAGTCCCTTGAGGGAGGAGACCAAAGGGCTCCTCCCTGCCAGAGAAACTGATGGCTGCAGGAAGTCTAGGATAGGTACTTCCTGCCAAGATGGATGCCTGAGGTTCCCTCAAGAAATAAAAGAAAATAATTCCTTCCCTCTTCAGCCCTTGCCTTAATATTCCATACAATGATTCACCAGAGGCTTTGAGTAGGTAACAATGGGGATTTATTAATGTCAGGGATAATCAGAAGGAGAGAAGGGTTTAGGGTTTTGTAATAGCCACTAGGGAAAAAGCTGATGGTGGGGGAAGGGTCACAGGAGGGGTTAGACTGAGAGAGCCTGCTCTCTCCCAGTCAGGAAGATTTGACTGTCTTAAAGTAAAGTATTTACTAAATCAATAAAATAAAGGATAGCTTGATTTAAGGATGTCCTACTTGCCTACAGAAAACTAAACCCATGATATCTAATCACCAAAAACCCACCCTTCCTCCCAGGGCCCAAAGGGAAATTCAGGGGAAAATAACAGAGATGTAATATGGAGAGGTCAGGGAAAGGTCCAGAGAAATCAGTTAGGTCCAAAAGACAGAAACACAGGCCAAGACAGAGCCAAAAGCAGAGCCAACAGGCAAAGCCAAAGCCAGAAGGCAAAAGCCCCGTCAGTTGGAACTTCAGCCCTATTTATAACCTCAGGCTCCAACTGACTTTCTGAAAATTCTAAACTCCTAACTGCCAGGACTGCTTACAGTTAAACTTAGCAAAAGCAAAAGCTTCTGTAGCACCCTTGCATTACATACATACATCCACACGTCTGTGAATTCGTTTGTCTGAGTCCAGAATGTCCCTGAGTATTTATGGGTGAGAACTTGACTTCCAACATCTGCTTGAAATGCTGTTTCTGTTGAAGTCTCTGAGTGTGACTGTATATGTGGGTGTGAATCTGTGCATGTTCGTATGTGGATGAAGGTGAGCATGTTTGCAATGTGTGCGTGGATGAGTGTGTGAAAGTCTATGTCTGTCTCACTACTCTGGCTGGCTCCACAGTGGATGATGGGAGGGGGAGGAGTAACGTAGCCTCTAAGCCTCAG
The DNA here is from genome assembly GCF_016433145.1 of Gracilinanus agilis. Classification (NCBI taxonomy): domain Eukaryota; kingdom Metazoa; phylum Chordata; class Mammalia; order Didelphimorphia; family Didelphidae; genus Gracilinanus; species Gracilinanus agilis. Next base: position 421,520,030 of record NC_058131.1, on the reverse strand, counting down.
ACAACTGTCCCTCCTGGGCCCTCTTTCTCTATCCATCTGTGGACACCAACATCCTCTCCCCACGTCCTCCCCACCCCCACTGGCTCAGAGTTGAGGTCATGGTGAATTTATGATGGGAGTGAATTTATGATGGAGGCCAAGGCTAGGCTGCCTTTGAGACCCTGCTTTGTTCCAATGGCAATTCCCACCAGAGTAAGAAAAGTTATTTTTTCCTGTAGCATCCCAGGCTGCAGGGTCCCCTCATTCAGGAGGCCCAGCATGCCCCTTCACACAAAGACCAGGCCAGGGCTGGGCCAGGCCAATGGGCAGCTGGTGCTTTGTTCACTGAGATGGAGGCTAGAGCCAAGACAAAAGATGCTGCCCATAGCCTATAGGGGAGAAGGAGATTAAAAGGGGGGAGGGGAGAAAGGAGAGAGTCTGGCTAAATTGAAGGGAAAGGACTTTTCAGAATTCATCAATTAGGGAAGAACTCCAGCTCTACCCTCCTTGGCCCTCTAGGTCCCTCCTCCCTGCAAATTCCATAATGAGCTAAACTTTCTAAGATAAGAATTCCTGGTCCCTCTAGCCTTTGGACTTTACATAGAATCCGGAACCAGGAGAGCTGTGCTTGAAACTAGTCCTGTCTTCTACTACTTTAGGCAATTCCCTTACTCTCCCTTCTGACCTCATTTACCTCATCTGTAAAATAAAGTCCCTTCTGTCTCTGAATTCTACAAATCAGTAGATGGTAGGAGGAAGGATATTGAGCAGATCAATGGCAGTCTAGAGGTAGATTCCTAGTTGGACACAGCGCTGTTTTCTTGCCAAAATCCCAGAGTTCTGGGTCTAATCACAGCCTGGCCAACAGCTTTTAGGATGATTAGGGAATTTCCTTTCTTTGGGCTTTAGTTAACTCCCTAGTAAAATAAGATGGCACTCAGGGGTCTCTAGGGTCCTTCCTAGCCCTAAGACTAGGATTCCCTACCCTCTTTGTTCTCCTCTCCCTGTCTCCTTGTCTCCTCTCTTTCTCTTCCCTTCTTTCTCTTTTCTCCTCTGTTTTTCCTCTTCTCTTTTTTACTTCTCCCCCTCACTGTCCACTCTCCCTTTTACTTTTTTCCTTTCCTCACTTAGTCCTTTCTGATGATCTTTCCCTTTTCCTCTTTCCTACTCTATTCTTCCTCTCGCTGCTTCTTTATCCCTCTCTCCTCTGCTTCTCTTCTATCACCTCTCTTCCTTTCTACTTCTATTTTCATCCCATTGCCTTTCCCTCTCCTTCTCCTCACTCTCTTTCACCCCTCCTCTAGTCACTCCCTCTTTTGTCTGTTTTTAAATCTCTCTCTCCCTGTTTTTCTCTCTTTGCTTTCCTTTCTCCCTCCTTACTTCTTGCCATTGCAATTGACTTGCTCTTTTCTTCTCTCACTTCCAGGTTCTGCTCAGTAAATTTATGCTGATTCGCATATTTCTTGGAATAGGAGGGAAATTGGAACAGAAGTTTCTGCTTTTGCTCCACTTTTTTTTTCTTCACTGGTCCCCTTGGCTCTGGCTCTATCCACCCCACCTCAGCCTGGACATCCTTGAAATGCTATAATCCCTCAATGTCAGCCTAAAGAACCTGCAGGAGATTAGGCTTTGGTACTAGAGGTATAGTGTATAGGAGAAGGAAGGGGATAATCCAATTGTTCTCTGCCTTGGTCAGACCACTTTTGAACTATCCCAGGTGTCCTATATCCAGTTCTGGATTTTTGGGGGTAAAGATGGTGTTTAGGAGTTTTAATAAACGATTTGAGAGTATCTAAAAAGGAGCTGACATCAACATACAAAGAAATCCCTCAATCAACCTGATAGAATTATTGGCCACTGAATAGGACACAGGGAATGTGTAGTGACTAATTGAATGAAGCGTCAGACCTGGCAACCTAGTAACCTTTAAAAAGCAACAATCAGCTTTGAGAAGAGCTCATTCTTCACCGTTTCCCTTAAAATTCTCAGAGAAAAGCAAAAGAGAAGAATGGTGATTTCTCTGTCTCTCCTCTTCCTCCTCTTCCATTTCCTCCTCCTCCTCCTCCCCCCACTCCATTCGTAATGCCCTGTTGCACTTAGAAGCTCATAGCAGCATCCAGTGGAAAGGGGGCAGCTGCAGAGTCAAATTGGATAGAAGAGTCAGGAGTCTGGCGTTTGGAGTCGAGATGCCTCTCTGAACGTGACAGATCTCAGAGCACAGACTCTTGCCCATCCTACAGAGGAAGTTCCATTTCTTTCTGAAGGAAATATGTCAAGACAAAAGATTTTCGCTAAATCTGACTAAAGATGGTAGAGATCATGGCAGCAACAAATGAGAATACTGGATCAAGGGTTATAGGATCTGGGCTCAAATTCTGCCTCCAGCATTTCTGGTGATCTTGGGAAAGGTCACTCAGCTTCCCTAAGCCACAGGTTCCTCAACTATAAAATGAGAGTGTTGGACTATATAGCCTCTGAGAGCCCTTCTATTCTATATCTTTAAGTTCATGACCCTGGAAAATAGGAATGTTTAGCTTGGAGATGAGATGACCTGGGGAGGGGATGTAAGGCATAATTACTGTCTCAAAATACTTGAAAGACTATCATGTGGAAGAGGGATTATGTTTGTTATACTTGGCCCCAAAGGACAGAACTAGGAATATTGGGTGGAAATTGCAGAGAGGTAGATTTTGGCTTCATATAAGGAAAAACTTCCTAATAATTAGAGCTGTCCAAAAGTGGCTGTTTCAAGACACAGTGAGTTCCCCATTCCCAAGGGCTTCAAGGCAAGCTTGGCTGATAAACTGGGAACACATAGGAGTGGGGATTCCTGCTCAGTTATGGATTGGATTAGATGCCCCCTTCCAACTCTGAGGTTCCATGACTGCTCTAACATTAATAAGACTTGGAAGGAAACCAATAGGGAAAGTTGCCTTGTGGTATGGACATGGAGTTCATGAAATTAAAAGCACATTCTTTTAGCCAAGAGGGTTTAATGCTTGGAGAGAGAGACAAAAGAGAAATGGTTATAGCTTATATTTGAGCCCCAAAGGATCCTACAAGAAGAATATCTGTGACTGGGGCATCTCTAATAAATAGAAATTCAGCAAGGATATTTAGTTTATATAGAATCAACATGGGACTTGAAGCTAAACAGTTCCTTTCAGACCATCTCATTCAACTCCTTTATTTTGCTAATGAAAAGATTAAGGTCCAAAGAGGAAAAAGAACAAAGATTCTATGGACTGACTCCAACTGGGTGGTCTGGTGTTTTCTGGAAGTTGATTCAAAACTCCACCAATGATACTCTATGTTCTAAGGTCCCTTCCAGACCTAACATTCTATACTTTCTCCTCTTTTGGCTTCTGTGACTGTTTTTTGCTGCTTCTCGTACCTGGATGAGTGTTCCTTCTCAGGCATCTTTACTACTTCCTTGTTCTCCTGCTGCCCAGTGGTTTGGCTCTTCTCTTCACATCTTTCTCTCTTTACTTATTCTCTCTCAGTAATGCCTTGAACTTCATTGCTTCAATTAGCACTTCTGCACAGTGCTGGCTCCCTGCCTCTTAGAATCCTTAGCCCAAGCTCATCTCAGGTATCATCTGCCTACATAAAGCTTTTCTTCAGCCTCCCAATTGTTATGGGTTTCTCTGCTCACTACTCATTTGAGAGGCTGCTTGTCAGTAGAACAACTACTAAACTTGGTCTCAGGAAAATCTGAATTTGATTCCTTTTGTATATTTAATAGCTGTATGAACCCAGACAAGATACTTAACCTCTCAAGCCTCAGTTTCCTCAGCTACAAAATGTGGAAAATGCTTTGCAAAACTTAAGGTGTTATATCAACACAAACCGTTTTTGTTTGTCACAGTTGGCCAGTAAATATGATAGACTCTTAGAAATGTCATTTATTAAAATGATAAAAAGAATAGCTATGAAACTTCATCTTCTTCCTCCTCCTACTTCTCTACCACCACTACCAGCCTCATTCCACCAACCTCCCCTGTAACCACTACCAGCCTCCCACCCACCCTACTGTAAACTAGTTCTGACTCAGGCTGGTTTGGTGGTTCCAATTCAGTGATTCAAGTAGATTTGGCTCCCTCATCTCTAAAGGAAACACATTTGTTCCACAGGTTAAGAGTTGGGTCAGATATACATATAATTCAATGATGGCAGTGTATAGCCAAATGTGATGGGCCTTCATGCCTTTTGGGCTAGACTCTATTAGCCTAATTAGCCAGAGAAGCTAATTTTTCCAATACTACAGAACCACTATATCCTTTCTCCCCTGAGAATCTTTACATCATTCCTGATGAGTCCAGCATTTCTATTAGGTAGATTACTCAGGCTCAGCTGGACTCACTCCCATGATATGCTTCTGACATTTGACTGTCAGAGATAGTTCTTACTTAAATCCATGGTTGGTTCCCTTCTTTGCTGCCAGAGGTCTTCCAAGTGTCTTGAACCCTGGTTCTCTGGGTCTGTGTCTGTATGGGTGAGTACCTCTAACGTAAGGTACGATGGCCATTGGTAGGGAGAGGAGGAGAGAAAAATCTGCTTCTCTCTGAGATTAGAGACAAGGTTGTCTTCCAGGCCTAAATGGACTCCACTGTTCACCAACTCAGCCTTGTAAGGGCCTTCAAGGACCTTCTGGTTCAATCAGAGAAAAGTATTTACATTTTATAAAGAGATGACAGTGTTAACACATTAACCTCTCGTTTTTTGTGTGTGATTTTATGATCTTCAGGGACCAGATTTCTACCTATGCCAACACATAGTAGACATTATTAATACTTTAAAAATATGAATGAGAAATCAAGAAATAACTTGTGAATTGTCCCCCTACTTTCTTAATGTTATGAAAATCATAAAGGCTGTTTTCCAACAATGATTTTTCCTAGCCATATATCAAATTTATTTAATATTCTTTAAAAAATATAATAATGGAGATAATCTTGTTCAAATACTCCCTGATTAGAAATATCATAATGTAGGGAGATGTGCACTAGCCAAAAGTGTCTGCTACTATCACAGAGATGATCTAATATAGAGTCCAAGTCAAAAATAGATTTCTGTTGTGGATGATATCATCCTGGTTGAATCAAATCCCTGGAATATTATAGATCTTCCTGGAAGAGATCTGTACTTACTCAAAAGAATATGGCCTTACCACTTACATAGTAAAAACCAAATGGACAAAAATTCTCCATTGTGCAAATTATAGTATGGATGGACAACCTCTAGAATTTGCCCATATGTATTTATATCTTGGATAGGCAGTACTGTTAGATGCATTGGCCCCAGAATTAAATAGGAGGGAGAAAACAGTATTGGATTAGTTTTAGGAAATTTCAGAGCTCTTTAATAACTCCAAACTTCTTGGAGAAACAAAAACTTCTTTTAAAAATACAAGTATCCTACTAATATTAGATCCAGATTTGTTGTATGGTTATATGACCCAAGTCCCAAATTTCATTAATATAGGACTTTTTTGTTGGTGGAGGTCAGTGTCCCATGCCTGTGTGAGGGGCTGGGCAGAAGAGAGGGACTGCTCTCTGCAGTCACTTAGGGTACTTCTGATTTCCTCCTTAGAGACAGAAAATGGATAATGCCAACCCCACTTCAGATTGCTGAAGGAAGAAAAGACTCTGGGAAGAAGCCAAAATGAGTAGAACTTGTTATGCTAGTATCTTTGGAGAATTTTCTCCTTTTGGTGAGATCTAGAACTTTCTCCCTCATCCTTCATGCTCTGCTTTCTCGCTGAGTTCCCTCACTCCAAATGGGAGACTGCTTTAATTCTATATCATCTCCTCTCTAATTTCTCCTACGTATACTTTCTCTGGTTTCTGTTTTGCTACTGACTTAGAAAAATGGGTTTCTTTGTTATTTGTTATATGAAGGTTCATTATGGAACTGGTATTTGGTAGGAAGGAAGTTAAGCCTTCGGTATGGAGCTTAAGATCCTCCTTTCCTGATCTAAGAAATAAGGATCCAAAGTTTAGCTTGAACTTGGAAACTACATCTCCTAGGATAATAATATTTAAGGGGTCATATAGACATAATCCTAGCCTTGGACCCTCACTCGCTGAAGAGAGCATAGTGGTCAAGTTCTAGATCCAAATTCCTGCTTCTCCTCTTAAAGTCTCCTTTGGAGGTGAGTGGGGGGTAGAATGGGGACAAGAGGCTAGAGATGGCTATTCTGCCTTCTTTCAAGCCATACAATGACATCCACATGCTATATGGAGGGCTTACTTATAGGAGAACATGGTCAAGAGTCACGTAGGATAGATGGGTTATGGTTTACTTTGCAGAAGGAAATACCCACATTGATTGACTCTTCTAAAGAGTATATGAGTATTTAATATTGCCAATATCTAGCATAGTGCCTTGTATGCCTTGTACTAAGCAGACATTTAATAAAAGCTTATTAAGTTGAACTGAATTGGAATCTATCGTCAGAGCCTGGGTATCACCACATGAATGTTCTACCACCACTTCAAACTCAACATATCCCAAACTGAATTCATCATTGTAATGGGAAGACCTGATTCAGCAGGACCAATCTCCTGCTAATTGTGTTATTATTATTACAGGTGCCCCTTCCACAGCATAGCAATCTGGAAAATCTGCATAAAATATTTTGGTCCTCTTTTTGTACCAGAGAAAAAGTCTGAATTTTTCTTTTTATTTTATGGGATGTTTGCTGTGCCTTATTATAAAATTTGGGTTAAGTATTTTGTCAGAGATGTATAACACATAACCTCTGACCAAATACTTAACCCAAATTTGATCCTCACAATGATGGGAGTTAATTGGTGCTATTATTATCCTCATTTTACAGATGAGGAAACTGAGACAGATAGAGGTTAAGTGATTTGCCAAGGGTCACATAGGTAGTATATATTTGAGGCTGAACTTCAACATTGGCCTAAAGGGTGGTCTCGGTCCATTGATATCTTCCTGGTGGTTTCCTGGTTATGAAAAATGTCAGGACCTCTCATCTCTAGGCCTGGCTCTCAGTCCACAATATACACAATTAAAAAAAAAAGTTTTTGCAAAAAGAATATGAAAGCCAGCAGATGACACACAAAGGTACATTATTGTTTTGTAGTTCAGTTTCAGTTGTGTTTGACTCTTCATGACCCCATTTGGGGTTTTCTTGCCAAAGATACTATAGTGGTTTGTCATTCCCTTCTCTAGCTCATTTTACAGATGAGAAAACCGAGGCCAACAGGGTTAAGTGACTTGCTCAGGGTCACACAGCTAGTAGGTACCTGAGGTTTAATTTGAATTCAGGTCCTTCTGACTCCAGACCTGGAACTCTATCCACAGCACCAACTAGATATCTTGCCAGACACATAGTTGGTACTTAATAAATGCTTGTTCTTTCCTCTTCATATACTGTATTCTAGTCAAACAGATTATTTGCTGTTCCCTAAACTCGACATGTTTTATTTGTCACCTCTGTGCATTTTTAGTATAGGCCATCCTTTCCCCCATCCTAGGAATCACTTCTTCCTCAAATCCATTTGTCAAAAACCTCCTGGGCCTCAGGCTCATTCTCCCAGTGGAAAGGGTCTTCTCTTTCCTTACATTTTCCTAAAGTTCTTTTCTTGCACTTTGTCCAACTTTCCTTTGCTCCCTGCACACTCTGCTTTGTTTTCTATTGATCGTTATTTCCACCTTAGTAGAATTAAAAAGTCCTTGAGGACAGGGACTGAGTCATTCAAAGGACTTACATTTAATATATATTAATAAATGTTTATTGAATTTCATTGAATTCTCTGTTCTATTCTAGAGTTTCTTTAAGCTCTAACATTTTATGCCCTATGTTCCTAGTCCCTCCTAGGTCTGACCTTCTGTGTTCCAAAATCTTCCCTGGCTCTAGCATTCTGAAAGCAATACTGAGACTCTTTTAGGTACTCTTAGAAGTCAACAGTTTTCAGGGGGCAGCTGGGTAGCTCATTGAATTGAGGGCAAGGCCTAGATATGGGAGATCCTGGGTTCAAATATGACCTCAGACATTTCCCAGCTGTGTGACCCTGGGCAAGTCACTTGATCCCCATTGCCTGGCCCTTACCACTCTTCTGCCTTGGAACCAATACACAGTATTGGAAAAAAGTCAACAATTTTCATAATACCACGAAGATGTTTTAATTTCTAATATGGTAAGTATTTATAGATATAATCCATATAAACAAAAGATCTTTGGGGACAGGCCTTCAATAATTTTTAAGAATACAAAGGAGTCTTGGGACCAAAAAGTTTGAAAACTACATTCTGGGTTTCTGGGATTGTATGAATGGAATTGAGTTATTAGGCAATCTCTGGGACCATTCAGAAGGTCTCTTTTTGTTTAGTTTTGAGGAGGAGAGAAGAGAGTAGGAGAGGCAGTGTAAGAAGGGGGGTGATTAGAAGGTTTGGGGTGTAGTTGGTAACCCCCTAGAAAGAAGTATAAGGGCCTCTCCTCCCTCTCAGTCACTCCTTATTGGGTGATAAAATAGGGTTCCAGAGGAAAATGGGGCACCCCAGCTAATCGTGCTGGGGTGTATAAGTTAAAGGTAAGCTATCCCCACAAGAGAAAATGAGTGTGGCCCCAAAAAGATGTTGGTGCCGATCAGGGCACATAGAAGCCTCTCCCTATTCCTCAGCTGGAAGTCAGGCTTAAAATGGAGGTCAGCCTGCCTTCCTTCCTTCAACCTCCTTTCTCTGCCTCTCACCGATGAAATACACGCTGATCTCTCCAAATAAACTATAGGGTTTATTTTAGGGAACAAGTAACAAGGGAATTGGAAGTGGGGTTCACAGGAAAGAGGGTGCAGGAGTAATTTCCCTAAATCCCCTCAGTCCTTGACTATGTTAGGTACCCACAGAGATTCTCTGTGTTCTCCAAACATAGCTTCGCTGTCCCAAGCCCTGAGATAATATGCTATAACTATGATTTGTTATTAAAACTCAGAGGGAATATTGAGGGGCAACGCCCAAGGCAAAATGGAGTCCAGGGGTCGGCTCCCCCCAGAAGTCCAGTCACCCCTGGCCAACACTGATGCATCTGTTGTTAGATATTCAAGTATGCTTCAGGAACCAGTATGGATCAGGAGAAAATAGTAAATCTTCTTTGTAAGTCTGAGGAAAACCTCCCAGGCTCACTTTAAGAATCACACAGCCAAAAACAACCACCTCCCTCCTTGGCTAAAACCCTCAAAGCACTCTCAGTTGGCTCTTCACTCCCAGAAGCCCTTGCTCCTGCCAACTGTCCCTGGATCCTCCTCCTCCATGTTCTAACTCTCCAGGTTCCAAAATGCCTGACTTTGCATTGCATTCTTACAGCAGGCTTTGGGGTGTGGGAGAGTCTTCAAACCCTATTGGGTGAAACTGCCTCCAGGACTCCACAAGGCCTTTCAGGGTCAAAAGGAAGGGACAATAGAGATCTGGAGGGAAGGAAGGAGAGGACCAGACGAGGCAAATCCCCCTCTCTCTCTCCTTCTTGCCCCCTCCCTTTGCTTCTCAACCACCCAGGTTCAGCTAGGAGCAAGACATCTGCCTGCCTGCTTGCCTGGTGTCTTCCGAATGCCACAGGCCAAAGATTCATAAGGGAATAATTCCCAGGTCTTCTGGGCCCAGCACCAGTCATCGCACTCTTTGTACCATGTAGAACTTACAGAGTGATAAGTTTAAATCCCATTTCTACAGCCCTTTCAGCCTTCCAAAAGACTTTATTTTAAAAAATCCTATCATATTATATTATTGAATCTTAAAGATTTAACAGATCTCATCTAATCAACTCCCTCATTTTTTTGGATGAGACTTGAGAAGGGAAAGGACTTGTCCAAGGTCAGGAGTGGAGCTGATCTGGACCAGAGACTCATCAGTTAAAGGAGTGGACCGAAGGACAGAGGCTTGAATTGGGAAGATTTAGAATAAATAGGAATTCTTCACCTAGGGTCCACAGGGAAGTTAATAAAGAATCAGAATTTTAACCTTTTTGTTGTCATGGATCCCTCAGGCAGTCTGGTGAAATCTACTCTTCTTCAGAGTCAAGTTTCATTGCCTGTTAAAGGAAATTATGAATTCCTAGTAAAGATTAGTGAAAATAAAGAAGTAATTTTTTCCCACCATCCACATTCACAGACTTTTGCTGACAACTATCCTATTAAGATTAAAATTCTCTGGAGACTGTATCTTAATTTATTATTTATTAAAAAATAAAAAGTAGGCCAGAGATATAAAAGGTGCCAACCACGTCTGGCCAGTTGTTCCCTTTATAAGCCTCCTCTCCCAGCCAGCTGTGCCAGCTTTGCAGCCAGACCCAGGGTGCACCAGTGCTCTCCTGGGCAGCCCTAAGCCCGACCTTGTGTGCTAGCCCTCACCCAAGCTGGCATTCCCCTAGCCACCTCCCCTTGAGCCAGCCTTGCAGCCACACTACAGGCATGCCCATCTCCTCTCTTCATGGTTCCAAGGAAAAAGAGCCCAGCTTCCTTTCCCTAGTCTTCCTTTCGGCTCCTAGTGATGTCACTTTTCTGAGCCACTTGGATTTGGTGGACTCTGACCTCAGTCTGGATCAGAGACAGGTCTTCAGAATGTGGTCCTTAGAACAGCAGCACAGCACCAGTCCAGCATCTCCTAGCATTGTAGGGAGGACTCCACCCATCACTTCAGAGAAACACACTTCAGAGGTTCAGAAGTAAGATTCCTTTGCTTTAAAATCCAAAGCTGTCTTGAAAGTCTAGTATTAAATCTTCATAATACTAACTTCTCTGTGGACCCTAGGTAAAGGACTCCTAGTCTAAATCTTCCCAGTTCAAGCCTCTGCCCTCTGGTCCACTCCTTTGACTGATGAGTCTCTGGTCCAGATAAAGCATTTCAGGAAGTACCCATCCATCCATCATCACTTCATTCTGGCTCCACTCCTGACTCTGTGAACTTTTCTGAACTTGTTACTCTCTTCTCTGCCTCTTTCCCTTTCCAGTTCTTTTATTTACCATCTTCCCACATTCAAATGTATACTCCCTTAGGGTAAGGTTGTCATTTTTACTTTTATTTGTATTCTCAATGTTGGACACATATCGAGCCTTGTAAAAAGGAATTCTTTATTCCTTTTCTCTAATTTAATGGGGGATCTGGAGGTCCTCTTACTATAGAGATGTGTTAACCAGCCCACAGTGAAAGGAAGTAGAAACCAGAGAGACAGGAAGTGAGGTAAGAAGAGGATATAAAAGGGGTGAGAGTCAGTTGGTCAAAGAGGAGTCAGTTGCTAAGTTAGGTGCTGGCAGTTGTGGGGAAGTTGGCTGCTGGGAGTGTGTTGGGTTGGTGGGTTGGTGTTTAGTTGCTGGAATATAAAAGGCTTTAGCCTTTAGAGGACTTTTGGGCTTTTGGTTTGGGCTGTTAAGTTTTTTCTCTTTCTTGAACTTTTTGGGACGTGGTTGGCCTTCATTGACAGACCTAATTGGGGTTGGATTAAACACTGTTTGGGTTGGTTTTGATTGGGCTGGATTGAGTTGGAACTTTGTGAGCTAGTTGTTATTAGTGGTAGTTATAGGCAGTTATAGATAAATATAGGCAGTTTTAGATAGTAGTTATAGGCAGTTATAGGATAGCTAGTTAGGCATTAGGAAATTTATTTCTCTACTTCTTTCCTATGTTTCCCTCCTTTACTATAATCATTTTACTATATTTTTACTATCTCTATTTTAATGAAACTAAATTTTTAATTGTTAAAAGCTGCTTTCTTATTTTATCAGAACTCCTAATTTAACCCTTACAGCCTTAATGAATACCCTATCTATGTATCTATGTATCTATCTATCCATCCAACCATCTATCTATTCATCTATCCGTCTTTCTCTTGGTCTGTCTATCTTTTCCCTTCCCAGTGCTTTTAGGAAGGAGCCTCAGTTTAATTTGCATAGATTGGTCCAGCTGCCCTAGAGAAAGATAAAAATGGAAAGACAAATTGACAAATTGCTGGAATATCTCTTGGATCCCAATAAGTTACAGTGAGAAATGCCTGTGCTGGCAAAGGCACACCACCCAAGCCCTGAGTTAAGGAGAAAATAAATGGAGCACGTTCATCCTAATTCTGTCAGGAGTCTTATATCGTCTGGAGAGGTCCTTTGTTGGTGAAGTGCAAAAAGGAAGTACAAATAATCATTCTGATCCTGGCTCTGAAAAAAAAGTGTGAAAACACTGTAGCATTGTCAGCTGAGATTCTAGGTGAGGGAGGAAAAGAGAGTAAACATAGACAGAAAGCACCAGAATGACTAATGAGACCAGTGTAACTACTGAGTAACTACTATAATATCCCAGATCCTTTTTTTCTTCTTGGTATAAGCAATGGAAACTCCAGCATTCGGGAATCACTCCTACAAGCCTAGCTCAGGATGAACTGCAAGCATACTATATACTTGGAAGCACAGTGGATTGAGAACCAGGCCTGGAGATAGGAGATCCTGGGTTCAAATGTGGCCTCAGATTTATGTGACCCTGGGTATGTCAGTCAACCTCCATTGCCTAACTCTTGCCACTCTTCTACACTGGAACCAATACACTGGATTGATTCTATGGCAGAAGATAAGGGGAAAGAAAGAAAGGAAGAAAGAAAAACAAAGGAAGGAAGGAAGAAAGAAAGAAAGAAAGAGAGAGAGAGAAAGAAATACAGAGAGAAAGAAAGAGAGAAAGAGAGAAAAAGGAAGGAAGGAAACCTATATCATTTTGCCTGATGTCTTGGGGAAGGGTGGGAGGGAGGATGAGAACATGGATTATAAAATGTCAGAAAATGATTATTGAAAACTGTACTGATATAATCTGGGGAAGAAGCATTTAAAAATCAATAAGTAAAATGTATTGTGACATGTCTTTGATTAGAACAAAAAAGATTTTTGTGGCTATACCATGAATTGGAGAATAATTTGTCCCAATGGCCATGAAGGCAGCAGAATCATGTGCTGTGGAGTACTTAGAATTTAGTTAGACAATGAAGAAGCAAAGGTCATCTGCACTCTGAGCCATTACCAGTTGCTTTGACTCTTTGTCTTGCCACTGGATTTCAATGACTATAAGAGAGTGAGAACAATGACTTTGCTCAACTCGTGCCTCACTTAAATCTAAGAAATCACCAGGGATAACATTTTGTTCCTCTTACACAATACAACAATCAACCATTTTAACATCAATAAATTATATCCCATAAGTTTCCTTTGTGTCATTGCTGTGTCTCTTCCTTAGCTCCAAATGGACCATGACATCCAGGAATCCCACTATACTTTAGCCATTCAAAAGCTGGCACCTTGGGCAGCTGGGTAGCTCAGTGGATTGAGAGTCAGGCCTAGAGACAGGAGGTCCTAGGTTCAAATCCGACCTTAGACACTTCCCAGCTGTGTGACCCTGGGCAAGTCACTTGACCCCCATTGCCCACCTTTACCACTCTTCCACCTATAAGCCAATACACAGAAGTTAAGGGTTTAAAAAGGAAAAAAGGGAAAAAAAAGCTGGCACCTTCCTCAAGAGAAAAGAAACAATTGCCAGAGAACATTTTACATCTGAAGTTGAAGCTTCAAACAACAGGAAGCAACACAAAGGAATTGAGGATAAAAGCAGCAAGATACAGCAGTAGATTTTTGCTGGGAGCAAAGCAACTGTGGGAAGTATAACTACCAGTCAGGAAAGGGAGGCACATTGCTGACCACCTCTCTCCTTCTTGGAAGTTATCAGTCATAGGGACTATATGAGTTTTTGGAGTGAATTGAAAGGGACCAATGATAATGGAGAAAAGAATTTGATTCTCCTGATTAGACACAGGATCATTTAAAACTCATTTCTGTGAATTTTACTGTAAAATTAAAACATGTTATATGTTTGATGCCTTATGAGCCTGAGAGCTTGTAAGGGGAATTTGTGCTGCCATAGGGGAAGGACAGATCCTCAAGGCCTAGGTTCCAGCTATGTAGAAATAAATGAGCCAGAGAAATTTAGAATTTCCCAAAATATGCATGGGCTCTTCATGCTGAGGGAATTTATATCACAAGGATTTTAAAGTGGTTTGTCTTTTGTCCCTGTGATTTCATTAGAGTAGTCCACTCCTAATGAGGAATTCCATTAACAAATATATATTGGCAACTCTTGTAGAAACATAGTCTTACACAGTTGCCTGGGTGGGGCCCTTATCCAGGATCACCTAACAGTATATATCAGAGGTAAGACTTGAAAGTAGATCTTCTTGACACCAAGATTGACTCTTTGTCTACTGGGTCATGATGCTCTTTTAAAAAAACAAAACAAAACAAAACTATTATCTTCTCTCTTATCTATCCTATGAGAGAAGAGTAGCAAGGGCTAGACTATTGGGGGTTAAGTAACTTGCCAAGGGTCACACAACCAAGAAGTATCTGAGATCACATTCAAACCCAGGTCCTCCTGACTTAGGCCTGGCCCCTTTATCCCCTGTGCTACCTAGCTGTTCCTGCCATAATGGTTCATTGAGGTTATACAAATAAAAGAACCATCATTCAATCCATATCCAGGTTCAATTTGAGATTCACACTCCTAAACTCTCCAGATCAAGTTCACTGGGTGTATTTGACAATCTGAAACTTGCTTTTAGTCCACCAGAAGTCTCTTGGATTTGATAGACTTGTAATATTCTAATCCTCATCCTTACTAGGCCAACCTCCTTTCCCCCTCAAACACAGAAAACCTAGTTAAATACCAAAAAATACAAAGATCTCATTACTTCCAAAAGATCTAACTAATACTATCCAACACCTGAGCCACCTCAACAATTCAGCAAAGTCAATCCTTTTCTTTGTGACAGTCCAAGCTAAAGAGAAATGAATTTGGGGTTATGTACAACCAGTCTTTCCTTCATTGGAGGTCATTGGATCATAAAAACATAAAATATCCCTAGATTCTTCCATTCTAGTTCAACATATAAAGACATTGAAATCCCGAGAGGTTAAATTATTTTACAAAAACCAGGTAGTTAATAATAGACTCAAGATTTGAACACAGGTTCTCTGCCTCCAATCTAGTGCTCTTTGCACCTAATAATGATCTAGAGCTGATTATATAAGGACAAACTCTTGGTACTTCAGCTGTAAATTACTGGTTGTCCCTTTAAGAGAGAGAGAAGGCTAAAAATAACTATTTAGCTGAGAACCTCTGCATTTACAGATGTGGTTACTATGGTAACAGCCTAGAGCTCTAGGTGTTAACTCAGGGTAAATCAGAGGCTTTTAGAGTTTTAGTTTCTTGGGGCCTGATTTGAACAAGAGATGAGAAGAGTAAGAAAGGGGCAAAAAGAAATTAGAGGAATAGTTCTGCCACTGACTCACTGGGCCCCTGACAAGTCCTTTCCCCTCTCTGGACCTCTGTTTCCCTCTCTTTGAAATTAGGGCACTGGACTAGATGATCTCTGAGGAATTTTTCAGCTTTGACTTTCATTTCATTCAATTCAATCCAATTCATCAGAAATTTATTAAGTACCAACTACTTGCAAAGATGACTTCATAGCCATTATCCCCAGCACAGAGCTCTGCATGTAGTCGGTGCTTAATAAATGTTTGTTGGCTAAGGTAGTGTATGACCTCAAAGAGTTGAGCCTAAACAGAATAAAATATGTATGTGAATAATAAGTAAGATTCCAAAAAAGTAGGACAGAAGAGAACCAAGCATAAGACTAGGAGAAATTCAAGGCAGAAGAGATCACTTCTTTTTAAAGCTTTTAATTTTTAAAGATATATTTTATTTTTATATTACCATCATTTCCAAATATAACCCCCTTGAAAGTAGATCTTCTTGACACCAAGATTGACTCTTTGTCTACTGGGTCATGATGCTCTTTTAAAAAAACAAAACAAAACAAACTATTATCTTCTCTCTTATCTATCCTATGAGAGAAGAGTAGCAAGGGCTAGACTATTGGGGGTTAAGTAACTTGCCAAGGATCACACAACCAAGAAGCATCATCCTTTTTCAAGGCACTGAGAATACAAAGACAAAAGCAAACCAAAAAGTTTATATTCTCCTAGGGGAAAGAGACTATGAATCAGCTCAAAATGGTCTCTTCTCTGAGAGAACACCCCCTTCCTCTCTTCTCTTCTTGGCATCAGTGGGAGATCATGGATGAACACCATGAGACTCAGTTAATGAGTTGGTTAGTTTTATCAATTAATTTTTCAAAAAACTTTCTTTTTTTATTCTTTGTTAGGAGGGATGGCTCATTTGGGGAGGGGGAAGGGGATGCTTCAATTGTACATGGAAAATCTACATCAGATTGGAGGAGGATGCAGAGAGAATCTGAGACCCAAAATTTTTAAAAAAGAAATGTTCAAAACTGTTTTTACATGTAAATGGAGAAAGGAAGGAAGGAAGGAAGGAAGGAAGGAAGGAAGGAAGGAAGGAAGGAAGGAAGGAAGGAAGGAAGGAAGGAAGGAAGGAAGGAAAGGAGGG